>NC_137658.1:8329899-8414896 GCF_963422515.1 Blennius ocellaris | reverse complement strand
ATTATGTGTGGATAATTTGAGTTATATGCACAAATTATGCTCAAATCTGGGGAGTGGAAAGACCATCTCAAAGGCTGCCAGACATCTAAATCCAGGATTTGCAACTGTTTAGTGGAATACATTCTCAACTCCATCAGTGCACGGTTTCATGTTGCGCTAGCTCTTGCACAATCCCAAAACTGAATTTCCACCTCCGTCTTTAACATTTGGCAAGATCCACATCTCACTCAGTGCTGCCCCCCCCCCCCCCCCCCCATACAACATGACTGGTGATTGAAGCCAAACAGCTCATTTTGAACTTCATCCATACACAGCACTTGCTTCCAAATTAGTCAGACTTATTCATATGTTGTTTTGCATATTTGAGATGATTAAAACTCCTTTTGGTGCTTTTCTATGTAGATATTGTTTGTGCACTGCTGCAAAGTGGAGAGTTGCGCCACTGCCTCTGTGCCGGCTTCCTGCACATCTTTTTCCAGCATGTTTTACTTTTCCTTTCTGCCCTGCAGACATGTGGCTTCATCTAAAAGTTTTCTTGATCTCTCAGATTCTTTCTTTTCATTTCTTAATGATATGTTGGACAGTGGAAATTGCAGGCTGGCGGTGCTTTGATATCGTCTTATAGCTTTTTGTACTTTGAAGGAATCAATTAGCTCAATTCGTAGATCCTTTGCTGGCTATCCAGAGGGCATTTCTGTGAACTCAAAATATTGAGTATCAAAAGTGAAAATAATTATTGAGTCTGCAATTGTCATTTGATAATGATAATCGCTTTTTAGTTGAAATGTCTTTTTTTAAGTATTTTTTTTTTCTACAGAACAACACTGGTGTTGAATTTCTCAGGACATCACAGGACAAACGGAACACCATTTACTTTCACAGCTAAAGGGGCAATTTAAGGTCAACAATTTACCTCACATGCATGTTTTTAAACCGTGGGAGTAAAGTGGAACGTTATAAGGAAACCCTGGCACACACAGGGAGAACATGCAAACTCCACACAGACAGGCACGGCCAGTATTTGAACAAATAGCCTTTTTTGCTGCGAGGCAAGAAGGCATGTAATGTGTTTATTGGTCAATTTAAAGGCCAGAATGTCAGGGAAATTCTCATTGTGATCCAAGAGTGCTAACTTTTGAACCATGCAATAGCAGGAACTCTATTCCATAGTCAATATTCTTTTTTTAAGTTTTGCTTTTTTTGGGGAAGAATGTTCCTCACTTTGATTTAATTTATAAATAAACTTTTCATTACACATTTAAACCTTGTATAAGAAGTCTTTTCAAGCTGCCCATGTTTGTTAAAGTGAGTATATGTCTTGGAAACAAACGCAGCACAAACCGAGACCATTCAAATGGAGTGAAATGCAAATCACAGAGCAGATAAGCCTAATCAATAGGTTAAGACTTTACAGTGCTCTGAAATGCATTCCAATCCTTCCCTCAAGAGTATGACAGATGACAAGAACAAGAAGGAAAGGTTAAAGCAGAGTGACAAAAAGAGAGCAAGAGGAATCAAAAGAAGGCACGCCTGTACATCTGTGTGTGTGTGTGTGTGTGTGTGTGTGTGTGTGTGTGTGTGTATGTGTGTGTGTGTGTGTGTGTGTGTGTGTGTGTGTGTGTGTGTGTGTGTGTGTGTGTGTGTGTGTGTGTGTGTGTGTGTGTGTGTGTGTGTGTGTGTGTGTGTGTGTGTGTGTGTGTGTGTGTGTGTGTCACTGACACCTTAGCTGGTCTGCTAAGCAGACAGCCTGTGAACGAGTGATGAGACAGAGATGAGATGCAGTGAAAGACAAAAAGACTTGAGAGGCAGAAGGGCGGAAGATGGATGACGGAGCAGGAGAGAGGGCAGTGGGGGCAAACGGATGGAGAGATGAGAGAAGGAGGAATAGATTGGGGGTTAATGATGGAGAGATTGGATGGGATGTGCAGACAGGATGAGTGATACAGTGGAGAAGATAGAGATGAGATGATAGAAGAGTATAGAGAGAGGAGGGAGTAACCAGGATGGGGACAGGTGAAACGGAGGGATAAAAAGATTAAGTGACCTAGAGAGAAGGCTAAAAGAGACAGAGTGCACAGAGGAAAAGAATGCAAAAAAAAAAAAAAAAAACCCACACAAAATCAAACACTATTACCTACACAGGCACCATATTCGTGTGGTCATGCATCGGTGGTGCCCCCCAGAATTCAGAGGGTTTGTTTTTCCTTTGTTAGCTTACTGGGTCTAGTTTTCCACTTAATCATGTTTATCTTCCATTATCTGGTGGCAAATGTCTCATAAATATTCAGTCTTACATTGGTTTCTTTGCTTTGCTGCTCAACCAACACACATTTCTCCAGCCAACAGCAAAGCAAATGAATTAGACCGACAGCTGGATTTGTCAATATCCACCTTTTGTCAATATTTCCCTGTGTTCATTGTTACAGGTACCTAAATGGCTGGAAATCTACTCACACCATAATATCAAACAGATTGTTTATTTTTAGTCTCCAATGGTCTGCTGACTGGAATAGTGCATCACTTAGAAACTGCGCCCTATTTATCATCTGATAAAGAAGGAAACAAGGCTTGAAAGTCTGCTAATACATTGTTCCCCTCTTTAGCATACAACATTCTTAATAATTAAATACATTTGTTTTTTTTCACAACCGTGAAATTATTTGAACTGTTGGATTTCATTACCAACAAACAACTAAACTCCCTTGTTCAGAATCAATGTCAATTTGTGATTTTGTTTGAATCTTGTTTAGTCTGTTTTGTTAAACCTTTTCTTCCACTCCTCCGCTGATGGGATTTGACATGCGTACACTTCATAACCATAACACCTAAGCCAGTTATTTGTACAAAAAAACAACTTCCAGAGAACAGTACAAACATCAGAAATCTGTCACACACAGCATTTGTTAATAACTGACAAGCATTGGAAGTTATCCTGAACACAAGGACGCACTCATTATGCATTTTTCTTTTAAATCCGTGGCCATACAATCCAAACAGACGTGCCTCCTCATTGAAGGGTTAAAGTCTGCCATTTTGTCTCATGATTTGTGGTCAGAGAATTAGTCAGGTCTAAACAAGCCCTTTATCAATTAATTAGGTATGGAGGTGAAAATGAATGTTAATTCATATCCAGAAATGACTCTTTCTATCGTGCTCCCCACCGGAACGTGTGTGCAGGGCTGCAGTGTTTAGAAGGAGACCGGCTCAGACTTGTGTCCAGGTTGGGCTTTGGGGAAGGTTTCAGAGTGAAGTTTGCATGTTCTCCAATGTGCTTGAGCGGGTTTTCTCCGGATACTCCAGTTTTGTTTTGTTTTTTCAAATAAAGAACAAATTCAAGAGTTTACATTTCGGATTAATCGGTGTCCTTGCAAGCATTAGAATTCCTTTTGACAAATGTATAAACTACTCTACTTTCATCTATTTTTGTTCATAAATGTTTTGCACAGTTGTATTTATTCATCACTGATGATAAACAAATGGATGTAAGTGCAAGACTCTAACTGGAAGCACATAGTCATTTTATTTTCAAATATAAAAAAAAAAATGTCCATGAATCCAAATGGAGGTGAGTTGTTGCACGTTTCTTGTGATTCTCTAAATGCAAGAGATTCTAGTGTGTTGAAGAGACACTCGGATGTCACAGCCTCACAGCCCGGCCCAAAGCTTGTTATTAAGCGAGACGCAAACTTGAATGAATATATTTGACTTCAGCGATAACAACATTAACCTCTGTGACCTCTGGCCTTTCAAATAAAATGTTCATTAATGTGCATTGTTAAAAAGAAAAGGAGAAAAGAACAGCTTTGTGTAATTTGTAATTCCAGGCAAATTATGCTGTGAAAAACATTATGCATTTACTCGGATGTTTCGAAAACGATTACAAGAAGTAAGTATGATATCCAAGTATAAAAAAGGAAGTACCACAATATAAATTAGATACTAATAATGGAAACTAAACCAAAAGGAGATGCAACATTTAGTGCTTACATGATTTATCAGCAAAGTCCTGTGCAGATGGCAAGTTATCAAAGATGCTTGGCACCTTTCACCTGCCAGGAGTCAATAAAAGATGAACCACTTCGACTGAAGGCTATTTTAAAGGCAAAGGGCACACAAATAATGGGATTGAATTGGAGTGTGTGTGACGGTTTGTCTGTGTCCACACTATGATTGACTAGTGACCTGTCCAATGAACTCTGCTTTCACCCACAGTCAGCAGAGATCGACTCCATCTCTCCATGACCTTGAATTGGATAAAAGCAGAATAACAAATGGATGGACGGATGCATGGTGTTATTTTAGCTTGTGCATTTTATATCGAGTTACCGGATAAAATTTCTTGGTGGCATTATGTTGAGATTACTATGTGAATTAATTTTCAGTTTTCAGCCGCTCTTTATCAAAGAACTGGAAGATTGATATGGTTTAGTAATTCTTGGATTGTACCCGTCATGAGATGATCACTCCTCTGACAGACAATCTGCTGATTGATGACTGAAAAAACTCGACTAAATAATAACGAAAAATCTCACCAGCCATACTCATACCACGAACATAATTGTGGCCAACTGTGCTGACGTCACCCTCCGGATTTGTCTTATGAATACTTCCTGACAAACGTCACAAATAAGATGAGTTCTGTTTGCAATTCATGGAAATGAAAATGTGTTTTGTAGTGGGGGGGGAACTAAAAGTTTAGTAAGGTTTTTGAATTGCTGTGTAACATTTTCATTCAAAGACTGGCTTAAATGTACTGAAGGGAAATCTAAATCTTAATCAATAAAAAAATCTAAATGTTGTGAATGGTTCATAAAAACGTATGACGAGAATTGGATAGGCCTACCTGCATCACAGCATGTATCCCGTCTCAGAGGGCCAATAAAGCACTGTGTTCATTCTGTTCTGGCAGTGGGTGGGTGAGGGATGGTAACCGAGAGGAGCATTGTGATTACAGAGCAGTAAAGCAGGCCTCAGTCTTACTAATGCGCACACGCACACAGAGACCCCGTCAATCGGTAGTTGAAAAATGAGGCTCACCTTGAAACGACAGGGGACTCGATTCGCTGGAGCCTTCAGTTCTCTGTTACCACTGCAAAGGTGCGGATGCACTCCTTCGTGCGTGCGAGCGAGCAAACGAGCACACACCGGCATGCAGACCGCCGTGGCTTTTGCCGAGGCCACCCGTGTTTAAGACAATTCTTCAACAGCTCAAACTCACAAACTGGTAAATTAAAGTCATTTCATGTTCAAACAGATTCCATAAAAAGAAACACCCTGTCAAGAAGCTCCCTGTGGTGTCTGAAGGACGTGTACGTTTGTGTGTGTGCATTTTGTGTCCACGTTGACAGATGCTCAGGCACGCTTGCAGTGCGTATTGATTACTCCAGAGCAATGTGTGCCGCTTTTCAGACCCTTTTTTTTTTTGCACTTCTATTCACTTAATATCTAGCTCTTCAAGCACCTTACCCCATAGGTCGTCTATCTTTATTCTCTAATAAACTCACACTTTGAGATTAACAATGACTGTTAATCCTTTTGCATCTCTTCATCTGTTGCCCACAGACCGCCGTGCTCCATGCTGCACTTTAGTCCCGTACGTGACTTTTCTCCTTCATATTTTCTCTCTCCTTCATCCCTCCACAACCTTTCAGCGCCTCCCGGTGCTTCCGTCACCCCTTTTCTCACCGTCAGTCCCCCCCTGCTGACAGCGTCTCCTCCCCGTCTCCTCCTCGTTCATTTTGCACAGCCAGAGGTGCAATGTGGGCGAGGGATTGAGATTAAATATAGAGACAGAGGGAAGGGGAGGCAGAAACGGAGCAAATCAAAGACAGCCTGACGGAGATTGAGAAGGTGTGGTGAGCAGGAACGTGTGACAGCAAACACGGTTTAGGAGCAACTCGAGGATACTGCCATCCAATCAAATTGAAAAGAAATGAAGAAAAAAAACCAGAGAGTGAGCGTTCATGTGTGAGTGAGAGAGGGATAGAAAGATTGAGAGTGACGCAAGTGCTAAGCTGATCTGTCAGGATGTGATGTCAACTCTTACTTGGTACCATGCAGGTCAAAGGTGAAGACTGAGGCTTGAGAAAGACACAATCTAACACACAGGCAGTCAAGCAAGAGTGGCTGTCCTTGTCAAAACACTGCAGTGACTTTCATTTATTGTGGTTCTCATGGCACAAGATAAAAGCCTCACCTCATTCACATCCAGTTCATGAACAACTGCAAACTCAACATTGTTCTAACCTTATTCAAACTTGACCTTTGACACTGGGACCAATGAAGTGACATCCTGCCTCATTAGGACTGAGCTTTGCTCCACATCAGGACCAACTATCTCGGCAAGATTGGTGTTTGAACCAGACTAGTTGCATGAAGTTAAAATTAACGCCAAGAGAGGAATGATTGCAAGGAGTGGGAAAGACGGGGGGAAGGTTTGTTGCACCCGGTGCTTTGCTGTCTGCTGTGCTTGCAGACGAAAAGGGAAATGGGCTGCAGTGAAATTACCTTCAATTGACTTAGTCTGAATCCCAAGGCAAGCTGGCTGACAACTTAGAGACACAATCAAACACACAAACACACCTGCAGTTCTCACTTCCTTCATAGCATGCACAAACATTCCCTCTCTATCCTTTTTCCTTTCTCCCCTGTCTGTTTATCTCCAGAAGAATATAATAATCATCTGCAATTTGTTTTATTTCTTGCAAACAACACATTTTTGTTGTTTTTTCATCCATTCATGTGGTAGCCTGCTTTGTGAGTAGCAGAGAAACAGCACAGACATCTGAGGAGATGTGTGAGCTCTGGGTGAAGTCCTCTGTGGTCACCTGCTGGACATTGATTACCTCAGTTGTCACAGTAACCAATCACAATCTCTCGAGGCTGTCACTTAAACGTGACCCCTTGCTAGCTCCAAGGCAACGTAGGAGCCCTAAAACCAAATAGGCTGTCAAGATATTTATATAAATAGGGGCAATGTGCCACTGATGTGCAAATCCCCAGAGCTGTAGCATCTTATGTAAAATTCTTACATTTCAAAGCACTGCTGTCAATGAAACTCTCACGCCAAACTACTCAGCGCTCAGTGCGTGACAGCGTTTGTTCGCTCAAATATGTGCAGGATGCTGCAGATGCAGAACATGTGGTGAACATAGTCCAACTTTAAACTGTGAAAAGTTTTGCCTTGTGACTCCAAGACAGGCCCAAAAGAGACGTAACATATATTAATAAAGTTTGAATAATTCAAGGTCTTGGATGAAAACTGAAATTCCAAATAGTCTTAATCGCATAAGCTATTCAGGGAAAATAAAATAAAAGTGTAAAAAAAAATGCACAATTTGATTCTGCTCATGCTGTCAGACAGCCAGGGACATCGGGCTTCAGAATTAGTCTCTGTTGGTCTGAACTGACCACTGGCACAAGTGAATATATGCATGACTGATTCTGAAAACATCTGAATTATCAGACAAGCAGTCGGGCTCATAACAGGCAGGTTGAGTTACCTGTCCAATGATTTCTTTTCAGCGCTACAGTACCACTGTAAACAAGCAGACCGTTAAATCATCTGAAAACATAAAGCTTAAGATTAAAGCTTGAATTACAATTTCACTTAAAAAAAAAAAAAAATCACGACTTTTTTGTCCTTTTTTGGTTTGATCTCAGAGGATCTTAAATGAAATGCCAAACATAGCAATACTTTATTTATTCTGGGGAAAATACTGCTTTGTTACACTCTTGACTGTAT
This sequence comes from Blennius ocellaris, assembly GCF_963422515.1. NCBI lineage: Eukaryota > Metazoa > Chordata > Actinopteri > Blenniiformes > Blenniidae > Blennius > Blennius ocellaris. The sequence continues at coordinate 8,407,152 of NC_137658.1, read as the reverse complement.
ACAGGCAAGCATCTGTGCTGTGAAGCTGCACCAGCTGGCATACAATAAGCTTTGCTTTTTCTCCGTGTGTGTGTGTGTGTGTGTGTCTGTGTGTGTGTCTGTGTGTGTGTGTGTGTGTGTGTGTGCACGTGTGCGTGTGTGCGGTTGTCCGCCAGCTGGTTTAACATGGGCGATAACGTAATAATGTATGAACAAAAAGAACAAACAAATAATTCATGATAAGCATAAAGAAGATATTATTCAACATCAACTTTGGACTATAAGCGTCCTACTGGCTTCTTGTGTGGCACTGAGTGATTATTGTTGCGCCGCCGTGGATTTAGGTGGCTCTAAAACCAAATTTGCTCAAATACGTGACCTGAATCTGCAAGTGTCTGAAACATTTTAGATGAATCATCTGCAGAGTCAGACAACAAATGACCTGCACTTCAAATTACCCTCAAGAGACCAACATGTGTGTTTACGTGATTTGATTAGCCTGAATGAAAGTTACATTTTAATACGACAAATGTGGCTTCAGCCACTTTTCCATGCTCTTAAATTCAATACAAATTGCACATGTATATTTAAATAACCCCATTTGCACTTTTTTTTCCTATGGCCTTTTTTCTTTGATGTTCCCTGCCAACATTGGCTGCTACAATGACCCAATTTCCAAAAAGCAAATATAATAATATCTCGCCCCAATTTATCAGGGAATCAGAGTGTCACAAAATACTCCAAGTCAGTTCTCACTGATATGACTTAATTAAAATCAAATAGCACATTCTTCTTCATACTCAAACAATCCACCATTTTTCTCTTGGCTTTATGACACAAGCTTAAACATAATTAAAACGTGGATAAAAATTTAATGTGCTGCCTCCAAAATGGTTAGGCAAAAAGTTAAAGAGCCATTAACACTTACTTTAAGGCAACATGCCTGAAAAACAGGCACAGAGCTCATTATGCTGCTAACTCATTAGACAGATGTCCAATCTGCCTCCATGACAAATGTCCAAGCATAAGGCATCATCAGTTTACATACTGCTGTGGGAGGTAAACATAATGCCATTTTGACTGTGTCACTGTGTAATAAAAGACTGTAACAGCATCTGCAGCCCCAGAACTTTGCCATTTTTTTGGTTTGACACAACTTCTGGGCCATGTGGTTAAGTTGCAAATTAATAAAGACATTTGCCATCACCATTCAATATCACAAAATCCTCTGTTACTTCAGCTTGTGGGGATTGAAAGTTTTATCATAGTGAGTCTCACCTCCTTGCCATTGCAGTAAGAAAGTGATCGGTTGCTATTGATCCCATCAATATGTGCATTCAGTCAGGTGAAAGGCTTTTATACACTGCTTTACGTGTCTAATGTCTGTGTCTTCTTGCCAGTATGGTCATTGATTGCCAGTCGTTCTACTTTCTTCTGGGGTTTCTCTTATTCATTGCTGCTCTCTCTCCTCCACCCCCCCCCCCCCCACCCCCCTCTCTCTCTCTCTCCAGAACAAGCCAGCAAGGCCCAGAGAACCTATCCAACTCATCGCCTGTGGGCCATTGGTCAGAAACCGAGGGAAGCTTTGCCAGTGATGTCCAATCGGAAGTAGCTAAACTAGTAAGGAAGCCATCAGGGGAAGAACACTGAGAGATCACAACCTGATTGGATATTGAATTCCTGTCCTCAGATCCCACGTCCAAACTCGTTCACCCAGCCCCTCCAATTCCTTTGGATAAACAAAACCCTGGAAACCCTTCACTTTTTTCTTGGATATCATCCTACTAAAGTTGGCTGATGTCGTCACTTGCTTCGGTGCCGTTCAGCTCCCCAGGGGGCTGAGCCACCCTGCAGAGGAGTATGGGCAGGAGGGTGGCTGACCCAACCAATCCAGTGCCTGCACTGGGGATTCCTCTGGCAGGGGGGCGATGGGGCCTGCTCTGCAGTGTTGGGGTGCAGACATCTCCCAGACTGCGGACTCTTCCCTCCATCAAACGACCCAGCAGCCAGCAAACCAATACGCATCAGCCACTCGCAATGGCAACAGAAAAAACGGCGACCGCAGAGACAAGGGGAGTGATCAGAAGTGACAGCAAGAGTCTGCCGGTGTCCAAAGAGACATCTCAGAACGAGATCAACAGCCTGACACAGGACGACATGGGGTCACAGGGGTCTGGGAGTGGAGTTTACTGCCAGATCAAGACAGTAAGGACAAACACCCAGGACACCAAAGTTAAAAGGACAGCCCGATACACCAATGGCAGTGTGGTGGCCTCGGATGTTGTGGGAGGGGTTTGCAGTGAAGCCACAGAGAGCAAGGAGCCACCTCAGGAGAGGCGGAGGGTGCAGTCCCTACGAGGAGAGGGCCATCGCTCTGTTTTAAAGACAGGGAGCGTTTGTACAACTGTACATGCCACCCCCCCTCGACCATGCAGAATGATGACTACCTCCCCGACTCGCCTCTGTGGTACATGTGGGAGGAGACGATCCCAAATCACTCCATGCACAGGTGCATGTCGCAAACGGGCGGTCAATCAAATAACAGCGAGCCAGACCTTACCTAATCCACCACGAAAGCCGTCTGTGACCGTCAGCCAGTCGAGAAAAAACTCTGCTGCTCTGAACTCCCAGTCCCACGCCAAAAACACAGATACAGCCAACACACAGCAAGCATCTGTAAAAACTGCTCAAATACCACAGCAGTCACACACGATACCCAAAACCCACAGTTCACATTCAAACCACACTCAGACACACACTCAGAACAAAGCAAAAAATTCAAAGCAGCAGACAAGGCCACGTTCTGCAGAATTTGCTCATTACAAGGACTCAGCAACACAAACATCAGATACATACATGCACAGTGACCCAGACAGGACCGCAGCTCACCCACAGGAACAACAAACGCAAACACCAACAGCAGAGGTGACTCAATCACATTCAACACATTCAACTGACAAACACAGTTACAGTTTGGCTCAAATCCAGCAAGCAGATGAACAGGCACATCAACACACACCACTCCACAGGACACCGAAGCCTCGAACTCCTTCTTTCCACAGTGAAACAAAACCTAACAGCACCCCACCTCTTCCACCTAAGATTCCCCCCAAATCCCCTCTTTCCAAACCAGCCACACCTGTAGCGCAAACCAAAAACCAGGAAACCACGAACACATCCGAGGAATCGTCAGATCGGATCAGACTTAAGGACTTCGGAAAGCTGAAGAGCAAATCGCTTGACGACCACACTCTGCCTTGTAAAACTCATCTGAAAGCACAATGTAATGGGGCTCCGGGGGGACTGCTGGAGGGACGCACGGTGAAGGCACCACACGGCCTGGAGAAGCAGCTACAAAATGTTGAGGAGAACCTTCTGTCCAATCAGGAGAAGATCAAGGTGCTTCTCAATGTGATCCAAGACCTGGAGAAGAGCAAAGCCTACACTGAAGGGTGAGAAACGTGACTGCATATGGAGGACAAAAGCTGAATGGCAGATAGAAAAGGTAGAAATGGAGGAGAAACAGAGAATTAGGTGTGAAATCAAGTCATTCAGACACCAAGAAAGAGAGGCACAGTTGAAGGTAGCAATAAAAACCAAAAAATAAATAAATAATGAAAGCAGAAAGATAAGGTAATTGAGGAGGGAAGCTATTCATTGCCAGACAACGTTTTTAAGCAAGAGGTGGATATATAGGCAATGAAAGGGAGAGGAAATAGAGTTTAGTACAAAATAGAGAATGTTGAAGTCTCTATAATTGATTTTTACCCGTTAGGCCTGTATTGAGAGTGGACAGGTGTGTGATCTACTCTGAGAGTAGATATAGGAATAGAGAGGATATAGGAAAGCTGTTGGCCTGTGGCTGGTTTTAAAATCCTCACATTTTGGTTAGTCTTTTCCTTTGATTCAGAGCATGTGGTGCAAATGACACACTATGCTGCCCAATGAAGAACACTAACACAGCTACTCCTCTCCACTGTTAATTATTTTATTCCAAATTCCTCCTTTCATTGCCACGCGTGTTTAGTTTTTCTTTTCTTCTTCCATCTCAGCTGGATCTTCATACTATTTCAATGAAAGACCCCCCTCCCCCTCCATCTCACACCATTGCTCTTTACCCGCTTTTAGCGATTCATCCTGGTTTCCACCTCCACTCCTTTTCTGTGCTCCACTCTCAATTAATGCCTTTTTATTTGTCACCATTGTTCTCGCTGCACCTCCCATATGAATCACCTCAGCAGCAAAACCCTGGTGAATCACTCATGTCCCCTTTCAACACTTTTTTCCATATTCCTTCTCTCTCTACACAGACAACGTGTCATCTTACGTCTCTGCTGTCACATGTGTGCTGTCAGTCTGTTTTGCTCCCCCCCCCATTACTTTATTTCCACCTCCACTTCACCTTTCCTAATCAGTACTTCTTCACCTTGGGCTCATGCTGTATTTCTTCCCCCCACGCGCTAAACTTCCACCTCTTCCATTAATGCCCATCACCTCCCAAGCACCCTTGAACTGATGAAGAGTTTACACCACCTCTTCAACTCCATCTCTGCATGATTTAGCTCTTCTCATCCCCCTTTCCTGGCCAGTGTTAACAGATGTCTCTACTGCCAGACTAATCTCTATCAGATTACCTTGCAATTAATGTTTAAGCTGCACAATAAAATGCCTAAACTCAGCACTTAAGCCATCTTGACCTATTTATGTGCCTGTATTATATGTTGTAATGCTGCTGGGCTGCCTGCATTTACTTGTTGTGATATATCTATGTATCAGTTTCAGTGTATGAGAAGAACAAGCCAACTGAGAGGTAGACACAGGGTAAGACAGCTCGAGAGTCATTGAACAATACAGAGAGAAAGCCATAAAACGAGTGAGCAGTTAAGAGAACCAGCCAGTAAGAGGGATTGCATGTATCAGATGCTGTGCCAGAAATGAAAGTACTTTAAGTGGGCTGCTGTGCTAAAAGTGTCGGCTGAGCTACAAGGTTGTCGCTGAGCTCAGCTCCTTGTTTTCTTTTCTCTCCTGAAGCAAAACACTCATTTGTGGTCGCTGTTGTTGACTTTGATAATGAGTGCAGGAAAAAAAAAAAATGATGCTCGTCATTTGCCATGGAATGAAAACATCTATTTTGCTAACATGAATCAGTTAATCTTACCTATACATACAGTTCAGTCAGAGGCTGAACATCTTCCCAAAATTAAAGGGTTTTTAATTACATTGCACTCAATGAGTTTAATTAATTAATTAAATAATTAATCTGTCTCTTTTAGTAAGCAGGCAGAGTTTTACTCACTGGGACAATTACGGCTTTTGTCCTGGTTCTTCAGTGGTACATAGTATGTATGCGCTAAACACATCACAAACGACTGTGTCCTTTGACCACTGCCACCGGGCACACCTGATGTTGCTATATGTGTTGGAGGAGGGCGCAATAACAAATGTGACATTAGAAGTCCAGGGAGCAGAGGCTCTTTCCAGTTATGAAAGGCTCGACATGTTGTCTGACCAAGCATATCTATGATTCCATGCATATTAATTAAGTAAGATTTTAAATAATTTGATAGAAAATGTATGAAATCAAACAATGTTAATCTGTAAACATGCAAATCTATGACACAGTCTCAGCTGGAGCAAATACTATATTTGCATTAAACATGTAGTTACTGTCTGTAGCTACAGTGTCAAATCTCAGTCCTTCGATAATTGTTATTGAATGTTTTACATCTGTTGTTTCTGCAGTCGCAGCTCATACAGAACTGGCCAGGACATAAACAACTGCCCCACCTGCCAAAAGACAGCCTGCATCATCTACAGGTAACCTGATTAACATAATGAGCTTACTGTATTACATAATCCACCAGTGACAACACATTCTCACCCAAGGCATCATAAACAACCCTCAAAGTTCCCCTGGAAAACTGGGCCTATTGTGCCCTTTTCCAATTGCTCTTTATAGTCCAGCTTTTTCCCATTTCTTTCACTTGTCCAACAAATTCCTTTTTTTAAATTTTTTTAGTCAGTCTCGTTTTTGTTTTTTTTCTTAAAATCTGCTGTTTCTGACCACTTCAATAATTGTCTATCTCATTCAATGTATCTTTATACGATCACTTGTATTAAAAACATGGGCCCTTTTCTACAGATCAGAGATTAATATTTATCCCAGGGAAGTGATTACACAGAGCGGAATCTCTTCCGCCAACAAGAAAACTCATTCACAACCTAAATGATGCGTCTTTCCCTCTTGCACTCGTCTATTGTGTGACCTAAATAAGTAATTGCATTCTTAGATCCTCTTGCATGCAACAAAATAGCGCCATCAGAATCTGCTACAACATCCTGTGATCTAATTCTCCTCCCACACCCGACACCTCCATCCAACCCTGCTATCATTCATATATTTTCATTATGTATATAAATCTATCCATCCCGCGTCTGCACAATCTCAGACTTTCAATCAAACTGGTTTGGTGTGGACATCAACGCCTGGTTCTGTCCTTCATTTCCCAGAACTATAATCATCTGCACTCCACCACTAACCATCGTCCAAGGCGCTACTCTTTCTCTTCCAGAAATACAGTCATAAGCCAGAAATGTTTTTGTTTTTTCTCATGAAGCTTCCTGGATACAAAAAAAAAAAAAAAAGAAGAAGTGTAGATTCAAACCAGGTTATAATTGTATACAGATTTGCTTTACAGGCATCAGAGAACACAGAGAAATATTTTGAAGGTTTTTTGTTGACTTCTTTGATTCCTCTTTATCCTTAAAACCCACTTTCATCAAAGAAGACCCACCTCTGCATCGCTCCTTTAACTTCCCATCCCTCCGTCACTTCACTACTCCCTGCATTTATTTTCCACATCCCCCTCATTCCATTCTTTCCTATCCTTGATCTTAATTAATACAGCAGGATCCCTATTCCAGGAAGTGATAATGAGCACCAGGGGGACATAAGTGTCACATGACAACAAATTCATCCACCTATATATGCCCATATAGATTCCCTCACTTTGGTGAGTTGGAGGCAGATATGAACAATATCTTCTCATATTAACTGTTTCAGTAGACTGTATCACGGTAACAAATATTATATTAATGAGATGAACAACAATAGCAACAATATATCATTTGGCAAGGATTTTGAAAGGTATTTAAGATTTCTTTCTTGCAAAAAAATATTACAAATGTGCTGGTTCGAGCTCAATATGTTTTTTTTGGTTTATTAACAAAGATAACATTCAAGGTTACTCCTCAATGTAAAACAGTATTCATGACTGCAACACAACGTGCATTACCGAAACATTGCAGTGAACAGGGTTCAATAAGTTCATTTGTTTAGACGGGGGGAAAAAAAATGAAACACATTTGAATGGTCTGATGGTCTGCAAAACGATACATTTACCTTTAAAGATCTTTTATTTTACACAAAGTGCCAAAAAACAAATGCAAACAAGCAAATACATGCAAAACAGCATGCACTATCCACTTAACATCAGATATCTCCACCAGAAAACATAAAATACTGGGTGGAATTAGTAGAAATAACAGACAGATTAATATATTTGTGATTCGCAATGCCAACACCATTCTGTTCATGCCTGTCTGCATAGGTCAAGGATGTCAATCATATGGCTTCTGGGTCAAAACCAGTGTAAAAAATGCCTTTAAAAAAAAAAGTATGCCCTGCTTGTAATTCATTATCTGGAGTTCACACCGTTTCAGAAAGAGTAGTGGACATAAAACAGACCTCAGCTAATGTTGCACCAGGATGTATGCAGAAAATGGGAATGATGTTGTAATCACATTTCCATTTTTTTATTTGCTCTGGTTTGGTCAAATGTACTATCTATTAAATTTACACACACACTTTCCAAATAAGTTAAACATTTGGAATTGTCTTTCTTTTAATGTTAGAATGTAATGATTTTACTGGTTTAACTCACTTGAGATTCAATTTAATTATCGTAGCCCGAGAACTGAAATTCATCCATCCATCCATCCATCTTATTCGGCTTAATCCTGCACAAGGTCGTGGGTGAACTGAAATTAAATTTCTCAGTTCTTTCTGTTGTTTTTCCCACAGGCTTTGACTGTTCATCTCCTGTAATGCTTTTTCTTTGGTTTTGTTTTGGGGGTTTTTCACCGAAACCATAATTTTGTGTTCTACTTCAACAACACTTCCAACTCAATGTGGTAAAACTTAATCTTGTGCTTGCAGGCACTCAGCTCTCCATCCAGTGTTAAAGTTGGACAGTAAACCTATGGTTAAAAACTTTTTTTTTGGCATACATCAATTGTCAATGACCCCCTGCAAAAGTCAAATAAAGTATTTAGGATCTCAACCGCCCAGGCCCATAGTATGTCCACTGACCACCTTAACAGAGATGAACTTCTTCATGCACAATATTGGATGTTACAAAATAGGATCTTGTAGCTGCTGAGTAAAATAAAAAGCTTTGCATGTTCAGGGGGATTTCATAAAATGCACAGGATTGCCTCCATTTCATTTTATCTTGCTTGTTCTCACATGACACGTTTTCTTTTTCCTTTAAGACTTTTAAGTGTAATCTCCTTTTAATCTTTTTTTTCTCCATCCATCCATCTTCTATACCGTTTAATCCTGTGCAGGGTCACAGGGGCACTGGATCCCCCCCAGCTAACGATGGGCAAATGCAGGGTACGCCCTGGACAGGTCGCCAGTTCTTTTTTTCTTTTTCTATCTTCTGATCTTTATGCTTTTTTTTTTTGCTCACTTTCAAATGTCATCATGCTTATACAAGTGTGATAATTACACCACCTTGTTTATATGCATCTGTGAATACATTTAATATGCATACACCCATGCATACTTTCATACATAAACCAAACAAGGAGATGAATACATTTTACGCTGTGGGGAGGATGCTAATGAACTGAAGTGCATAATCTGCCTCATAATCATATTTTCACACAGAGGTTTGTTTTTTTTAATTCAAATAGAAAAATGCATTTTCAGCACTTTCATTCAGACAAACATATAAATTAGTGAGAAGTACAACAGTTTTTTGGGTTTATTGGGCCTTATCAAAACCCGAGAGGATTCTGGGTAAAAGACAGGGTGATAGGAAAACAGACTGGAGGAGGGGGTGAGTTAAGCGTGGGGCATAAACATCTATCCTGATGATTTGTGGCAAGAAAAAGAGAGTTTGACGTGGGCTGGCTGGCTGAAGATGTTTTGCCATCCCAGTTCTAATTAATCTTTATGATGAGACAAGGGGAAGAGGAATTTTGACAGGCCCAGTGTTTTGTTTTGTTTTTTTCCTTCCTCAGAGCTCAACCACACCTACTGTACGCACATATCCACTCCTCAACTCCTCACTTGATGTATCCCGTCACTTTCTGCTCCTCATACAAAGCACTTTCACGTGAAAAGGTTATTATGCAACACTTCCATACATACAAGGCAAAACATTTGAACTGTTCCCATTACATGTTAATTCTTTCTTGAACCAAAGTATAAATGTTTAAATGTGGAACCGTTTCTTGCAAGCATAAAAGCAACCAGGCCAGGCACGCACACGTTAAAAGGACAAATTAGGAGCGTCAGCCTTTCCCGCTGTGCAATAATCCCATGAACAACAGAGAGCAAGAAAGTTGGATATGGGTAAAGAGTGTTAAGACGTAGCTGAAGAAGAAATTGCAGACTGTTAGTATAGAAAGACCTGACGAGGAAGTAGTGTAAAACGGGATATTTGGTAATGGACTGAATCTGGGACGGCTGAGGCACTTTATCTTCTCTTAGATGCACGTTGTGTGAGTTTGTTTGGGAACAATATTCGTGTATGGACACGTAGTCTGAGAACATCTCCTTCATAATTTATTAATGGTCGCTATCTCCTTCCTCTGAGCCCACCAGTTTTTAACTTCCTATTCACTCACTGCCTGCATCACCATGCTCCCACTCTCAAGACACTACAACTTTTCTCCTCTCCCTCCAGTGGGATTTATCCTGTTTTTTGTGTTGCCGTTTTAGTGATTTTTGTTGTTTATCTGAAGTGAACTCTGTGATCTGTTTGCATTTTCACTGTTTATTCATATTCCAATCTCCCTAGAGACTCAGTTTCCATCCCTGCACAATTATCTGGACATTCCCTGTTTCCCCCCGTCCACTTTTCCCGTGGGCTCATTGCAGCTGTACACATCAGATGTCAGGTGTGTGTGTGTGTGTGTGTGTGTGTGTGTGTGTGTTTGTGTCTAATACATGTCTGTTAGTGTGTGGAGGGATGCTGAGAACTAGGAGGAGGGTGGCTGTCTCTTCTCTTGTTTGCCTCATCATGTGCCTCATTAACTCCAGATGCCAGGCCCTATGCAACTCCGCCCCTGTAATCCAGCTCAAGACACACACACACACGCACATACACACACAAAACATGCGTGTCCATAAGAAGAGAAAATCTTAAAGTGTAGTACACTGTGACCTGCAGCCTTGGACACTTCAGAGAGGTGGGGAGAAAACGAGCCAGAGAGAGAGATGAGAGTGGGGAGGGTGGAGTGGGGTGGGGGTGTGAGAGTACAGAAAAGGAAAATGAAGAGGGTCCGCTTTGAAGAGCAAAAAAGTTCCTCCCTTTCGCTCCTCCATTGTGCAAATGCCATCTCTCCTCTCCATCCTGCTCTCTCTTTCATTCTCCTCCAACTCCTCTCATCTCACCAGCCTGTGATCTACTGGTGCATGAAGCGCAGAATACTATGGACGTGAAATGAGTGCTGAGTTAAGACCTGCGCCTGCGTGCGTGTGCGTGTGCGTGTGCGTGTGCGTGTGTGTGTGTGTGTGTGTGTGTGTGTGTGTGTGTGTGTGTGTGTGTGTGTGTGTGTGTGTGTGCACACGTGTGCATGCATCAAAACTGAAAACATAACATGAATCTTCAGATAAAAAAACAAAAAACAAATGTATAATATGTTGGTAAACTTTTTTTTTATGGTGTTGTCAGCATTTTATGACATCAGTGTACAGTAATGAAGACTCCTACCCAACTGCTTTTTATTCTCAGTCCTCTTCCCTAATCTCTTTTTCTGCTCACCGGGCTTCCGCTTGTCCTCACATCAATCTTCTCATCCTTGGTTTTACCCCAACATTTAATCTTTTTCTTTGAAAAATGACCTACAAACATAAATATGACTTGATCTCACAACATCTTGACCCATAAATCACACTTGTCCCCCCCCCCCCCCTAATCTTTTTCCTGCCTCCTTTTCAACTGCTCTGTCTTTTCCTTCCCTCTCCAGCGTGGAGCATGACTTTCGACAGCAGGAGGGACGATTCCAGGGGGTTATAGAAGCGCTTGAAGGGGAATATGATGTGCCTGCACAAACTCTGACCAAGCCTGTGACAGTCCCTTCTTCTTCTTCTTCTACATCTTCCAGTCGCCCCAGTACCAAGGCACGGGTGAAGAAACTGCGGAAAAAATGTTTCTGGTGGCTCTGAAAAAAAAAAGGAGAGAGAGACTCTCCTGGGCGCAAGGTGTGGATTATATTTCTGGGGACCCGTCTGAGTTTGATCTGGACTTAACATCAGAAGGGAGATTTTTTTATTTTTTTTTTTCCAAGCACCATCCCTGTAAATCGCACATCAACAGCAGCCTAATGTAAGTCTTGAGAAAATACACTGGTGACCAAATAGAAAGAAGAGAAACACACTAAAGAAAGAAAAGAAACCCAGAGGATCTGCTTATCTTTCTCATCAAGTCTGCCTGGGAGGAAAGTTCCTTCTGTTTATCTGCTGGAGCCGATGTTTAGCAGCTATATCACTCATGGTCAACTCATGGGGATGAGGACACGCTGCCTCCATAAGAAGCATCGACACTGGATATCAGAGAGGTATACTGCGGGTTGACTGTCAACACAGACGCAAAGAATTATGGATAGTTTCAGGTAACTCAGAGCAATAACCTGTTTTAACCTAAAGGTGTCGAAAGCAACAAATGTGAACACTGTGTCGCTATTTTGGCAGCCAAAAGTTTTTATGTAGCAGCAATTGAGGGACATAAATGGGGAAATAAACAAGCTGAGGAGAACTGTGGAACGGAGAGATCTCAGTGGATCATGAAGATTTGGGGAAAACAAACTGATGGTCGTCTTAGGAATACATTTAGAGAACGTGTGATCGGCAGTAGATGAAAGACTGACAGTCTGTGTCAGAAAATTAAAATATTCTGTCAACGCTGACTGACAGAGTGATTGATTCTCTCCTTTATTACCATCAAAGATTGAAGTGTTTTGGTGTAAGTTCAGTCTTGTTTTCCAGGGTTTTCACTGTCATGTGCATACAAATGCACAGAGATGCACTTGAGAGCTTGAATCTACACATAGTGAAACAACTCACACATGCACACATGCATACAGTGCACTTTCAGTACATTTGTGAATTACTGCCAACTAGGGGTAGACCATTTATCAGTTCACTGTTAATAATTGGCTTGTATTAATGTTGTATGAGTGTATAAATATTTACAAGTTATAGTCAACGGCTAAATGAACTGGTGATGACTGGTGTAATTTTTCTTTTGTTGTAATTCAACATCATGCAAATTATGCATAACAATAAGCTGTTGACATGCCGCAATGCAGAGAGCATCACAGAGAGAGCAAACAATGAGTTCCACAATTGAATGTAACGGAAAATCAAAAAATGTCCAGTTGCTTTTTCATTAACAACGATAAACAAAACTTAGCTCACATAAACAGCAATTATCTTTGTGTCGATTCAGGCATTCAGGCCATTCTGCTCCTGCTAACTGGTCCATTAAACTACATCCGAGAAACATCTGGACTACAAACATTAAGTCAACACATTTCTATTTCCTTTTTCAGGTCAAAGCTTGCCAGTCAAGCAAAAGTGAGAAAAAAAATTAAGTTGGTGTAAAATGACATCACAGTTTTTAGATTATCATAACAAAGTCAGACAAATGTACCATCTGTCAGTTATAAAAGCTCTCTGTGGGTCTATCCCTATTGCCGACACACACACGCACGCACACACGCACACGCACATACGCATGCACGCACGCACACACACACACACACACAGACACACACACACACCGTCATTATATACACAGACACATTGTTCTGCACAGTGCTTCATTCATGGCAGTTTAGAGCATACCCAATAATCTCTGGAGGAGCAACTTCAAATGCTGTTGGCAGACAAGTTGTCGCCAATTAGAAAGCCGGATGACACAACATTTACGAATCAACCTATGGATATCAAACATGCCATGTCCCTGCATTTTATAAGCTGTCCCACAACGCTGTGTGAGCCTCCACAATGCCCTTCTTATCCCGATTCTCCTCTTGTATGTGCAATAAAAATGTGTATTTTAAACAAAAGGCATTATTGTGAAGGATTTTTATTTATTTTTTTTACTCTACAATGAGTCTTGGTGGCAAACAAGAACAGACAGGGAGGCTAACCAGACACAAAAGACAGATGAAAATGCAAGATCGAGAATCCGAAAGATCTGGGGCCTCAATGTGAAGCTGTATGTACTTACAATCAGGGCGTGCTCCCGACCCATGGTGATGACTGTCTGGTTAATAATCCTCAGCAGAGACACCACGATGTCCTGAACATGTTTGAATGTTTCCCCCTGACAGAAATAGAGAACATAAGTATGGTGGGAAAGCACATTTTTTTACATCAGTAAAAGAAAAAAGCAATGTTATGAAAACACAAATAAACAAAAGCAATCAGAGATTTCTTTCATTCACCAAAGGCTGACCTGGGATTCGGTCACCTTCCAAAATTTTATGGAATCTTCCATGGCCTAAGGTTTATCTGTTGTAGAAATTTGCAAACAAATGGGTAATTTGCTCTTTTAAAATAGAATAAATACATACAATAAAATAACTTAGAAATTATAATAATAAGAGGTGACGAGAGCTCAACTATTATCTGCATCACTGGGAATCCTTTTCCAATAAATATATAAATTTTCATCTGCAATCTGACTTTGATTTTTATCACGATGTAAACTTTGTTCAATCCCCACCTCCACTGAGTTATGTTTGGGGGGTTCTGCAATTTCAGCCAGGATGCTGTTATCGTTTTCTTTGCTATTAGCAGCAGAATTCTAACCAAGGAGATCAAATACCTGCCCGTGTTGGTGTGAGAAGCGATAACTACAACTAAAAGTTTTTATTAATGATCGGATGGGATCGGCTCCACCTCTCTGCAAAGATGCTTTAAAAGGTAATAGGACTGATGAAAATACTTACACATGTTCTTTATGCTTGAACTAATTGACTGCTCTGTCAAAGAAGATTTGCCTTTTACACATCACAACTGTGACTTAGTGTCAGTATTTGCTTGCATTTCTATTGTAGTTCATTCAGAAAAGATGCTGCTTTATGCACCTTGTCTGCCCTCTGGGTTATTTATAAAACCGTGTTGGACAATTATATACAGTATGCGTTGACATTAATGTTAAAAAGCTCAGTTGATTTTGACTTTATTTTGAGCACTCAATTATGTGGAGAAAATATTATTACCTCACTCAAAATTGTCCAAGGCCTCAGAAATAAGGTTGTTACATAAACCAAATCCTAATCAAATTACTTTTTTCCGATGCTATTAATATAAATGTACCCAACATAGATCATAAAATTACTATATGCTATTTTGAAAAAAAGTTTTTTTGTATCATTTGACAAGATATTTGTGTTTGTTGACCTGAGGAGATAGCAGGTAAAGTGAAATGTTCTCTAAAAAAAGAATCTAGATATAAGAATAGATCTTCAAAAAGCAAGAGTGCGTAGAGAAAATATACAAATATACACCATTACAAATCCATTGCCTGGGCACAGGAAAAGATGTAGACATGCAACCATACTGTGGTCAATGGAGCTGACTCAGATATGTCTCAAGGTAGTAACTCACAACAGAAGCATCTGTTTATACAGTCACATTGCAGTGCCTTCCTGTCCTTGTGAGCAGTAAAAGCAAGCCACCCCAAGCAGAACTGCACATCATTAGGTGAAGACATGTTTTGAGGTTGTACTACACCGAGTTTGGTCGGCGTGGCTTGAGACTTGAAAGCAGTAGATTGAGGTTAAAGAAAATCGGGTGGAATCGATATAAGTCAAAGCAGTAACCCTGGACAGCTATGAATACACAATCCATGTGTGGAGTGAGTCAAAAATACTGTCAGCAAATATATATATATATTTTTTTTTTTTCTTTTAATGGCAACATTTCTTATTTTCAGTATTTGGTCCATTGCTTCTGCTCTATTGTCAATGCAACTCTGATGTGTGTTTGCTTGCATACAAAGATGTGTCCTTCTGTGAACTCATCAGGGATGCACAAAAAAAAAACAGAGAGAAGGTTCAAATACAACAAAAGCCAAAAAGAGTATAGCTCTTGGTGTTCATCAAAACAGTTGTTGGCCTGGCAGCAGATGACTTCAGGGACATGATCAGAATCGAGTAGACATCTTTAAACCACATTAAAGACACTGATTCTCAGTCGCACGCCACACTCCCATAGTTAAGTTGATAAGGTGATACACAACTGTCAATTGTCGGTAAACTTAAATCTGTATAGATATTTTGGTTTCTTGGAAAGAGTTCCCCAGACAGCCATCTCTTAACAAAAACATGAAAAAAAAAAACTATCCTGTAGTGTGTACCCCGTTCATTCATTCAAAAAGACAGCCAGGCTGTGCTATCTTCTCCACACAATGAACACAACAAAAACAAGTTACACAAAAGGAATATAAAAGAATAAAAAGTCAGAAATCTCTCATGAGCAATGCCTTTGTCTTTTTTTTTTTTACACATTCAGACAAATGTTACAAGGTCACTAACAGACAGAGAGAATGTGCATCGGCCCATCACTCTATCTTATTTTTCGTTTCTCTCTCCAGATTCCTCTCACTCACTCTGTGTTTGGTACCTATGTGGTGTAACAATTTAATCAAGTACTGGTCGAGAAAATAATATTTCTCACCTTTGTTTTAGTGCTCTTTGTAGGTCCTGCATCCTCTCTGCAAAGTGGCGAGCAGGGTTCATTTCTCTCTTTATGCTTCGAAATTCATAATAAAAAACGAGAGATTTGCTCTCGCATCTGTACATAAGTTGGAGTTGAAAACAAAAAAATCATTTACTGCTGCATACTCCAACTTAAAGTGTTTTAATGATATCTCGTCACAGTTTTCATAGAAATACTCAATGCAACACTGATTGTTTTGGTCAGTTAATATTTGTATCATGTTCTATTGACACCACCTGCTTTGCGGCTGTGTCCCAGTCAATGCAAACTCCTCTCATCAAATGCACTCCACTCGTTCAATCACCACTTTTCTCTCTTCCCTCACTGAATATCTTCTCTTGGCTCACGTTTCAATAAAGCAGCCAAATAAAACTAACCAAGAAAAAAGAAAGTCATACCTGCACTTTAAACACTCTGCAGGCTGTCAACAGCACGCAGAAGCAATTAAAAAGCCCTCAGCTGGATACCGCTGATGTATTTGTTTAGCATGTGTGTTTAAGGCATTTGAGAGTTGACTGGATTTTTGTTTCAATCAAGGAGCACGCATCAACACGTGTGAAACAAAAATCAATGAAACTGTAATTGGTGGAGGCCGTCTTCATTGCACCACAGGATGACTGGAGAAAAATAGCTTAAGGCTATCTGCTTGTCAGGAGACAAATTCCACTGCGTTCGCAGGGAGCAGGGAGGTTGTTCACATTCATGCACTGGTGAGGAAGATGAAATGAAGAGGATACAGGCGGTGCCTTCTGCAAGGTCTGAGACATTTTTACACTTTTGCACCATAGGATGGAGTCATTTTCAGAATAAGAGGGTCTTCAGTTGAATGATTCAATAGTGTCTTACCTGCTATGAGTCACTCTGAAAGCTGCATCATTCAAAAGATTGGTAAGCCAGGCGCTTTTTCAAACCTGTCAAATCTTTCTAAACGCAAACCACAGCAACAGAAGCTCTGATGTTATTGCTCAGAAATGGGATAAGGTTAAGTCACTTGAATTAGGTCTCAAGTGACCGCGGACCATCTGTTTTTGTTTACCACTGACATTTTAAACCATCTTTGAGAGACTGGAAGTATTGTTGTGGGAAAAACAATTATAATACACATGTCAGATTTCAATCATGGCGCCAAAACTATGCAAAATGAAACGAGGCTGAGTGACGTGAGATTTAAGCATGAATTACACTTTACTGTCCATATCATGTAGGGGAAAGTTAAGTTTGATACATTTTTTTTTTTTTTTGTGTATTTTTATTTTGTATTTTGTTTTAAATAAATTATCTGAGCAAAAGTGTGGTTTCAGTTCAATTCCTCTAAGATGACCACGTTGGTCTCACAACCTTTACCAAAATAAATGTCTGAAACATGTCCGGTATACCAAATTCTTGACAATTAACATGATACTCAAACCCACGTTTATGTGTCGGAGAGTTTTAAATGTACTTATAGACATTTTGTACTGCATATATTTGCACGAACTGAACATTCTTTTCACTGATATTTATTATTTCTCTGTAAAGTCATTTCACTCATGTGCATTCAACTCCTGTGCATCTTTTTTCAATTTGAGTTCCGTTTTGTCCTTTTCAGCTATAACTCAGGAATTTTCCAACTACAGATCAATAAAGTAAATCTACCCATCCATCTATTTATCTATAGTTATCAGTGAATTATTGTTACCCGTAATGTCAATGGTTCTATGTTGGCTAAGGTTGTTTATTATTTTTAATCATAATGCATTGATAGTTTAATACAAGAAAAAAAGTGGAATGACACTGGACGAGGGGAAAGAAGAACCAGGGAAACACTCTGCTGTGTGGTCGAAGATGTGCTGCATAAATATTAACCTTGCATCATAAATTAATTCCACCGCTGATGATGTGTGCGAGTGGCCTGAGGGATCACACTTCAGTATGTCTTCAGTGCTTAGTGGATGTGTCCACACTGTGTTTTGGACTGAAGTCTCACCACGTTGCCCCTGCTGAGGACCTCCAGAATGTTGTTGAGAAGCTCCAAACTGTTTCTCCTCTCATCATGAGGCCCATCAGCCATACTGGCGAGTGCCCCACTCAACTCTCGCAGCATCATGGGTAACAACACGTCACGGCATTCTGTGGAAAGAAAAACACACTGTAAAGACATACGAAATCACCTTAAGACAAGAAATGTCTGAAAAGGACACAGAACAAACGTGTTCATGCTTTCATTTTCGCAGACTCGACTACTGTCATGCTCTCTTCACAGGTCTGAGTACAAAATCTATTACACAGCGACAGTCAGAGTCCTGACCGACACCGAGAGAGTGCAGCACATTACACCGGTACTTAAGTCATTGAACTGGCTTTCAGTGTGTCCAAAGATTGACTTTCAAATCTTGTTTCTTGTCTATAAAGCGCGAAATGGTCTCTGGCCTGAATACAACAAATTTACAACCTTATAAAGCAGTCAGACTCCTCCGATCATCTGGAACAGGTTTTCTCAAAGTTCCCAGGATCAAAATCAAAGCAAGCAGAAGAAGCATTTTGTTTCTTTGCCCCCTACCTGTGGAAGAAACTTTCTAAGAAACTAAAGTCTGACACAGCTGCAAACTTGTAATTGGTCAAATGGAAAGTGTTCGTCACATTCAGTGATTTACACATCAGTAGAGGCGGCTGCCTTGCAAGGCACTCAGTCCATCTGTTGGGAGCAGTTTGGTGTTCAGTGTCTTGCTCAAGGACATTTCAACATATGGACAGGTAGGAAGTGAACCTGCAACCTTCCGACTAAGGGAAAACCTGCTCTTCCAACTGAGCTACAGCCGCCAGACCTTATTTAAACCAGGGCAGAACACACAACATATAGTTCAGCTGACCAGTGAAGTAAATATTTAACGCATTGTTTGGATCATCTAAAGCTGACGATTTGCATTTAATGTATTTTATGCTTTTGATTTGCTAGATTTTTAAATCTCTATCGCCAATGTTTTAACTATTTATTATTTTGGTGTTTGTGCATTACTTTTCCTTACTGCTTTAAATGTCAGTATTTACAAGCTGAAAAGCACCTTGAATTCTCATGTGACAATTGTAGTGAGAAACAATGTCACAATAATGACATTATCACAATATGAAATAAGTGTGATTGTGACAATGAAGTGCGCAAAACAAACCCTACAACCCAAAGTCATCTTGTTTACATATTTGCTTGAATGAAATATTATTGAACACTTTTTCAGAAAGGGAGACTTTTCAGGAGAGGGTATATGTGCATCAAATATCATCACTACCTGGAGTTTGCCCAGTCACTGTACATCTTGGTACATCTATCAGGGATAACCACAAATCAAGACTAATTGGTTAGCTGTGCTTTGGTCACTAGTTGTTTTGGGTTTGGTTTACAGGTGTGCAACAGCGCAAACACAATTCGGATCTTAATGCAACACTAACTTTCTCTATTTATAAACCAGGCTGGTTCACTGTGTTTCGATGCCATGTTAATCCGGGACCCGTGCTGAGGGTCTGCCCGGCTACTCCTGTGTCGGGGAGTCAATTTACTGCTGTTGTCATGTGGAAGGGAGCGAGTCGGGTGCCCTGGAGCAAGGAAATAGAAAGTGCAAAAGAAAAACAAGAGGATATGCCAGCTCATGACGAGCTCTACACATACTGAGTTTAAGTTGGACTGGATCATTTACAAAATGCTATCACAGTTATCACCAACACTGGTATATTGTGGCCTCAATGGTGCTATATGCAAAATAACTTGCCTTACAAAACAAAGCCAATGAGAAAAATGTAAACTGTAAGAAAACTGTTTTTTTTTTTTTTTTAACTGCTTTTGGTGTACAAGAAACAAATGTTTAATCTCTCTCTGGATGGAAAACCCTTGAAAAACGTATATCAATCCTTCACGCAAGTTCATACAGCACCTACAGCATGGAGACAGTTTCACCTACAGAGCTGTGAGTAATGAGGCCACTGGACCCTGAAGTAGAAATTCAAACCTCACCTCAGAAAGCACAAAGGAGCAATATCAATCAAGTGTCTATTTACAGTTCAGTACATGTCGGCTGCTCTGTCAAAAACACAGCCAACACATCAATCACCAACACCCAACATAGTCCTGTTCCCGTCTCTCTGATTGAGACTAATCTGTATTTAATTCACGAGTTAATTTGGTCACACTTGCAATACATCGGAAGCAATGACATGAATTAAAAATATGTCAATGGGAAGAGCACTAGTAAAAACAATTACATTATTGCACCAGCTTAATCTGCTCGGAAGGAAGTTAATACACTTTTATACTATTTACATCTGTGTTTAACAGCTTCGTAAATCTGTTATGGATTTTTACAGCTCCTCTCTGGGGGATGTTTAAAGCCATGAAGGCATTATTAGGAAGCCACAAAAAGAAAGAAATGAACTGTAGTGGAAAAATCAATCAAATGATAAAGGAGTAAATTACGGATTTATGTGAGCATTTGGCACCTTTCACAAAGCAGTGAATATCAAAGTGTTGCTAAAATCTATGAGGTTCCAAAATTCAAAGCTTGACTTTATTGTCCATTTAAGAGGGATGCGTCTTACTGGAAAACACACATCACACTGCTGCCCTCAGATGTTTAATGAAGGGGATTAGTTATTTTGCAAGCCAAGCAGCCACAATGCCTCCGTCCTCCACAAGTGGATACCGTTTCCCAAAACATCCTACAATAGTTTAGTAACATTGGTCACACCCTTGAAGCGTTATCTTCACCTGTTTTATATATATATATATATACTTCAACAGAGCATCCGTGCTATTCAGCACCTGAAAGCATGTGAGTGAGTAGACTCCATATTGCTGGATACAACAATCAATCAAAATGATGGGAAATTATGTGTGACAACTACTACGCCTCAAGCTTTGTATTCCCCTCCGACCTCCTCAAGTCATTGATAAATATATATATCACTAAACTGAGAAACCCTGCTGTCAGACCTTTACTTCATCACCTGAATCCCCCACCAGGGAGATCAAACCACAATTTAATCTCTATTAAATTGAAATTAAGGGACTTCAACAAAAGCTATTGTAGACACCTGTTTTATTATGACACATTGAGCTATTTTGCAGAAAATCCAAATCTATGTGAGTTGATCCCGGTGGCGCGCTGAAATGAATAAAAAGCAATGATCCCCAGGACAGGAAGAAGGATGACATTGCTGCCTTTATTAATTGTGAAATGGCTCTCTGTGAGCTAATCTGAAAGCACAAAGGAGAACACAAGAACGCATTGAAAAGGTCCATTAAGGTGTCCATCCGACTAGAAGTCAATTTGTTAAGAAGTCCTTAAAAGTTATCGAACAGAGTCCTAAAACTATTGAAACAATAAAAGGTGAACAATCCAGTTTGATGTATTCATCATACAAGAAAACAGTGATGACAGTGTCGCTCATTATCAGCAGATCGCTCCCATTGTTCATCTCGACTATCACAGCTTCTTTTGCTTCCCGGCTTTCTGTTACTCCATCTTTCTGCCCCTCTGCACCACCACCCCGGACACCCCGTTCTTTGTAGCCGCAGGTAGACCGAGCCCATTAAAAGCTCGTTTGGACTGACGCTCGTTAGTTCCATTATTAACTGAGCCAAGCCTTTACGCCTGCTGAGTGGACCCTCATTGCAACACTCACTCCATCACGCAAACACGGAAAGAGGAAGGGGGGATCAGACGGAGAGGGGGGGAACTCATGAGTCACTAAACGAACTTAATGACTCAGAAGCGGAGGAGGAGGAGGAGGAGGAGGAGGAGGAGGAGGGGCTCAGACAGGTAGAACAACACCAAAGAGGCCCAAGAGAGACACCAGAAGAGACTGAGTGATGGATGGTAAAGCAGGGCAATAATTTACCATGCAAATTATAGACAATAATATATGGAGTGAAATTTCAAATAAAAATGTTTATCCGTCAAAGTGCAGGACAGAGTAGAGAGAGGCTCTCCCGCTGTTGCCTTTCAGGAAGGTAGAGGATGGTGTTTTGGATGCTGCCAGCATTGTGTTTAAGCAGGAACCTTGATAAATCTGTTTAATCCATCAAAGCAGAAACTCATCATCTTTTGTCCTCTCAGAAAGAGAAA
Source organism: Blennius ocellaris (assembly GCF_963422515.1). Taxonomy (NCBI): domain Eukaryota; kingdom Metazoa; phylum Chordata; class Actinopteri; order Blenniiformes; family Blenniidae; genus Blennius; species Blennius ocellaris. The sequence goes on along the minus strand of NC_137658.1, from coordinate 8,385,054 downwards.
ACAATGGCTCGTGTTTTAGAGCCGTGTTGTTGTGTGCGCAAGCTTGAAAATTAATCCATCTGCTCCGGCTGGATTTACCATTAAACCTGCAGACCTGTGAACTCCATTCCCCTTCTGAAATAACCACAAAGCCGCCTGTTTCCTTTATTTATATTGATCTGACAAATAAATCAAGCGGATATTTCTGGGCACAACTGTTCAGAAGACAGAAAGTGCTTGAAACCTACCCTGAAGCACATTCAGCACTTTTGTTGTGTTGGATATAGAGCAAAGGAAATTAAGTGGACACATGTCTTGTTTGAAGGTTGATGCCCATATGAACTAATGCCTATTCTTAGGGCGGAAAAATCTATACCTATCCTATCAGTTAGGGGATAGAAAGACAAAAAAAAGACAGAGAGCAACATGCGCACACAGATTGCCAAGAAAGAAGAAGACATCCTCTACAAAATACTCTTGTTGTTTTCACACTGCGTTCATATTAAAATGTGATTCAAACCTGTTGATTACAACTGTAACTGGATTTGTACGGATGGCTGTCTCTCTTGAAAATGAGATAACTTAAGTAAATAAAGCTCAAATAAAAAAAGCAGTTTTTCAACACATAAAAAGAACAATAATGCATGTGATTAAATTATTAACATATTTCAAATGATCATGCGAACAGCACAATGTGTCACAATTTGTCGAATTATGTGCAATATGTTTCTCACACTTAGAAAAAGTGTCATTGACACATTATTTCTTTATGCATGGATATCCATTTAGCAGATTTCCTTATTTTGTATACATTTGCCTATGTATAAAAGAGGAGATGAATTTCACTTTAAAGGGAATGAAAACATTAAACAGCTAAAGACCTCATGTTTAACATACGTTTTGAGTCTTCTGTCACCACATATGTACATAATATTAAAAAAAAAAAAAATCCTATTAGGCAGAGTTTTCCCAATCCTTGCATTTGTGAAGTGCATGTAAAGATTTCACATTAAATCGTCACAAATATCTGACTACTCTCTGGTATTGTACTTTCACATTGATGCAAATGGGCTCATTGAGAAATGATAGTTTTTCCAACAACCAGGCAGCAGGAATCCTCAGACGTTATGTACAGCTGCAGCATTGCAATCCACAGTGACACAATCTGCACAACTGGAATTGACCTTTCCGCAGTGCCTGCTGACACTGGGAAAATGTATATGTTGCCCAATTTCAATAGTGATGAAAAAAACAACCCAAGTGTCAAGTCCAGGCACTCTCTGGACACCTTGTGCTGAGCTTGTCAATGCAGCACAAAATACCTTTAGTTTAGTCAGCAGCTGCCTTTCATCTTAAAATTCAAACAACCAATGAACTCCGAGCACCTTAATGGCTTACTCATCTCTGGCATCTACCGGCAGATCTGTCAGAGTGCGCATTGTCCGCTTTCATTTTACTGAAATCCATCTTTCCTTTCGAAGCACGTCCAGCCGACTCCTGAATATGAGCATCAGGAATGAACGTAGTCCTCCAGACTCCGGCTGATCGTTTCCAATCACTGATGCAGAACACTGCCTCTAAACTTGCAGGTATTCCGTATTACCCTGCCTGGCCTGAAATAACATAAGGAATGTTAATATCTGCTACTGGAGTGTGAATGGTGGCTCTCTTAGGAACTTCTTAGAACTGCAGTGTGGTCCTCTGGGATTTAGTCTTGTAAAAGAATCAACAATACAGCTCCCAGGTGTTAAGTCCCTCTCCAAGAAGACATTAGAAATGACTGCCTATTAAAGAAAAAAAACACTTGCTTTGGGTCATTATTGTTTGTACAACAACCCTTGGGAAAGAATGTGTGCTCTTTTTTGTAAATAACACTATACATAAAAACTGCCTTTTTATACTAACGAGCACCTGTGATAAAATACCACATCATGAATGATACAAGTATTTATCCCTAAAGCCTTTTTGACATCTCTTGACAGAGAACGTATTTCCTGGGAAAGTGCAATCGAAAAGTGAAAAGTGTTAATATTGATCAAGCCTTAATGGAGTACTCAAACAGTCATTAGTGTGTGTGTGTGTGTGTGTGTGTGTGTGTGTGTGTGTGTGTGTGTGTGTGTGTGTGTGTGTGTGTGTGTGTGTGTGTGTGTGTGTGTGTGTGTGTGTGTGTGTGTGTGTGTGTGTGTGTGTGTGTGTGTGTGTGTGTGTGTGTGTGTGTGTGTGTGTGTGTGTTCTATAAAAACAATATCACATGAGAGGTTTCAGTTGGAAGCCGAGCCGGGAGATAAAGATAATCACACCTGTGTGGATATTCAGAACAACAGGAGTGCTGATGTGACATTTCTTCCCATGGTGGTTCCATAAAAGCAATCGGTTTTCAATAATAAAACAAAGCAAAGTGAATTATTCTTTCTATTTACTCTTTGTCTCTAGCGCCACAAATAGTCCCTTTTCTAAACACTTCATGAGTCACTACACAAAGTCATTTCTATGCATTACAGTGGAGCATCGCTTCTTTGAATCTTGCATGCTTCCACTTACCATTCAACCGGATCTTTAAAAAGACATTATTTCCATGAAAGACTAAAATGTCTAAGATTTGGTGTTGTACATGTCACACAACACCATTTCATTCAGATATTTTTTTTTCTTTACATTCCATGAACTTATGCTTATAACTTAAGCTTATGATCTTTTTCAAACTACTTGGGGAAGCAAAAACTCATTTTTGGCAACATGCAGGCAGTGTGATATGGTTGTTCACACTTTCCTGAGTGGTCTAAGTGTCGCAAGGCATGACTTAAGTCTAAATGGTGACTATAAATTGAATGTGTTTGTTCCTGTCGTTCTTTTATATTTGTCTTGTGGTGGACTGGCAACCTGTACCGTACCTCGACCAATTGTCATATGGGATCGACGACACGATCCAGTAACCCTGAACTGGATAGAGCTAAATAAAATATGGATGGATGGAGTAACATACATGCAAGTTCTATTGGTGCTATTGTTGATAAAAGTCTTACTCATTATAAAATACTGTCAAGAAGTGTCTCACTGGCCCCGACTTCGTTTCACAGCATGGCAGCAAGCTCAGACATCCAACCACAGCTAAAAAGAAAAAGTGGCTTGGGAAAGTAGAGGAACAAGGAGTCCTGTAGCATATGGCATTGCTTCTAACATGGCCCGATCTCCACATCAAAGGATCGAGTATTACACAAAAAAGAAACGAGCAAAGTGTCCCAAATCCTCAGAACAACTATGGAAATTCCTATGAGGTGCAAAGTGAAAAGCACATTCAAAAACAGGACGGAAATATCACTTCTCAAAAAAGAGGGAAGATTGAGCAAAAATTATTAAAGCCCAGGTTTAAATAACAAACGACACATTTTATTGAATGCATTTAGTTTTCTTTTCTTTTTTTAAATACATGCTTTATAATAGATGCTACGTGCTCTAGATTTGCTCTGCCATGAGCTTCTGAAACAGAACCTCTTCACAGGCTATTCCACATCCATCGCTGGGATTGGCAGAGTCTTACTCCTAATCCTATAACCTGAAACCATTTCTGCAGATGCCTGCTAGCAGCTGCTTTGCAACGAAGCTGCCTAAAAAAAAAGAGAGAGCGAGAGAGAGAGAGATACTGCCTCAGGGGCTCAACTAGGGGCGAGAGAGAAGCGAGCAGGGGAGAGTTGCAAGTGGAGAAACTATAAGAGACACCGGTGAAAGGGAGAGGAAGAAGGAATTCTAACGGATGCTGCAAATCACATACACTTGAAGCAGTGCGATATTGCATTTAAAATAAACAAATATAAAATTCCAAGCCACATAATTGAAAACGCAGAACAACACATATACGTCTATGCCTCAAGTGAACATATGTGAAAGGTTTCCCACAAACCTGCGGTTCCATGTGGCTCTTGCTTGTATGATATTGTTGCATGCGGTAGGTTATAGCCAGCGGTGCAACAATCCCATTAATCGATTCAGCCATGTCATGGAAGCAATCTGAGCTAACAGGCACTCACAAACAAATGGAAATCAGGGTCTTGCGGCAAAGATTGGGGTGCATTTTACTATTTTCCAGCTTTCAGTCGAGCAGTGTGTGTTCACAGACACACACAGTAGTAGCGTGCATGCAATGTGCATGCCGCGGCACACCAAACAACATATTCAGAACACCTTCAAGTAGTCATCTATATTCAATTTAAAATGTGTATTTATTCTATCCATAATCTCAGACTTTGATTAGTAATACAAGCGTGGGTCTGCGTGCCAAAGTGTGATTTGTCTTTCTTGTGTGATTCGGCGCCTTGCTGCTATTTGATGTGTAAGCATTTGAATCTCTTTGTGCCTGTATGAAAGTGTGGTTATGTGTTTGGGTTACCAAGTTTGCGAGGGCAGAGAGCTGCCGTCGCTGGCGTGCCACCACACAGGGAGCAGCTTTGATGGCTCAGCAGCTAGCTCATCTCTTCTCTCTTCCATTTATTCATTTGACAGCCAAACACAATAAACTATAGCACATGATAATGAGATGCAATCTCAGTTTCCAAGGGGCATGTAAATCACAGTTTTCCATCACTTCCTCTGCATGATTTTTTTCCCCTCCTTCAGTTGTCATTCTTAAGATCGAACGATAGAAAAAAAAAAGATAATGCGTGGGTTTTCAGGCACAGCAAAGAGTAAATCTTCCAAGTTGAGAGCGGTCTGGGTGCAGGCCAAGTGTCTTCTCGCTTGGTGATGACTAAATGTCTCTCTCATGTCACTGTGGGTGTTTCCTCTCATCTACTCTCCCTCCATCATTCTCCTTCCTCACATTTATCCTTGCCTCATCTTTATTAAATCCCACACAGATTTATTGCTGTGCATGTCCTCTCTTCATATTTAGGCTGTGCCCATCCGTCCACACTTATTTCAAAGATGGGCTCACTGTGGTGTGGTGGTAAAATATATTTGACACATGATTTGTGAGCGCAAGAGCAATGCTGTCCCTCAACAGTTTAGTCGGATGCAATCCCCCCCCTCCCCCCAAAGAAATGCATGAAAATGTCTTATGTGTGTCACAGAGTACTCTATTGAAATTATATGCCAATAAATTACCATTGATGGAGTGCATTCGTGAATGGTAGTGATAAACAGTACAGGAGCAGTGCATTTTTCATTGTGATTTTTGCTATCGCGCTGATAAAACGTGGCATAAAGCAAATGCTGTCATCAAAACCAAAGTCAACATTATGTAAAAGTGTATCACAGTGAAGTACACACATGCACATGACTACATACGCTGCTCATTCATGCGTCCAAGAGACGATGCATTGATTTCCATTAATTTCCTGTCGACTTACTTCAACATTAATCCTAAAAAAAATAAGAACAAACAACTAAATTAGACAAGAAAACCAGGGAAAAATTAAAGCAATGTACAAAAGATGTATTACAGCACCATTGTGCTGATTTTGCTCATTACTCCAAACACAATTGGGACACTTTGTCATGTTTACCACAACAACAAACAAAAAAACACTGTTTGAAGATAATGAGCACAAGATACTATTGATAATCTTCAATTAATCCCTTGAGTCTTGTTTTTCACATGCAGCTTGTATTTGTTTTACCGCGTATCTTTAACAAGATGTGAATGTTCCTCTTTCGTTCCACCTGTCTCAGTCACCCACTAATTGCCACCCCTCATCTCTGCTTTCCCCCTCGGCTCCAACCTCCACATGACTATCAAATTGACTGACCAATTACTGTGTTGGTAGCATTAGTTGTGGCAATGATTTGATCAATTCAAGCTCAGAAAATCAATGACGGATGGATGAAATGTAGTGAACCACCTGACTGATATACGTATACCCGGTATCATACAACCATGCAGGAACATATCACGAAGCCGCTGGCTCTCTTTAAGCCTCTATCTCAATTTTTAAATCCTGCCTTGTGTTTGGGTTGGATTGAATATCAGTGCATGCACTAAGGCTGTGATTTTATATGTTATGGTATCGCTAATTTCCTTCTACTTTGCTAAAATGTGTTGAAATGTCCTTAATGCCGTTCAGTTATTACGGCTGCTACACAATATCCCAGCATCCCAATAGGGATCGTTAAACCGTAGGCAATATCAGAAATTACATTTTGTCGTATAACCTATCCCTGTTCAGCAGTAAAAAGAAACACCAGTTATCAACAAAGCACACTCGCCTGTCAGGCTGCATGCGTACCATTAATATATGCTCGCATCTCAGCAATATGAGTTATAGGTAAGTATGTTCAAACATTGTGTTCCTATGCTGTACTTTTGTGAATTGAGTTTCCACTGGGATTACTTCACAGACACAAGAATCAGAATATAAATCAGAGTGAGAGACAAATGATTAAATGCCTTTCACTTTAGTCCATTAGTTCTCATCCATCCCTCTTTCCTTCCTCTGCTTCATTCACAACCCCACAAACTGCAGTCTCCGCAAAGGTTGAATGACAACAACGAGCCATCTCACCCTCATTAACCTTCTCATACCATCCACACAAAAGTTTGTAAGAAGACGAATTTGAGATTAAAAACAACAAAACAAAGTCACTCAGAAGCCAAACGCCCACACAGATGTGCTGATGCGAAGAAAAAAAAAAAAAATGCTGCTCATCACCCAGTTTACTCTGATAATTACTTTAGAGGTTTGGGTGTCAATTGTAGGATGTTTATGAGCAACAGCCGACCAGAGTTACTGTAAAAGATGACACAAGCCCCAATGCAATGTTGCAATGTGAAAGATTAAGTAGAACGAAAAAACAACAATTAATCAGCGCAAAACACAGGGAGGTGACCCAGGAGAAGAGAAGAGAAGAGAAGAGAAGAGAAGAGAAGAGAAGAGAAGAGAAGAGAAGAGAAGAGAAGAGAAGAGAAGAGAAGAGAAGAGAAGAGAAGAGAAATAATCAGACTTGAGTCCATAAGGAGCAGAATAAAGCAGTATGGAGAGAAGCACTTTAAGAGAGCCTGAGGGGATAGCCATTGCATTTTTTATGATTCAAACGCCTGTCTGAGATCCCTATATAACTAAGGAAATAGGAGATGGGCAGATGGGGGCTTATTGGACCACCTAGAAACCTGTTACACACACATGCATGCTCACAAACTATGAGCTGCTGCAAAGCTGAATGCTTTCATCGCTCAGACAGCAGCTTTGTAAATGTCAGCGAGAAGTACGTACCATAAGATACATATCTCTTGTGGTGCATGCAAGCACTCATTGAATTTCATGCATTTCCTTGTGAATATGCACAACATGTCTCCTTAATACTGATGAAAAGCTATTTTGTTTACATATTTTTATAAAAGGGAGTTTTGTCACAGTGCAGCATAAACAAAGCCTGCATCCTAATCTTCATGCACACAGAGTAAAGAAGTTATGATATGAAGACAGATTCCTCTGTTTTGGAAATAACTTTGAGATCGAACACCTCATCGAAACCAGGTGTAAAAAAATAAAAAAGAATAAAACAAAAACAAAAAAACATTCAGTATTATTATTGCCCACAGCCTAGAGTGACCTGGCACTAATAGTGATTGGTAGAGAACGTGGGGATGACTGAGATCACTCAGCACTGATTAAATCCTGACGATAATAACAGTACAGTACATCATATAACTCCATCCATATTCATCAAGCATTGACATGCATCTGTTAAGTAATCACAGCGGGGGAATATATACACGGGTGTGAAGTGTCAACAATACTGCTTAATGTGCTGCAGAAAAATGCAAGCAATTTGGTTAATGAGATAGCTGCTGTTTATACTGATTGTTATGATATCATTTAAAGTTATGTACTTTTGCACTGGAGAAACAAGAGGCAGCTTTTCCAATCCGATTCATTCTTTTATGCTCTTTCCACCGACCAATTAATCGTTCAAGGACCTAATAGTAAAATGTTTGAGGGTTTCCTTTAATCTGTTGTCAGTATAAACCACTGGACATAACTGCAGTCTATTCTTGAATTGTACATTGATTGTGCATTTAGAGGGTTCGTGGATTGAATCAGAAACTTTGGCCAACTTTGGGAAACATTTGGGCAAACATAATGACAGACTCATTCCCCTGTCCCTCAGCTCTCTGCTTGCCCTGATCTCTCAATCTATTTTGCCCCCTTTATGAGTGCTGATGATCTCAATCTGTCACAGTGATTGCCTGACGGCATAATAATTTGCCTAAATTGAGCCATAATGCGCCTTGTAAATTTAATTTAGTCTCAAAACCAGATTAACCCATATGACAGGATGCACATGTCTCTTCATGCATGCATGCTGGCCTGTGCGCGCAGAGCATGTTTGTGTGTGGATACACTATGTGCTTGCCAAGACTCCTAATCCCAGGAGTGTATGCTGAATAAATCAGATGAGTATTTCAGAGTGGGAGAAAAAAGAAATCCCAATCCCCTCAAACATTACCCATCGAAGCAACCGGTCATGAGCAAGCCAAACACCAGGACAAACTAAATCGTAAGCCCAAAAATATATACGCCTTTTTTTTTTTTTTTTTTTAAACCAGAGCAGTATAATTATATACATGTAAACATATGACTTGACCTCATTCAAGATTGAGCAACAGCTGAATGACAGGAGAAATAGTCTTACATAAGTGTATCTGAAGAACGCAATACATAATTGCTAAAAGTATCTGGATTTTCCATGGTTTTAGTATATTCAAATGTGGTTCAGTAAGGACCAGACTAATTTATACCAATTCTCATCCAGGTTTTATTCCCTTAAGTGATGTATTTTTGCAGAAAGCTGCCCGGAGCTAGCAGTAAACAATGCCTTCCTGCAATAAGCCCAGCTCAAGAATCATTCAGCAAAAGGATGTGAAGGGAGAAAATGATGGCACGAATATGCTGCCCGTTATGCACCTCAGGATTTATGTAAGCACGAATAAAAACACAAGGATTGATTCCATGACATACAGATTAGTTCCTCTTTTATGACTAATTTGTCACCTTAACTTCTGTGTTATTGGTTCTTCGATTCGAATCAAAGTCAATTAATTTCTACATCGTCGAAAACAAACACAATGATGTAAATAATGATGATCTCAAATCCTATTCACTGTCAAACATGAATATTAAACTGAATTCCTGTCTCTCACGAACACACACACACACACACACACACACACACACACACACACACACACACACACACACACACACACACACACACACACACACACACACACACACACACACACACACACACACACACACACACACACACACACAGATACACACAGACACACAGACACACACACAAATCCCGTTCCATCATCTCACCGCTCCGACACTGAAGCGATGTCAGTGGCTTGACATTTTTCCCTTGAGAAGGAGCCTGGCAGGTCTGCTCAGATAGACTGTCAGACAGACAGGTAGGTTTATTAAATATGTATTGCAGTGCGGTGATAGGACACCGTGGGCCATTAGCCGGTATAAATATATAATTTAGGCCTGCTGCATATCTCAGCCTTCTGGACGAATGGCATCCTCACATACAAGTCAGCTGATAAGCATCCCAATGCTAAAATGCATCTCAATTAGAGCGGAGTGTCAGCCCTCATTTGGTGAGTCAGGGATCGAGATGGAATAGGCCAATGGATGTATGAATAAAAGCGGTGAGTCGGAGAATGGAGGTGTCAGGTGTCACTGCCCGACACCTTGCAGATTTGCTGATGGATTGACTGTGAGCAGGCTTTAAACTTTAATCACTTCAGGATGGTTTAATAACAAAACAAGTCAAGTGACTTCCTTTCAAGAGCTTTAATTTCACACGAATCCGAGGCTATTTTTTTCCTCTTGACACCTGCGCTCTCTCCTCATTTATTAACTCTGTCGAATCCAGCATTCAGTCACTATAAACCCGTCTTTGTCTTGTCCTCAATTCTCCGCTATCCTTCTTTGCTGACCCTTATCTATCCATGCTTCCGGGCACCTCCTTTACCATCATCAGGTCAACTTTCTTTCTATTCTTCCCTGTCACGCTAGCTTTCTTTTTCTAAGGGATTCTTTTATCCTGATTTTCTATTTCATTCTCATTTTTCATTGTTGCCTTCCAAATGCATCTGAACTGGCATGTTGAAAATCAAATACATTCACACTTGACAAAAGTGAAATTTGGAAGCCAATATTAAATGTTGCACTTTGGTATGAAGCTCCAAATTTCTTTCCTCTTCATCCTGCCCTCTTTTTTTAGCCGTTCATTCTCAACACTTAGATCCCTATTCTATTACTTTCAGCACTTTCTTATCTGTTCCCTCTCCTTCTCGTGACAGAGTGAGTCTGAGCATGTTGACAGTGAGCCACAGGGCCAAACTTGTCAGTGAACCTCTGGGGAATCAATCATCTGAGTCAGGATCAATACTAAAGAAACCATATCCTGGATCGGTTACTGGATTGGCTGGCAGCTACTCACTGGGCAAAAACATTATTCAAAACTTTACATGTCCCCCCCCTGAGCATAGCTCGCTATGTAGACACTGACTGTCATGCACTCACTCCCAGACATAGCGTCATCAGCGACTGGAGCACAATTTTTTTGCAAGTAACGTATGAGCGAGCATTTGTGTTTACATGCAGCATCGTCTGTGACGCAATTCCGTCTGATTTGTGCAGCCTAAACTGGTTATCTCCCAGCTTCATTCAGGCCAATTTCTGTTTAAAACCAAATGTAATCTACCATAATCACACATTCTACCCCTGGTTTCTTCCGTTTGTGCTGCAGACGACAGATTATGGACTCCTTTATTGAGGCTGCATTATACAGCAGGACAACATTAGATCGCTCTATCCATCACTGCACGGACCTCTGCGGGGGAAAACCACCACTTATCAGCCCACTACAAGCAAATTAGACAGACATAATAGGGCTGAACAGAGGCAGGGGGTGAATTCAGATTGGTGCAGTTTGTGTGAGCACTGATGTGTAGTGCACTTTAAAGCTATGGTACAGACAAAATTACGTGTCCCGGGCAATTATGCCAAATACGGTGAAAATCATTCAAAAGTAGAGGAGGCATGCAGAGAAAAGTGACACATTAATGACAGTGGGGGAAAAAAAAAAAAAACTTTTGCTCTGCCAATAACATTTATGATATTATTTCTCCTTTAATGGATAGCAGGTATTGGCATTAATAGGGCGACCATTCATCTTTCTCTTCAGTAACCATTAACACCTACTGAGGTGTAAGCGCTTAGTTCAACCTTGCAATAAGTTCTATCCACATTTTCAGACTTGGTGCAGGGAGAACCGTCCACCTAACAAGGACAAAGGAGCAAAAAATACCAAATACAAATGAATGACTCGCAAATATATATTTAGGCTGCTGTTATTTTAGCCCAATCTTTCTTGGCAGGAGTGACTTTGAAGTCACCTTTTCCATCAGTGAGAAGTAGTTGGTGCCACTCATACTGATTATAATGAGGCAGTATAGCAAGAGCTGGGGTCCGCTGTATTGATTGTAATGTGGGTGGAATTTAAAGAAAAGCAGAACTAAAACTAACTTAGAATGTAAATATCTGTATATGGCTTTATTTTTCGAAGAAATAAAACAAATGAAGAAAGACTTTACCAGTTTGAGTTGGATATATTAGAAAATACAGGTAGAAACGACAAATATTAGAAATTAAACATGCACACTTCCACACATATGCATCTTTTAAAGTGTTCTGCAGTTACTCTATGCTCAATTCATGTCTTCACTTCAAAATTTATTGATTTCCCTAACAAAGGTGAGAGGTTTTGGGGTTTTTTTCCCCACACACATTTAGGTTTCGGCCCCTACCAGTACAGAAATACAAAGTGCATGCAGGCGCTCACTCACACTCGTTGACTTCTCTAAATACCAACATATACTTACTGTAGTAAACCAGATAAAACCTAAAAGCATAAACACCACTTGGTAATTTTACCATTCAGCTTTTATCTGAAGTGTTTACTGGATTGTCCTCATGGGAAACGGAGCACTACCCATGGTGTATTACCAAGATAAAATCTTGACGGCAAAGAGCAGCGTACTGGTCATAAAATGTAGTAGAAGTGATGTTGCTGAGCGGGAATTACTCACTGTATAGTAGACCTTTTAACGTGATCTTTGCCTTTAAGTGGGAAGCAGCTAATGCGCTGAAGGATTTTACTGGATTTCACATAGAACAAGCTGACAGTTGTTGGATAATGTGCATGTCTGTGATTGGTTCTTTGAACAGCGATATGTCTGCTGCCGTTTCGTGGCCCAGTGCTGTAGCCTTTAACTGAAGAAAAAAACAAAATAAAAATCCCACACACCTTGTCGCTGGAAGAGTTGGCTGCTGACAATTTCAGTCATGGAAGCCACTTTCTGTTTCTGGAGCTTCTCTGGGGGGATGCAGGAATAAAAGTCATGCAGCAGCTGACTAGAGAGAGAAAGCAATGGGAGGGGAATTAATAATCAGCAAGCTGATTATATGAGAAGAGCAGTGCTGTTTTCTTGAGAAATACCACAATAAATAACTGGTTTTACTGTACATGTCCTGAATATTAACTAAAAAAACACTTCAAGCTTTGGTAATTTTCACAGTGTAATAAATCCTTACATTTAAAATTGAAAAAAAAAAAAAAAAAATCACAGATCCTCATATAACGTTTTGCTAACATCATTTGCAACTGCTACGAGCAGCAGTTTTATCACCCTGAAAACATGAGCAGAGTGGCGTGGGCTGCAGACAAAAAAAACCCCAAAACAAAACAAATGAGCCAAAGCTTAAACACACTTTAATGAAGACACAGGTTTGACTTTTACTCTGCCTCCAAATTCAATTTCGGAATAATTAAACTACCTGCTTGCAAGCCCTGGTGCCACTTACAAAGATTGAATGCTCGGAGCATGTCTAAATTTTTTTGTCTGTATCTCACTTTGTCTCCGTCTCCTTGAATTATGCCACACAGGTTGCGATAGCACTTTCAATAATGGTACGCAAAATTAAATGCACAACCTCGGCTTCGAACCAAAGCAAAATGACAAGGTTTTTTTGTGTGTTTTTTTTGTTATCTGCCTTAGCTGGCACAGGGGCAGGCCAGGCCATGGGGTGGCCCACTTCAGCCATATTGGGACCACTAATCATCTTAACTGAATCTAATTAAACCCGAAAATGTCAACCTATACCCTGTGGACAATACAAAGGACAAAAAGAGTCAAGTAAAAGCAAGCATTGCCGACAATGACTTTGCTAGTACTGATCGTACCCCAGGTGAGTTTACAATGGAGTAGAACCGTAACCAGACAGGTCTTTGATGTCCACTTCAAGTGCAGCGATTGTAATTCATACAGCTTGCCTGTGGAAATGCTGCTTGAGGCGATTTTGATCAAGAATGCAATGGGACATCACTTTTAAGTTGAGATGGCCGAGTCATGTTTGTGCGTGTTTGAGTAAAGTGGTGCCAGACACAGAAAACAAAGGGCGACTGAAGGAGAGTTAAAAAGAAAATGAATGACAGGGGTGAAGAATATATGCCCTGACTTTTAAATGGCCCGCAACACTTTTCCATCAGTATATGTGTGGATTTGCTTGTGCACATCTGCAAGGCAGGCGCTAAAGGTAGCACGTCTGTGACACAGTGTTGACATCGAGCCACAAGAGGGACTGAACTGCCAGATGTAGATTGTTTGCATACAAACACAAATCCCCAAAAAAGCACACAGAGGTCAGGCGAAAGGGGAAAAAAACAATGAGGAGAGCATTCAAAAGAGAACAAAACAAAGACAAGAAATCCTCATTGGATGCTGTGATAAAGTGGGAAGTAAAGTAAAGTACATCAATTGATGAACTATGATGTACACCGAAGTTGTTTCCTGAGAAAAAAAAAAAAAAGCTATATTGTAGGTTTGATTTTGGGTCAGAGAAGGTTAAGCGAGCTATTCCAAGTCATTTTGTTCTTCTGGATTCCAAGACTGAGGAAGAGCCGGTTGAAATGGCTTTTGAAATGGTTTTTGCTGAAATTGTCATTTGACTTGGGGGCACATGGAGGAAGGAGCTTCTGAGTGTGGCTTGTCCTTGTGTCTCTGTCAGTTTGATGAGATTTTTATCACTTGCTAAAGAAGGTAAGGTTCGACTTAGATGAAGTGTGTGGGAGGCCGAAGAAAAAGGGTCAAGAGGGAAAAAAAACTTGAGTTGGGCTGAAAGCTGCCATACATCCGCTCTGTCGGCGTGTGCCTGAATGTGGCCAAAGATAAGATGCTGGTGTGTGTGTGTGTGTGTGTGTGTGTGTGTGTGTGTGTGTGTGTGTGTGTGTGTGTGTGTGTGTGTGTGTGTGTGTGTGTGTGTGTGTGTGTGTGTGTGTGTGTGTGTGTGTGTGTGTGTGTATGCTCTGCTCAGGTTTGTGTGTTGAAGTAAAACCTTACCTGAGGAGTTTGGCATCAAATACTTTCTCAACATCATGCAGGACTGTTGGCAGGTACTTCAGAGCTGCAACCTGATGACATAGACACAACAAATATGCGTTGTTATATTACTGTGTGGATATCTTGTGGGAAGGTGAAATTGCCATCAAACACACACCAATCACATGTGTGAGAAATTATCTATCAGATGTTTTTTGTAGAGCCTCTCGCCTTCCTACCAAACGTTTTGTGACTTGATCTGTTTGTGTGCTTCCTCTAGTGTGAGGAGTGAGAACACAAAGGAAGATATTTCACGTAGAATACAGATGTATTTGTACTCAGACTGAGACCTCACCGAGAAGCAGGAATACAAAGAGAAGATGAGACGGCATTCAGACAACAGATGCAGAATTGTAGACGTGGGAGGCAAAAAAAAAAGGCCAGGATAGAGACGAAAAGAATGTGAAAGGAATATGAAACAATGAACGAGCGCTCAATTACCCTGAGCAAGAGTGTGGTGGTGTAGTCCGTTCTCATCAGGTTGTTGATGGACTCAAAAAGTCTCCTGAGCGAGTCCTCGAACTCCGCCTGCTCCTTCCCTTCGTACAGCCTGAAAATGGCAGGAGAAAATTATTAAACAGGCCAAAGAAGTTTAAATTAGAGCACAAGAGGTAAAGACATGATGACATAACATGGTTAGCAAGGTGACGGATGAAAGGTACAAAACAGATGACACTAATCATCAGGAGCAACAAATAATCACATGTGAGCAGACATAAACGAGGGTGAGATAATACATTCATGTATAAGTGGGTTGCAAAAGTATTCACCCTCTTAGCCGTCTATTGTTTTACCTCAAAACAACCTGGAATTCAATTTGGTTCTCATTTTCATTTTAAGTCACAGTCATACACAAAATATTCCCAACTTGTGAAGTTCAATGAAAGAGAAGTAATTTTAAATAAATAATGACAGTAAAAATATGTGTTCATTCCTCCAAAGTTAAGCGCTTGTAGAGCTCCATTTTGCAACAGTTATGGTTGCAAATCTTCTGGGATTTGTCTCTGGGATGAGTTTGGTACATTTAAGCACTGACATCTCTGCCCATTCTTCAAAGCAACACTTTAAAACTCCTTTAAAGTACTGCTTGTGTACAGACATTTTTAAGTCAATACATTTTATTGAAATACCCCAGGCCATTTAAATACTACATGGTGTGTGTTGGGTCATTGTATTGAACAAAAGTGAAGCTTCATCCCAGTCTCGTTGATTTGAAAAACTGACAAATTTCCTTCAAGAAAATATCTGTATTCAACACCATGCAGTTTTCCTTGCCGGCTTCCAAGTCCCTGCTGGTGAAAAACCACATAATATGTTATGGCTTGCACTCCTGATAACGTTATAAAATGCTTTGGTGGCTCTTGCCTTATCGACAATATTTCTCTGGATTTAGTTCAGCTTGGGAGACTTTTCAAGCAGAGTTTGCATGTTCTTGTGCCGTGTGGCTTTTCTCCAGGTACTCCTGTTTCCCTCCACATTCCATTTTATATTCAAACTTCAATGTGTGCCAATTTTATGTCCCAAACTGATTTTTTTTTTCTTGGCTTCGAAACATGCTGTTATTTTTAAAAACATCTACTGACTTCATACAGTTGTAAATCATCCTGTATGTCTTGTTTTTCCTCACAGTTTAAATTGGTTTCAGTTTAGTAATGTTTTTCAAGTTTGTTTGTTTTTTTTCAAGCCAGAGCTACCTTTCTCTGAAATTTAGAGTCATCAATAGCAACAAGTAAAATTAAAAGTACGTTTGTTTTTTTCTGGCAATGGGGTATCGTCAACATTGTCACCATTCCTCACACGTTCTCTCCATAATAAGGTTAAAAATGCACTTAGTATGTAGGTGATACATCACACTTCTACCCTTTGGTCAATAATTCCATTTAAATAAGAAGCAGTTGGAGTCAGTTATTATAAAGTGGAGCCATGAAGCACACACTTGCAATTCAATGCACTACATTCAACTACAATGCTGCATAAAACCAGTGCAGAACTATGTTGACAAGAGATAATGTTGCCAATGTAAAACCAAATGTTGACGAGCAAAGACCGCCACGACTGCAACATAGTCCAATCTAAAGAAGTGGGTTAGCTCTGTCGCTATTATTCAAACTGTAGTCATCCCTCTGTCGTCCCTTTGGTCACACTTCCTCAGCCCGAAGTTATCCATCCCTCCATCTTTCTCCTTCTCCCCACTGTGTGTGATTCTGTTTGGCCGCACAGACATTAATTACAATGGAAGCTATGAGTGCTGGAGGGAAGGATTAGCATGTGGCACACAGCAAATTTAGCATGTGGAGGGAGGGATTAGGCAGTAACACACCGAGGTATTATCACAGGGCTCTTTGCAGAGCACAGTTGTGATTACCGAAGCGTTCTCCTGCTTAATCCACCAGCATAAGTGAATATGCCTGTGCACGTGTGTGTCTGCTCTAGAAAAGTCAAGATGCTTCTGGGTAGGTGTCCCCGTGATGACACTGGGTTGTGCACATCTCATCACTGAGCTAAAAAGAGCCGTTTTCTGTATTTTAGTACAACGCATCATCACTTTAATCCGATGCAAATGATGCATATTGAGATTTAAAAATTACAGCTTCTCTAACCTTTCTACATGCACTCAAGCAAATATGTCACACTCGCTCAGTAGACCAGGACACGAGACAGATGAAAAAGAAATGTATGACAGAAAGGCAACGAAGACGGAGGGGAGATTAAAAAGAGATGTTCTGAGAACATAATCTTTCTTTCTGTTTACAGTGTCCAAACCCCACACCACCTATTTATGATTGCATGGGTATTAAGATGCAAAAATTCAAGACTTTTTTCCCCTCACACTTGCAAGGATAGTGCAATGACACACAGACTACCTCAAATATGGGTAAATCGTATTTGTGTACATCTTTTTCCACAATGTTAAAAAAAACATCAGATAATGTTATGTATGCAGATGTAATACTGGGTATTTTTCCATCTCATGAACACAAATGATAAATTTACTGTGCAAAATGACCGTCTTTAGCTGATAAATATTATGAACTACTTTATTCAGTAAATAAGGATAAAATTATGGAGCTAAGCTATTGCAAAGATCCTTATAGAATAAAAAAGTAGACAAAATTGAAATATGAGACACGAGAATGGATTTATGATGACCTTTAACGCAACAATTATTTTTGTAAACTATCATTTGTCTCTTCGCATTGTTTTCTCTCATATTTTGGCCAAATCGTGATATCTGCCTCCCTCTTTTATGGATTTTGTTTTCCTTCTGAAAACATTGAATAGTAATTTGGCAATTACGCGACGGGGATAACGATAAATTTCATTAGAAAACCTCCTTGTTCTTTATGTAGCAAAGTTGACGTAGCCTGCACAACCCGCAAACAACGTACAAGAAATGTACTGTTGATACGTGAAAAGAAGGAGGATGAGAGCAGGATGGCATGATGAATATAGAACATAGCACAAGCTCAGGGAAAAGAAAAAATCAGATACAAACGTTAAATTAGACAAGAGAGAAGCTTCAGTGCATGAAGGACAGAAAGAAGGTGAAGGAAAGTGACAAAGCTGCTATTACGTGCCTTCCATAATTTGGGAGTAAACATCACATATTCTTAACAGACTTTGCATGTAAACAGACACTGCTTTGACAAGCTAATAAATCTTCAATGCTGCCTATTTAACCATTAATGACTGTGAGTCTGGTTGGTGATAATGATGCGGATTCACAGATGCACCTACAGCGCCGCCGGCTCCTCTGAATGCCTGATTTTCTTTTGGCACGAGGCTTTACAAGAGGACAAAATTCATTAGGAAACTTTAGATGCAGTGGAAGTCAAAACTCTTGGCAGCAGGGACACAAAAGAGCAACATAGAAAGGCTAAAGACGAGAGATAGTCATAGGAAGTTGGATGACGCACAGTCAATGCAGGAGTTATGGAAGGATAATGGGATTCACAAACATTCATATAAACGTCGAACTGTGGTGACAGAAGTATCTTTATGCACATAGATGTGAACACACAGTGACCTGCACGAAAAACCCAACTAATGCAAATAATCCAGTCATCAAGTGTGACACTGAAATTTACACTTCAAGGTTTCGTCCTGTCATTATACATTTGCACATGAATTAATGTCTTCACTCAGAAAATGTTATGTACTTCATGAAAGATCTATAAATAATCTTAATTTAACTGCTATGCTGATACTAAGACACTTGTTCAATTTGACTTTCCTTGTATTTTGACAATTGGCAGACCAAGTGAGAAATAATGTTATTTAACATACACATTTGAATTAATTATTAAGTTGACTATCATGTAAAATATGCTAAAAGAAAAAAGCATTCACCATGGTTTTACTCCAGTAAATGTGCTCTATCACCAGTGTTATTCAGTTTATTTTTCTGCTGTGCTTCTAATATATTCAAAAGTGTTCTTTACTTTATGATCCACTTTTACATAATTCAATTTTTGTCTTTTCACATCTGTCACACACAGAATATGCTGAGGTATGCAGACAACAAGTTTAATGAGTCAGTTCAACACGAAAGGTCTGTACAAGCACATTCTGTCTTGGCAGTCCTTAGGTTTTGCATTTTCTTGCAGCTCAATCCTCAAAGTCACTCCAACATACCCACCCAGTCAAAATAAGCTGAATGTCAATTTTTTTGTCACTCCCCCCAATCCAATGATCTTTCTTCCTGCTTATTCAGAGGTAATGAGCTCTGCTGCACCTCCTTTAAAATTCACAGTTTCTATTATGCGACAAGCACGACCACAACAGCCAAGCTACCCAAAGACTTAGTAAAGTCCTTCTTCACAATATCCCACTACACTCCATCAACACCACGTCTGACTCCGCGGGCCCTACTTATAAGACTAGAACAATAAACTTCTCATGAATAAGCAAAATGGGGCATCTAGATTGTAAAGTCAGGAACTCGCTAACAAACAAAACCTTTATTGTGAACTGACTCACCTTGAAACGAATGGGCAAAAAAATATTTACATTATCAGAAGTCATTATTGTTCTACAATTTTCAATATCATTTCACGAAAACATCATAAAAGAGAAAATCCATTATTGTCTTCGAATGGACAAATAGACTTCATTAACCAGTTAAATCTAAACATTGACATGCAGAGTTGTGCTGCTCTCTCTGTGGAGGTTTCCAGTGGAAGCATCACATTTCCACAGCCCTCCAGCCTAATCTTTGCAGCTGAGTGTTCATCCCTAATCTTGCCATAACCCTAAATTAACCCAATTTTAACATTAACAGGTCAGTCATCGACCGACAGATAGTTAGACAGACCGAATGACACATGCACCGCTCTTTTAAAAAGAACTTTTCAAACTCTGGTTTTAATCTTTTAAGACATTACATACGGTACATTTATATACACGACCGTGTGCAATTTGTATACCTAAACACAAACATGTAACACGTGGCTCAAACCATTTCCAGACAAAACAGTTTCTGATCTGCCAGCGGCAACGTTCACTCGTCTCAAAGATGTTTCCACCGATTTGCTGCATGTCAGAACCCACAGCAGAGAGAGAGCACACTTCCTGCTGGAACTTTGTTTGAGCGTGTTGACAGCCCATTCAGCAGTCCTGTCCTGACATTAGCTCTCCTTTGGTGCCTGCACTTCATCATCAATGCTTATTAGCAACGTTAGTGCTGTAATCAGCAGCCCTTTTTCACAGGGCTGTCAAAAACGATTACTTTGGTAATGCAGGGATGCTGGCCCGTGTGTGTGTGTGTGTGTGTGTGTGCGTGGGTGTGTGTGAGAGTGTATGTGTCTTGAAGAATCTCTCCTTCCATCTTTGTGGCTCCAAGAAGAAATTTGAAGCCATTACTATAATGGTCAATGTGCAAAAAAAAATTGGCGTACTTACTGCGAGTAGAGCATCCGTGAACGAACGATGAACTTGAAGATGTATTCGAGGGCTTTGAGGGTTCGAAGGATGGGCTCGCACTGTTCTCCACGGCTGGACACATCCAGATACCTCTTCAACACCGACATCAGCTTTCTGTGAGCAAATGATAAAGAGAAAACACGGGGAAAAGATCATAAAAGAGGGAAGAAAAGATAGAGAGGAGGAAAACAGAATCGTTCAGACAGAAATGTCATTCTTTTTCTCGTGTTGCACAGGTAGGAAGAGTTAATCACGAACTTCATTTTTCACCTCTCTCGAGCAGAAAGAGTGCAACAGAGTGACAGAGAAAGAGCAGGAGAGAGAGAGAAAGACTGGCAGGACGGGTGGCGGTGGAAATGTCGCAAAATACTATTTCACACCTCGACAGATGTACCTTTCACACAGTTCACAGACATTTGTATTTGCCCTCACATGAATAGTGAAAAAAAAAATCATTCTCCAACACATGCACACCCCAAAGGTGTCTTTAGACACACATAAATATGTCGGTGTGCCAAAGCAGCTGGGCCTACGAGGTGGGCGGAACGGAGTTCAGCCCAAGTTTATGACGATACACATTTTTATGCACAGCCTTCCTTCACAGTGTGCTAGTAGTATTTAAAACTGGTGTAATTAAAATACTTATTATAACAGGCACACATGGGGTAAAGACTTTGAGCCTTATGATGGGTCCATTTCCCTGAAATAACAGAAAAGGATCACCCACTAACTGGTTAAAAAAAGGAAAAAAAAACCAACTACTAATCCTCTTGAATAATGAAGAAGAGCCCTTAAAAACGTAACTCTAATCTGGCCTCGGCTCCATCAGGGTGGCCTCATTATATACTGTATTACCAAAGTCATTACCATTTAGTCTCTTCTGGTTTTGTTTTGGTAAATGGCTTAAAGTCAAACACACAAGGATTTATTCTTATAAAGTGCAGTTTAAAGTGTAGTGAGCGGCAGTTAGACGGTTTTACATAACGGCCTCTGGGTTGACAGGCGATAAGCTGCGGTGACCCTCTTAAAAGAGGGTGACTACCAACACGCTGGCGGGGCAGGGATGGAGTGATAATGGGGAGACATAAATAGTTGGAGAAGAGGAAAGAAAAAAAGCAGACAGGACGAAGCGATTGGTGGGGTAATTGGGAAAGGAGGCTAAGAGGAGGTGGAGTTAAGCAATGGGAGGGAAAAGGAAAAACACGCATTGGCAACAGGAGTCAGACCTATCTTTAGAGATGCTTTTAATTTCCTAACTGAGGGCTTGGCAAGGCAAATAAATGTGTTTTTTTTTTCCCCCTACTGTCCAACGGAATCAAGTAAAGTGAATTAACAGGGCGGGAGAAGCAGCCAGCGGTGTTACAACATCGGCCGGCCAGGAGCAGAGTAAAGAAGCGCAGCCTAATCTTGTTCAGACACTCCAAAGGCCAACACACACACACTGACCTCCAGTGGCAACTGGGGTGTGTGCAGTTACTTCACATCAGCTGTTAAATGACTGATGCTGTACAATAAGTAACTTCTCTTTGTCGCAAAACAGTCCGCACTTTGAACGCTTCTAAAAGCATTGTCTGATGAAGCGATATGGTGACTATTCAGCTGTTTGAAATGCAAACAAGAACATCACAGGACCTGGTGGTGTTTTAAGACAGAACAATCCTGTCTTTTGTGTGTTAATTAGGACTAAAACGGATAAAACATCAATCTGCAATTACTTATATCAATAAGAGTAAATCTGAAGTTTCACGACATGATCAAATAATGTTTGAAACTCAAATGAAACTTTGTTTGACATTTTTACTACAAAACTGACTGGGTGCGCTTTTGCTGCCATTTCCAAGATAAATTCAACTTTGAATATCTGGCAAACTCTGTCTTTGAGCATAGCAAAAGCTCATGATTACAAAGATGTGAATCTCGTCTCTGACTGAATGGTGACACTGGAGGGGAGAAGCTTTTTTCTACATATCTTAACTGGTCTGGGAGTTATGTATACGAGAATTTAAAAAAAAGAAAAAGGAACGATAAGTACACCACAGCCCAGTCATAAAATAGAATGTAAACGCTGATGTGAGATCTCAAACTACATCATATTCTTGAGCTCGATGCCATTATCACCCTTACAAATAGCAAAAGCATCTTCTCATATTTCAAAATCAAAAATACATGACTTTACAAATGCTGCCTTACCAATGAAACTACCATATAATGTAAATTGATCATATAAATGGTTTTCATCCACATCTTTATATTTACTCCAATCACAGTATATGTCAAATAAAACCCATGCAACCGCCCTCTGACTGCACATCGGAGGTGTTTTATGCTTATGTAATGCCGCACTGCACCATTGAAGCAGTACCATAAATATCACGGAGAAGCCTGTTTGCATTTGTTGAGCTGTCGTTGTCATGTGTCACCATGATTAGCACAGTCACTTCAGAGAGAGTATGATGTGACTATTCAAAAGTGAAAAATTATTAAGCAACCCCTCGACAGTATTTTTAGTTTCAACAAATCCTTTTGCGTGCAACAAAAATAGCAGGTGAGCTTGAAGACGCTCAAACAGTCCACACACCCAAGATCAACTGTTGAGGCTGTGCTGCTAAAATCAATTAAAAAAATTAATAAAAAATGTGTCCTTTTATTTGTTCAGGAAAAAAAAAATAGGGGTCAAAAAGGAATTTAGTGCCTACTTGTAGGCCAGCGTAGCACTGAAATGCTGCTTGATGTAGGCCTCGAGCACCGTGTTGAAGTGCTGGAACTTTCTGTCAGCAATCAGACCGATGATGTATATCTGCCGGAGAAAATGAAAAAAGACAGAGACGGTTACATGTTTACATGGTGTGACAGATGTGTTTATTTGGAAAGTGAAGGGGAGGTAGACACAGCGATGTTGTGTCACACAGATACAACCTGTCAGGAAATCACCCGCATCTGTTGGCAAGGCGTGGACACGCACACACACACATGCACACGCACACGCACACACACACACGCACACACTCACCAAGGCGTCAAACACCAGGATGTCATAGTCGTCCGTCTGTGAATGCTCCATCATTATGTTGAACAAAGCATCCAGGGTGTCCTGCAGGAACTACACACATACACACAAACAACGGAGAAGGTCAACGAGAGCACACTTTAGTGCAAGTACACTCTTATATTGACTAAACTGACCTTGACCACCTCCTCTCCGTCGATGATTTTAAGCTTCTCCAGGTTTTCTCTGAGGAGTTCAGGTCGAGTCCTCCACTTGAGGAGTCCCAACAGCCCAACTGAACAGAGGAGATAAACAAAGAGTCTATTTTCTGTTCAGGGATATGCATCCAGGGTGGTTTTTTTTTTTTTTTTTCAATTTCTCCACTCAGAAGTGGAGAACAAACAAGATGGCTGGTCAATAATGTGTGTGAGTTATGTAACAAAAAAAAAAACATGACAGTTCTTCTCAATGTTCTTGTTCTTCTTGGTATGCTATTATCAACCCCTTATGTGATGCTCTCATAGTTGCTATGAATACATTTCTATTCATGAACACTATTATATCATAAAAGTGCCTAAATTTATTAAGATATGATTTCAAAATGTTAGAAATTGTCACAGCAACTTAAGATTCCCCGCATCATTATAAGGACAAGCTTGGGTCTGTTTTCCATTTTCTTTATGATGAGTTTTAAGATTCACAGCAATACTTTTTAGTAATTCAGCCAAGAATAGTGCATTGCAACAAAATCATATCATATATTGTGAATGATGCACAAAATGCTAACACAACATCATTGATATTTTGAATGGCAATGCTTTGTTTTCAGCATCTGAATGAATAAATTATCTTGAATTAAATGCATATTCAAATAAATACTTCCAAACCACAATCCCCTCCCTAAACAGGATTGAATAGTTAAATGTGTACTTTCCAAATTGTCTCAATAAGAAATTAAATAAAGCAATCTGTCAAATGATGGTTGGGAGAATTTTTAACTCGACCGTTTAAAGCATTGTTTCTGTCATTAATTCGGCTTTAGTTTGACATGGTGCAGATTTCCACGTCTCTGCAGGGCTGCCTGCTTAAAGCTCACTGCCATCCCCGTCCAATCATTTCTGACTCACCAGACCAGGCTACACATCTGCTGGGTGGCCCTTAACAACAATGCATGATTGCCTGCCTGCCTAACAGAGAGAGAGAGAGACTGGAGACTGAAGGGGACAGAGACAGAGACATGCGTGTGCGTGTGCGTTTGTGTGTGTGTGTGTGTGTGTGTGTTACAGGTGATTAATATGGCAGGATAATGTTCATTATAGTGATGGACTGTCTTCCGCAGTAGCAGCTGTTGCGCTGCACCTGTGTCTGATGCACCTCAGTGTCTGGAGTGAACGTGCATTTCGGCATCTGTACACGTTGATGTGCACCAATCTATGTGCACCCTTTGCTTGTGCAGCTTACTGCATGAGTGTATGGGATGAAGTGATGACACTCCTCGGCAATAGAATCCATGCATAGTATAAAGACAGCCCAACCTCCTCTGCATACTTCCCTACAACTGTAACACCCAAACGTGTCCTTCAGGTAAAATTAATGTGATGAACAAATTCTTGACAGAACAGCAGTTGGCTTTTAATCCTTTCACAACCTCACATTATCATTTAACGCTTACTCTTAAATTATACAACCTATATGACAAAAAATATTGCCTAAATAAGGTTTTTTTTTCCCCAACCATTTAAGTCAAAGACAGTATGCCACATTGGACCAATAGATTTTCAGACATAAATATGGCTTCGAAGCAGTGGATTTGCCCTCTACCAATTTCACAGCCAGCCGATGATTCATTGTCTTTGCCTGGCCTTATTACTCTGTTCAAAGAACATGTTAATTAATGTTTTCGACGTGTCAGGCTTAATTTGTACGACCCACCTCTTCATAACTTCTGCCCTGACCTTTCCCCTTCTGTGTGTGTGTGTGTGTGTGTGTGTGTGTGTGTGTGTGTGTGTGTGTGTGTGTGTGTGTGTGTGTGTGTGTGTGTGTGTGTGTGTGTGTGTGTGTGTGTGTGTGTGTGTGTGTGTGTGTGTGTGTTCCTAAGTGAAAATGTTCTGCCAAGTTTTGAGAGCAGCAGTGTCAGCATAACGACGTCCATGAAGAGTGAGGCGCCCACTCTGCACACACTCGGCCGTACCGTTCTGAGTGAGTTTGGTGGAGCAAACCAGAGTGGAGATGCTGAAGCTGTCTCTGGAGCTGACCGACAGACCTCCGCTCCCGGACACGCTACTGGAGCTGCGACCCAGCGCTGCCATCTTGTGGGGGTCATGGCCATGGTGGTGGTGGCGGCGGGTTGAGGGCAAAGACAAGTAGCAGTTTACATCCTCCATGCGCTTGCTGTCTCCCTGAGAGGACAAAAGGACGGCTTATTGCACTAAAACTGTCTCACCAGTATTGGTACAACTCTGTTAATGATGGTGCAGATGTTCAGTCCCAGCTGCTCTACGACAAGAGTTATATTTCCTGTGTTTAGCCAAAATGTCTTGCTGTAAATATAGATGCAGAAAACATAGAGACAAAGAGTTAAAGTGATTTATCAGACCAGACATCAAGGACAGATGACAAACCATGACTGATGTCACTTATTTCACAGCTGTAAACCTTTGTGAAGGCTGGGGCCCCCACCTACTGTTGCCTCACTCAACTTTATGAAGCCATTTTTTGAAAGCAGGGTCAGACCAATTACAAAAAAACACTTGCAGAGACAACAACATATTTTATAAATTTCTTCCTACC
This sequence comes from Blennius ocellaris, assembly GCF_963422515.1. NCBI lineage: Eukaryota > Metazoa > Chordata > Actinopteri > Blenniiformes > Blenniidae > Blennius > Blennius ocellaris. The sequence continues at coordinate 8,358,928 of NC_137658.1, read as the reverse complement.
ATAATGTCCAAAACCTAACTCTCATCTTGAAGCTAAAAATTGATTACAACAAATTGGAACTGAACACTCACGATTGCCACACAAATAAGCTGTGACTGATTGGGAGCAAGAGATTGAAGTTAGGAGTGCCCGGAGATGGAGAGGAACGCAGGGATAACGAGAGATAATCGAGAACGAGGGCATAGGGGAACCATCCATTTGATCTTTGAGTGAATCAAGAGTAATTAATCTTCATTGCATTTGGCATTTAATCAATAAGGGGATTCAATCTTAGCTCTGCCTCATTTAGCAGCAAATCTATTTTGCTTCATTCAACTTGTCCCAGCGACCATAATCTCTTGTCCAGACAGTCTATGTTTCTCTCCCCTTTTATGATTGTTGCAAATAAACACTCTTCCTCTTGTCTTATATGTGTCTTTTAATATGCATTTGCATTTTATTTACAGTGAATATTTGTAAAGACTATATTATATGTTGTAACTTTTGATTGCCACCCTATAAAACATATTCAACACTTGTAGTTCATCAATTCAAATGAAAAGTGTTGATTTAATATGATGAAACTCATACTACTTGGCAAATTCTTAAGGCTTTAAAGGCTCATGTGCTATTCATTTACATCATAGCATTATTCTGCGAACCATGGAGTGAGAGAGATGAGACTTGGATGGCAATGAATAATTTACATACCTGTATTTATATAAAACTGATATTCGGTGACATTTTTCTCCACTCATTCTCTGTTTGGTTTCATTGTTCTTTGAAAGACACACTGGAGTATGTCACAAGTTCATCTCTTTTCATTCTGCAAACGAGTGTTTACTGGTCCTGACCTTGAAGACCACAAGATCATGGAGTCCATCCTGTAGAACCGTCCCATCATCCTTCATCAGTCGCACAAAGGCCATAGCGAAGTTCTTTTCACTCTTGTCCTTGGCTGGAGATGAAATAGAAGAATGTGCAAGACGGAGTCAGGAGGAGGAAGAGGAGGAGGAGAGAAACAGGGGAGGGAGGGTGAGGATTCAGACATGAAAGGAAGAAAACCACTCGTTTTGTATAATCAAGGGTATGCAGTAATGACTTGGGTCGTTTTCCAAATTGGCTACAATCATTTGGTTCTTTCAGTGTCACATCAGGCTCTGGCACTTGGAGAAGTGGAGTTAAAGAGTGTAATGAGGAAAGCAGATGATACTCACATTCTTGAGAAGAGCGGTGTCTGAACATAAATCGCAAGTGAATTTTGTGCATTTCTTCCAGAGGGACTGCCACCTGGAGGAGATCTTATGTTAACAAAGGAATGCAATAGTACAGATAGTTCAAATGTACACAATACCTGTGAATTGATTTAGTGTTTTTCTTTCTGTTGGTTTTTTTAAGGGTAATACCTCAACAGAATGCAAATGGAATCCAACAAATATAATTTTGAAAACACATGCACACACACCTTGAATGTCTCCATCCAGCGGGGCTGCTTGATTTGATAATAGATGACAGACCTGTACTGACTGACCGCCTTATCCCCGGCTCCCAGACAGATGGAGTTCTGGAAGAAATAAATATCCGAGAGAGAAAAAATATATGTCTGAGTGACTTTTGTGTGCATGATAAAATTCTAAATCTGTCTACGTACTGATAATTTGGGTACCTGTCATCTTCCTAGGGCCAAGAAGCTAATCTCCATTCAAAAAATTAATTACATTTTAATTTAATTACTGTAACTGTTTTAGGGATAGTAGCAGTTATTGTACAATGCAGAGTAAGCTGTTGCAATGTCATTAGTGTGTGTGTGTGTGTGTGTGTGTGTGTGTGTGTGTGTGTGTGTGTGTGTGTGTGTGTGTGTGTGTGTGTGTGTGTGTGTGTGTGTGTGTGTGTGTGTGTGTGTGTGTGTGTGTGTGTGTGTGTGTGTGAGAGATGGATTTTCGTTCAGGGTTGAAGCTGCATCCGCCTATGATAGGCGGAGTAAGTACTCGACCAGTGCTGTGTTTGTTCACTCGCCCATCCCGAACCAATCTTCTAGAGCACCACACATGTTTTTTACACCTGCACCATCCATCTCATCCTGTTTATACACACTCCTCCCTAGTTTAAATACACACATCGGCCTATTTTGCATCCTCATTCCTCAGTCTGCTCACCTGTATGACCTTCCCCTCCTCATCACAGACCCACATGATGACCTCCACGTTTTTCTGTGTTGTCTTGTTGTATTTGTCAAAGTCTCCTCCCTGTAAGGTGAGGTAGATGTCATTGCGGACATCTCCCGGCATAATGATCTCTGGGAAGCCCAGTTTTCGGGCAACGACGGTGCTGCGGTCCACCAGGTGAGGGTATTCTTTCCGAATCTGAACGATGTCCCCGACCAGAGCCTTCATGGTGACCCACAGACCTGCGGGATGGGTCAGAGGAGAAGATACATTGATTATAATTGCCTTGCAATAACATAATTTCTGATAAAGCCTGAAGTGTGACTCTAACTCTGACATACAGCAAGAAACGGGCAGGAGGATGTTAATGTGAGAGCCTTACAGAACGTTGTGGGGCCAAATATGAATAACCTAAGAACATTTGTCTTCACAAATAGTGCCACTCCATTACTTAGCTTTTAGCCACCTTCCAGAAAAATTAGTTTTCATTTCTCGTGCAGGTAAGTAAATTCAAATGAAAGTCAAATGACTGGAAAAAGGTTTTTCAAGGTCCCAAAGCACAAACTGAATTTAAAACATTTTAAGATGTTTTCAAACGCTGAAACATGACGCCTGAGGGTTGGACTTAATGCATGCTCCACTTTGTATAAAAATGTTATGGGTAGGGGAAACACAATCCTAAAGTGAAGGAGAGCTGTGGAAATGTCTGGCAGTGCTAACAACTTGACTGAAATCAATACAAAACTTCTGTTGCCGATTAAAAAAAAAAAAGATGTCGAACTGTGAATCAGAGAGGAAAATGAAAAGATGGTGTTATTAATAAAACAGACAGATATTGGAACCTGAACAAATTGTCACAGCTTTTAGAGGCATTATGTGAAAAACACATATCGTGGAAAAACAATGGAAAACAAGAGTGAACGTAAAGTATTTGGGGAGAAATACAGAAGTATCTTAATGGTGAAATTTAAACTGCGTCAATAACCCATGCTTTGAAGGGTGTGTGTGTGTGTGTGTGTGTGCGTGTGTGTGTGTGTGTGTGGGTGTGTTGGAAAGTAAGGGACAGAGAGAAGCGAGGGAGACAGAGAAATCCACAAAACATCTTGAAGTAAGAGGAAGGGTAGATTAGAGGTGGGTAATGTGAAGAACAGGCCACTGATGGCCTCGAGTGTTCCTTCCATATCTGCTCGTCCGGGCGCTTCGTCCATATCTGGGTCGTGCTCTGGGCTCTCAGGAGTGAGAGGAAGATAAAAACCCGAACGATATGACAGTGCAGTCCTACATGTCGGTGACTCCATGTGGAACAAGACAGTGTCTCCCATACAGCTTGGCCAAGTCAGTCACAAACACGCAGTAGTGGGCAGTGAGGGGTAAAAAAATAGAAAGGCAAGCATAATGAAAACATTAGGGCAAAAGCAATCCATCAGTATAATGATCTTCATTTGGCCCCGCTGTGCAGAGGAAAAAGAGGCAAGGACACATTGAGAAATGGAAATGTTTCAAAATGTGATTGCACCATGCAAAGACCAGTGGGAGCCTTCAGCCCATACAGGACCTCTGACTTTTGCATGAGCTGTCACATGGTGAGGAAACATGAGCACAAAGCCTGGGAGTGTGAAAACAGTACCTTGGCCGCCACTGTCTCCTCGAGATGTTGTCACTTTGTTCAGTAAGGTGTGGAGGAAGTCATTCTCGGCCACTACCCTGGAGTCAAACGCACAAACTCAACTTGGGCAAAGAAATGCTAAAATGGTGTTAATGTTGAATTTTTCTTGCAAACAAAGTTTCAGTTTGCTCCATTGATGAATGAATGTGTGAACAAGGTGTATAGAGAATTAGAAGTGTGAGAAGTGTGGATGTGGTGGCCTCACAGGAGAAAAAAAAAACGACTTACGGGAAGAAAGGGATGAAATACTGCTTTTCCTCATCGCATTCAACCTTCCCTTTGATTATATCACTGATGTCCATCACTGTCAAAGAGACAAAAGCAAATGTGTCAAAATACAGTGATTTGAAATGTGGATTTTAATCAGGAAAACAAAGAGCATCTCCTAAAATAGGCCCCAAATGATTATCCGATAGCTCCTTTTTGAGGTTACATGAGGATATGGACAACATTTTCTGAGCCAGTGGGAACAACTTTAGCGAAAAAGGGCAGAAAAAAAGTATTGGATGGTGATCATCAATATTTTAGTTTTGTGCAAAGAATTGCAGTTGAACCGACCACTTTCTTGGCGTAAATATGGGCTTTAATATTTCCAGGGGCAGACGGATCAGACCAAAATTAGCCTGACCTTTACAAAATAAAGGTAAAAAAAAACACTTACGAGGCTATTAAAAGTCATTGCTGCGAGCCAAACTGGTGAATTTTTGAAAAATGGAGAAAGACACAATAGCCTTCTCTGTCAAAGCATATATTCAAGGCTTTCAGAAACAAGGTAAATGCGGTCTCTGAGTTTTCTCACACACATACAAAGTCCCTGTTTACATTAAAAGAATATTCTACGGCGTGTGTCCTTGAGGGCTAATAATGATGCTGAATGCATTTTCTCCCTCATGAAGCATTGACACGACCAGCATTTCATCAAAGTTTCGAATCTGCATTATTCAATTCTCAAGCTTGCCATCTTCTTCGCCGTCACTGGAGCATTTGTTTCTTTCCTAATATGTGGATCAGTGGAGCGTGAAGCCATCTGGTGGAACATGTGTGGTATCACAAAAAAAAAAAAATGCTTGCTTGCATTTGTGTACATGTGTGGCACACATCCAACATCTAAAAATACAGCTTAGAGTAATGAGTAATCAAAAACTCAGAAAGGAACCTTCAGCAATGCTACAATAGGAACACAATTGTTTTAAAAAAAATGTTTCCAAGTCTTTTTTTTTTCTTTTGCACTTGCACAGTACACTTAGTATTTATACTCTATGCCTTTCCTACTGGGATTCAAACCAGGAGGCCTCCATGCAACATGCCATCACAGAGAAGTTCATCAATACTATATTACTTATTTGTTATCAAGGTTGATAATGTTGGAAATGAGGCAGGACATTTAGTTCATATTCTTATATTTGTATGTGACGTACTCGATGCTCTGCATCACTCGGCCACCAGAATGTTAAAAAGAAAAGAACAAAGCGACAGGTTCCTCCCGGTGTACCTGCCACTCCAAAAGGTCTCCTCAGGCCCTGAGTAAACTTCTTGTTGTTCGCCTCTTTCAAGTCCATCCTGCCCAATCTCACTATCTGACAGATCAGATAAATCTTCTCTCTGCTCAAGTCCTTGTTCCCCAGGTCCTGGTAGATACAGACGGGGGGTCACAGTAAGAGAGAGAAGGACAGGGAGTGTGACTCAAACAAGTTGGGGAAGAAATGAACAAACAGTGTAATCCTTGGGATGAGTGTAAGCCTTTTTGATTCCAGAGCAGTTCAGCAATCTGGGGGATTTATAAAAACAGTGCACCAGTACCCTCCTGTGGTCACTTACTGTAAAGACAACCTTCAGGTTGTTCAGCATGTCGATCTCCTTGGGGAAACCTTTGCTGCCCCAACGAACCAAGTAGTTCTCACTGTATCAAAGTAATTCATCAAAAAACACGTGTTACACATTTAATACAACTATGAAATCCAAAACCAATAATCACTGTAATATCGTCACATACAAACACAAACTCCAGACTAGTCCATGCCAATACATTCCTATTTTCCCCAAAAATAAAACACTGCAGCAACACTGTACACTGCAGCAAAAAAAAAAAAAAAAAAAAACCCTGGCTCATATACAATAGCCCAGTTTGTGCAGTGTAATGAAGTGACTTTAAATAATTTCATGGAGGCTCTGTTGTTTGATGCCATGTACTGACAAGCAAAGTGAGCCACTAATGTCACCCTGTAGCGTTGCAAAATTAAGTTGATTGAAGTGGTAAAAATGCAAAACCCTCTATTCCCACTGGCATTTTCCTGGCACACAAGTATGTTCGAGGCACTGACATAAGGATGAATAGAAAGATAGACAGAAAGGCAGACAAAGCAAATCTGTCGGTGGGTACAGTGGGCTGAATGAAAGCTGGAGGCAAACTTCATACTTTCCTAAAAGCTACTGCCACACAAGAAAAACCCTACAATCTGCTGGTTATTCCAGCATAGAGACAAACAGTCTGAAATAGATAGTAGAAAAATAGAAATAAAGGCTGAATATTTCAGAAGTGAAATAGACATGACATGGAGGTCAAAACTAAAGTCAAAAGAAGCTATTACATTATTATTATGATCATCATCATTATTATCATAATTATTATTGTAAAAACATGTACTCAATATGATTGATTCAGGTCAATCTCAATGCTTCCAGTTGTACTGGCTGCGACATGTACACAGCCAGTATTACATTGAGTGGCAGGGCTTAACATCAACACTGTCAGGCCACACATAGTGCTGCCAGTCAGTATCTGCTGCCCTATAATTTGTATTTTCTGTATAATTATTTTTGTCATACCATTGTTCTAACTTCAGGAGGCTCAACAAAGGAGGAGAGGAGAAAGAGAGGCATATAGACATGTAGAAATAGAGTCTGTGTTCAGTGCAGTACATGTGCATACATGTTCAGGGACAAAGAAGTACGCAGATCATATTGTGATTCCAAGGTGAATTAGTGTTGTTTCAGAGAGAATATAAGCTATATTGTCCTTTTCATATTTGTTTTTCTGCCTATTAGTCTCTATAGAGTCAATGTCATAACATAAAGTGCAAAAAACAGGAGATGATTAAAGGCTTGGACAAAAACACAAGTTAAATCAGACACATTTCGTATTCGACATGAAACTAGAACATTTGAAATCTTCACATCCACCTGACATAACTAAAACTCCAATGTCCACCATCTAAAACATGTTCAGGGACTGAATCCAAAGAGAGGAGGATTGCATGACACCTGATGATGGTCTGTTTGATGGGATCGTAGAGGGACATGAAGAGCTCAGAGTCCTCTCCGATGCGACACACAAAGTTCCTGACGAAGACGTAGAGGCTGTGGGTGGGAGACGACTGGATCCGAGCCGAGATCCCACTGTGGTCTGTCTGGATGTCAGACTGCAAGAGAGGATTTTTTTTTTTTTTGCTGGATGACAATGGGTGAGGATTAACAGAGTAAAATACCAACCAAACGCATCACTTTTTGCAAAGATCAAATTATCAAATCAAAGATCTGGTTGACTGGTTTTTAAAGTTCATAACAAGTGGTAATTTATTCTGAAATGTGCCAGCTCCAGCCTGCAAGAAAGAAATCTACAGTGAAATAGCGTCATAATAAATGTATTCTCTTCTCCACTGGTAAAGCAATGCTGAAAAGTAATGCAAAAAGGCTCACAATGATATTGAAGTGGAGTTAAACATATTTTAATGAAAGTCAGTTTTTGCTTTGAGACATAAGCGGCAAATTTTCTGCAGCTCAAGTATTATTTAAAGCATTCTTTTTAATCTAAGTAAAGATGTAGGTTTGTTATTCTCAATACTGCCTGTCCACCCTGAGCTGAAAATCCCAACAAATACATGAAGACAACATATAAATATAGTTTTGTCTAATTCACCTGATTAATAAAAAAAAAATTGGGGGGGGTGAAAACCTAAAAAGTGAGAAAATGTGTGTTTTTATTACCTTAACAGTGCTCAGAAATGTACTTTATACCATTGGAAAACTGGATTATTCCTTTTTAAAATTGGAAGCAAAGTGCATTTGTGGGATGAGCAGCAGAGCTGAGCCATTACTATTGTTATATCATATATACAGTACATCACTTCTATGTTTTGTGTGTAGTGTATATGAGTGCTGGCATTTCTCCATTGAGGTAATATAGATTCCCAAATGGTCAGCTCCAAGCGGCATGTCGATAATAACTTATTAAAGGTTAAAGCCGCTTCTGAGTAAAACCTCTTAGTAAATGGCTGGAAGACCAAAGCAGTGTCCAACGAGCCAATAAAATCAGTTGTGGAAACAACGGGCACCGCATCAATGTTTCATTAGAGACTTTTTCTGTCGGTCGCTCTCCATCCTTCCCTTCTCTCTTGTACCTGCTCCTCTTTGATGCGCTCATTGATCTTGGCAGTGGCTTCCTCGTGAGCCCGGAAGAGACTGATGACACTGGCTCGCTCTGGGTCCAAGATATTTCCATTCTCGTCTCGAACCACCTGGTCCAGCTCCAGGATCCTGGAGGAAGAAGTGACAGCATTGATCATTTGGGAGGATTAATGGATATACTGTATAGTTAATGATATTGTTTGACAATTATCTGATTGGTGGACAGGATATAAACAATGAGGATGTGTCAATATCGATTATATGCAGACATACTTGTTGCCATAATCAATCTTGGAAGTCACTTTCTGCTTCAGCTCCTTGAATTCGTCACTCGGCAGGGTGCCAGACAGGAGCTGAGAACGCCACTCCATCAGTTCCCACATCAACCTCTGGATCTGCTTCACACGTGCCTCTTTATTGGCCTGAGCAGGAAAATGTAGGTTGTTGAAAGAAATTACAGAAACACAAACAGAGCGTGTTGAAGTGGTTCATAAATACCACAAACAGCTGCTTCCATATGCTCCCCCACTCCCTCAATGTGGTGGTCACCTCCTTCACCAGAGGCATCTCTGCAGACATCACCACCTCTTCATTTCTGCAGGTCAGAAAAAAAATACACAAGCATGGAAATGAAACACATTCAAACACCTTTTAAAAGCGCTCTTTTTTTCTTCTTCTTAACTCACCCTCGTTTCTCAATGATGACCTCTTTAAGATGGATGAAGGTGACTGGGAACACTCCCTGGCGATAAAAGAAGTGTCGAGGAAAAGTTTTCTCAGGGTTCTACAAAACTAGAACAGACGTTCTACAGACTGACTGAAGTCCGCTGACTGCTATACAAAAGCATTTATACCTCTTGAACTCTTTCACATTTTGTCACGTTACAACCACAAATGACAATGTATTTAATTGGGATTACATTTGATAGACCAACACAATGAGCTGCATAATTGTGAAAGGGAAGAAAACCGATGGATTGTGATAAATGATGCATGAAACTTGCCTGCTGAGCTTTGTTCCGAGTCAAATAGCCTCGGTACCATCCTGAAAGACAAACCAATCCAAACCAAGGCCATCTCACTATCAAGCAATAATCAAGTCAGGGAATAGGATTGCATGTTTTGGTGATAGTTGTGTAGTATTTGTACACTTGAATAAACCACATACTAATATTTAGAATTTACTTCTGTGAAATTAATTTGATAAAACATGGGATTAATAATAAATTGTTGGATTTCACTTATACTTCAGTGCATTGTTTGTTCATTACACGCACACCCAATGTAATGTGTTTCTAATAGTTATTGCAATAATGTTCTTACCATCGCAGACCTGCTGGATGTGGACTGTGTCTCCCACTTCCAGGGAAAGTTGCTTTTCTCCTTGTCCAGCAAAGTTCCACTTTACTAAAGCAATATATAGTTAGTTATGGCTTCACAAGGCATCATATCATAAGCACATAAAAAGATTGAAAAAAATAACACTTTCTATGAAGGCTTATTATGTAATGCGTTAAGAGTGCATGCATGTGGTCAAATGTTCTATGCAACATATCATAAATGTATATTAATAAATAACTTGTATAAAATCTAGCTGATGTTTATTACACCCATACTCCTTTTAATGCTTGTTTAAGTTAAACTATGTATGTATTAACATCATGAAAGAAATGTACTTTGTGTTGAATGAATGCATTATAATGGCTTACGTATTAAAAACTAAAAAACTACTGCAAAATCCCACTGGATGGATAGATGAATTAGTGGGCAGGACACTCATGGCAGTTCCTATAAACTATATTCCTGCTACATTCTCTTTTTGTCCGCTGTTGCATGCAAATTTGGTCCATTTAATTTGCGTAAGAAATGGTTTAAACGTTAGATATTTATAACAGCTATTAAATTACAGCGAGAAAAGGAGGGGACTTTTATTACTGTGAGAAAAGAGGCAAATCAGTTGTGGATTAATTTGTACATAACATTAATCTAACACTGCTCTTAAAACTAAACTAGGGTGACATGAGGTACAGAATCACTTTACTACATTGTCAGTATTATTTGACTTTTTTTAAACAAGCATTTTTTACACTACTGAACGAAACTGCTTGAAACTGCTGCCCTTCCTCCACGCCTTTACTTCCTGTGTTGTAGTCTGACACAGACCAGGAAGATATTTGCCCTAAATAAAATACACATTAAATGTGAGTATTGTTCCGAGATGATGTCTCGTGTTGACTTTTTGTCAATGTAAAGGCGTAAACAGTGTAAACACCCTAACTACAACGGATTAAGTACCATCTTCAATTGTCACCATTTATATTCTGACTCGCGTATATGCCATGGGTTGTTGAATGTAACACAGAATACAGCCATTGACTTGAGGGTCTGTTTTGGGTTTTATTTTGGGGGTTTTTGAAGTCCATATATATCATGAGTCTCGTCGCCAAATTTGTGACAGCACTGCATATCTAGAGGCAACACTCGCCATTGTAAACCGACATACACTCCAGATTTCAATGCGAGGTTGTGATTGCATGGTTGAAATTTTGTTCCTGAACAAAATTACAACTTTAATTGGGAAAAAATAAATAAATAAACATACATTTCAAGAAACATCAGGGCTAACTTATCTTGAAGCATCAATATCTATGTGCTGCATAATGTTAAATGCATAGATGATATCGTCTCACATTCAGTGGTAGCCATCATGAGTTTCAAAGCACTGAAGCTGAATGATGGATGTAATTACAAGATTTGTCGGGGATTAAAATTAATGTTTCGTTCTTAACGTTGTTGGAGGCCTGTAGCACCTGCTCACATCCCGTTTGGCAGGAAGTGATGAGCTACTGTTTTTTTTTCTCTTTTTGATTTATGGCACAGGCAGTTCACAATGACACCGGAACAGCAAAGCAACATGCAATCAACATTCAACTCCAAGAAATATACAAAAAGTACGTTTGACTTACCGACTCCGTGGCGCTCTGAGGACGTCCTCATCCAAGGAGCCATGCTGGCATGTAGTTTTGAAGCCCACTTTCCAGTGGCAGAATCTCGTTTTCTGACTTTTAATCTATTCTCTCTCTTCCAAACATCTTACTTCTGTATTTTGACTTTAAATGAAAACTGTAAACCCACCCCCTTTGCCTCTCTTCCTCTTCTGTCTCTTCTCTCTTCCTGCCTTCAAGCGGTTAAGAGGAAGTGGGTGAGTATAGCAAGGTGGACTCCCACAGAGCCTGCAGACCTGTGCACAGCGTAAAACCTTCACTTTGCTCCTATAAAAGTAGTGTATATCTTTATGGACTGTGCTAATAATGTAGAGAATAATGGGTGGCATTCATTTTCTGATGAGGATTAGAAAAAGTGGCTGGATTGCTTAGGTGTTACTGCTCCTGTACACATACTGTAAAATAACATAGAAGGCAAGCTACATGCAGTTTCCACCAAAGAAAAAAGGTTATTTGTGTAATCAGTCAAACGTGAAAGATATAAATCGATAGCGTGGCTGCTCACACTGGCATTTCTCACTGTTCAGTCATCCTTTCCCTTTGAGCAGCACCACTGAAGGCTGCGACATCAAAAGTAATCAAAAGGGGAAGAACCATCAAAGGAAAGACTTGATGTTCGGTTCATTTATAGATGACCTCAACTCAAATAAAACAGCACACCATTTAGAAGTTTATTGATTTCCAATTATTTTATTTAATGTGTATTTGTATTTTATTTAGAGCACCGTGAAACAACAGGAAGTTTGCTGGACACAGGAAGTGACCAAAGTAAAATGAATTTCTACATAAAATACAAATTAAATAAATAATTGGAAATAAATAATCATGGAAACGGTATGACAAAGTGGAAATAAGACCTGAGGATGGACTTTTATAAATCAATTATTAGAATATACGGTACCCGTTACGTCCACCCCTCCTAACTTCACCAAAATCCAGACTGTAAATGTGAGCGTTCCGAATAAAATAGGGACAAGTCACACACTCTATGAAACCTGACAGAGGTGGATAATAAGCTCTGAGCTTTACCTTGTATCAGAAACCCACAAAATAGGTTCAGGAAGAACATAAGGGTGATCAAAAGTCTCTCCTTGTTCAATACTCTGCCGTGTACACAATATAAACTGTTACTTTAACCTTTGGAAACTTACTGCACACAAAAATCATTATAGTAGTGACCTGGCCCATTAAACACAACACATTAACACATCTGGACACCTTGATACACTAAAACAAACTTAAGAGTGATTGCATCTCTGCTGAATGAACTTGCCATATTATTGAAACCGAAAGGCTTTTGAGCCACTGGCTCAATAAGTTGATTGACCTTTTTACTGACTCTGCCCACCCGTGTAATCTATGGCATCTAGTAAGGGCACCTGTGAGTCTGTGGAATGCACTGGGCCTGCCTGAGGTAACTCTGACTCAGTCAGTATCTGGATTACACTTGTTGTCTGTGTCTGCTAGGAGTACATCTGACAAGTGTGGGGAGTCTGAGTCAGGTTCTGCAGTTTGTCAATGTCACCGTCTTTATTGGAGCCAGCTCCATTAAGTGCACACTGGTTTGACTCATCTGCAGACAACTCCTCATTATCCAACTCTGCAGCATCCAAGCTGGACTGATCCCATTCTGACTGTTCTTCACTCAGGCTGACCTCACCATCAATGTCTGCTGATTCACTCATCACACATGCACTTGTCCTTTCTCCCGAGTTTTCCTCTTCCAAAGAATTCAGGGGATTGGTCCATCCTCATCTTCAGTGTCACACAGTTCTTCTTCAGTCGCCGCCACAGATAAGAAACTGTTGTCCAGGATAAAATTGCGGTGCACTACTTTTGTTTTGCCCTTGTTGTCCTCGAGCCTGTATGTGTGAGTCTGCAGATTTCTGTCTTCAACTGTGTTCACTGTTGGATCCCATCTATCAGCCAACTTTTTCTTTCCTTTGTCGCCTTTGTTTGTGATGAGCACTCCATCTCCAATGTTCAAATGAGTGCCTTTTGTTTTGTTATTGTACTCTCTTGCTTGTTTGTCTTGTTCTTTGATAGCATCTGTCTGAGCGATCTTGGCTCCTTTCTTAAGATGTGACATCAGTGTTTCCACATTTCATTTTGAATGTGAGGTCTGTCCCACTGTTTGAGTAACACCACAGCTCCCGAGTCAAGGCCTGCTCTTTTGCGTCTGGATGGTCGCCTCTTTTGAATGACAAATGGCACAAGCTTTGAAATGGTGGCATCGAGCTCTTGGCTACGCTGGAGCTCTTCCCAGGTGAAGACAGGAAGTGAATCGTGGCCTTGTGTTGAAAGATCTTGCTCTGACTGAAACAGCTCCATCGCTCTAATCTCAGCAGCTGAGTCCCTTTAGTCATTTTCATCAAAAACAGCCTTGACAGCCACAGTATCACAGGGATGTCGAGTTGAACTAACCTGAGACGGTGTTCAGGTACGGGATGGCTCCTTTAACATATGACACTGGACCTTTAGCTGATCATTTTTTTTGACACAAACCAGCACTAACGCAGCACAAACGATTGGGACCATTTTCACTGATTTTGCGAGGGGTGGTGGGCCAGCTTCATGTAGGTGTGAGACGGGTTGAGCGTGCGCTGCTGTCTGCCTGCAGGCAGAGGAAGAATCTGTGCACGAGCTCACAGAGGAACTGAGTGCAGAAATGATTTTTGATTGTTCAATCATACGTTTTTCTATGCGCTATTTCAATTGTTCCTCCAAACACTATTTGTGCACTATTTCCCATTGCTTGCTCAGAATTTTGGCACAAATATAATCCCATAATGTCACTTTTATCTCATTTGCTTGGTAATTTACTGGCAATGGCCAGCGAAACGTATGTCTTAATCTTATCAGGATACGTCATATTTTAAAGTGATTAATGATCTAGATTTGACACTGTGGTCTACATCAAATAATTGTTTTCATATTACAATACTAATGGATTTTAACTTACCACTGCACACTGCCTGAGCTCATGAATTTCATTAATTCATTCAGTTTTTGTCAAACTCCCACTAGACTGGACAGGAACACAGTGTGAAAGCACCAAACAACTCTATCCCCATTTGAAATGGATCCCACATGGTGAAGAAATGGTCAAGAGGTGCCATCAGGCTAGCAGGTCCGACCATGTGTTCTTCCCCATAGCAAAATTATCACAATATAGTCTGTGTCGTTATGGAAACACACCAGGAGACCGACCGAGCTCATCAACATGCTGTAGATTTAACTCAGGAGAAACCTAATCATTATGTATTGTCACATCGACATGGGAAAGGGAGTTTGAGTGTGGGAGCAGGAGAGGGTGAGAAAAGCAAAGCATATAGCTGAGGAAAGAAAGGGAGAACAGCAGAACAACGAAAGAGGGAAAAAGAATGATGAGATACTACATGGTGGGGGGGGGGAGAATAAGAAAAACTGAAGCCTTGTTACCAGATCTCACAAGAAGAAATGACGAGGGACGAAAAGTGTCTGAGGAAAACAAAAAAAGTGACAAATTTAAGAAACAAATGAAGCCAAACATGAACTGATGCGAAGGTGAAGACAGAAAGAACATTCATTTAAAAAGATCAAACAAAGATACAACCAAAACGCAAGCAGATGAAATATAAATAATAAAAAGCCCAAGTAAAAAGAAAAATGCATAAGAAATAGAAAGATAGATTTAGAATTTGTTCTCACCTGTGGGGTCATCGGCATCATTTCAGCAAGACTGTTGCCAATTCCCAAGGATTTACATGGCCATCTGCCTTTAAAGCTCAATGAAAGGCTTGTCTATATTTTATGAAACAGAATGAAGCATTGTCAGCATGATATATGAAAAATAAAACCCTTTTAGAGCAATAAACAATACATACATGTCTCCTGGTGTTACACTAAAGACAAACCGGAAATGTTTGTCTGAATTTCATTGTTGGGCCTGAATGCAGCAGGTTGATTGAATTATTCAAGTAAATGCAGCCACCATCAGGGATCAATTTGTTGGAGAGTGTGCTTTGTAGTGGCAGCTGGCACATGCATGTTAAAAGACAAGAGATTGGAAGGGCAATTAAAAACATTTTTGTAATCAAATCACTCTGGAGGTATAGTATGAAGTAATAACAATGGAGAGAAAAAATGTATATGAATGAGGACAGAGAGAGAGAGAGAGAGAGAGAGAGAGAGAGAGAGAGAGAGAGAGAGAGAGAGAGCGAGAGAGCGAGAGAGAGAGAGAGAGAGTGTGTCACAGCACAGTCGCAGGCAGAGACACTTGCCACAGATCGAACAAGCAGCGCTGAGGTGAGTTGATAAATGATTTGTATTTTATGCATGCATTCTAATATGTTACTAACTTTAAACAGTGACACAGACCATATAATACTTTCTTTTTGTGCAACAGCATATTCCTTCTCAGTCTTTGATAAGATAATAAATGGGTGTGCATTGCAAGAGTTAAGCAGGAAAGGCACACACTTAACTAAAAAAACGTGACAAACTCCCAATTTTGATTAACAGCACAGTCAATGTAGTTTGGTTCATTTCTTTTTGATTCCTGTTTCATGAGTCTTCCTCTATTTGAACTTTAAAAGGTCGTCACTGATAAAGAAGCAGGTTGTGTGTAGGTGTTCATCGTGTTCTGCATCAAAAGACCTATCACTTTGTCAACTCGGTTGTTGAGAAACAATTTATTTTCTAAGTTGCAAATGTGACAGCCTGAACTCATTTTCACAGCTTTGGGATTTGGGAGAGTTCAGCTGAGCCTTCTGGTGATGGCTTGTGAACTTTGCACAGTGATAAAATAAAGCGGAAGAGAGAGAGAGAGAGAGAGAGAGAGAGAGAGAGAGAGAGAGAGGTAGAGAGAGAGAGGATCCCCCGGGGTTGGGCTTTGGTTCCTTTCATCTCTAAAGTGACTTTAGGTGTGAATGTCCGTGCGACTGTCAGACTGGTGACCTGTTCAGGCTGTACCCTTCTTTAACACAAAGTCAGCTCTCGCACCCTGTAACCTCAAGTTGGATAGAGCTGCATAAAGAATGAATGAATGGAGATGATTATGTCCAGGTGCATATGCTGGGAAACAAAAGCAGTAATTTATGCTGTACCAGTTCGCTCCATTTTCACTTTCCTTCACCCTTTGCTACTCTTGAAAAAAATAGGAACAGACACACGTACAGAGATGTTATGGACAGAAGGAGAGAGACAGAAAGACAGAGAGAGACAGAGACAGAGAGACAAGATGAAAGAACATCCTCAAACCGTAACAAAAGGCGAGACTTCCTTGATGAGGCCATCACACAATATAACACACAATGGAAATAATAGATATGCAAGTAGGCCAAGAAGAAATTGTCATTGAAATTAAAATAGCTATATTATTATAGGGAGTCCACCTAATATTCACCTAATAAAGACCCTTTGCCAAGTAGAATACCTCATTTCTGATTTTATACTTCCAAAACACTCATCATAACCATGTAGCTCAGAATTGCTCGATATTAACAGTCGACCCGGCTTTAAACTGTGCCATCTTTTTTGCTCGTTTTCTTTAATGGATTCTTACTGCCTAAAGGAGAACAAACTGACATTATCTTATGTAAAAAAAACATTTTTTTTTATATTATTTCCTTGTAGTATAGCTCAAACATGACTTAGAGTTCACAGAAATAAAGAATACCGTTTCTCAAAATACAACAATATTTCATATAATGTATCAAAAAAAAAAGATCCAAAAATTGATTGGCTTCTTGTACAAATTACTGGGTTGCCATAGCATAAGCCTTGTTTCTTGGATGAATTGTTATTAAAACCTATGTTGCCTTGTTGGTGACCATCTGCTCATTTGTATTGTAAATGCGGCATATTTCATCTTGCTCCTGACAACAGCCCACAGATTCTCTACAATGCGGACGCCAGGTTAATTAGCTGTTTATCAGAGTTCAAAATGATGGCGAACAAAGCAGCTCTGAGAAGATTAGACAATGTAGACAGATGGAAAAATCATGCAGCTCAAGGAAATCACGGTCTTCATAAAGCTTTTCAGCAGATGGGAGCGTGGAGTGCTGCAAAATCTGGTAGGCTGCTGCAGGAACTTTGAACTTGATGGAACACGGTGAACCAACAGATGCAGGTGATAGCTCCACACTTGACTGACAACAGACTCTTCACACAGGAGTTTAAACAGCTTGGATTATTGTTCCACTTCAGTTCCCCCCCTGAACAAATCGGAGATGTGTCACAACCCCACAACTGACAATATTGTGGATTTTATTGATTGATCGATTAATTTTGTGTAAATAAGTGAATACAAGCAGCTAAGTCTATTGGAAGAGGGAAATCCACTGTAGTAAACTCAAAACCAACAAAAGTTACACAATCCGATCCGTAGATGCACAAAACAAACTAAATTCATCTGCAGATTAAAACTGATTGCATACAGACACAGTCTGATTAAAAAATACAAACATTGAATGTTTGAAACCAGAATATAGATGGTGGAAAATAAATCTACATGTTCATTAGAGCATATATAAAAACAGACTTTGCATGGCACTAATCAGTTTATAATCCTATCTAAAGGACAGGGATGCATTTGTGCTTCTTTTTTTTTTAACCAAATATATATTGAACATTTTACAAAGTTATACATAAAAAAACCTGAATAATAACGCACAAAATTGTAATTATAATATCATACATTGGTGCTGAGATTTTCTTTGTGTGGCCCTGTGGACAATTCCAAATATACCATATCTTAAATCCACAATCTGATATTGAGTATCTGAGATGGTTTCCATCAAGTTACTATCATCTTTTTAGCAGCTGTCAGACTTGCTATTTCTTCACGATTTTGAATTAATTTATTGTTTTTGTCTTTCCTCATTTTTATCCACTTTTCTCAGATAATTGTGACTTTAGATCAACACAGATGCTTAACAACAGGAAGACTGAAGGAGAGTGTACAGGAAACAGATTGCAGTGCCAAGAAGTTCAGAACAAAGTTGCCTGTCTTAGGAGTTGCTGGTGGTGCAAGTGTGAGATGTAACAGTACATTTGTTGACTCTGCCTGTGAGCAAGTTTTTTTGTTTACAAATTACACATATTCCGTTTGGTGACACGCTTTGTGGGTTGCAATGTAAACACAAGAAAAGTGCAACTGAGGTCAAAGCTGACATTCAGAGCTAATCAATGATCCCCATGTGGCGAGAGCCTCTTTATGCATGCATATTTCTTCGTGTGTGTGTGTGTGTGTGTGTGCCTCTGCAATACACGCTGTTAGCGCCTATAAATATTTTATGTGCATGACCCTGCTGTCTGTCTGCAGATGCGTCTGTCACACGGTGTGTTTCGCTTTCACACTTCATCAGACTTTCACAGCCTCCTTCTAGTGGTCAGATCATGCAACTGTTACCAAGCAACCCTCCGTCTCAGGCCACGTACGTCACTCTGTTGTCTCTCTCCCTCTGAGTTTCAAGGACAAAAGCCAAGGCCGACAGGAAGACAGATGTGCACGTTCGCACACACTCGTATTCAAATCTGTGAATCCTGAGAGAATTATAAAGCCAAGTAGCTGACGCTCAGATATTCTATATTATGTAGTCAAAGACCCGATTGCATTACGCTGGACGATGCCACTAAAGTTTTTTCTTTTATTGTTGATAAATGTGTAATAAAAAAAAAAAATGCGCAGAGAGACTGCAAATTTTTAAATCAATCTACCCCCTGCCACATAGAAATTGTAAAGTAGAGCTCCCAGCTGCTTTTGACAAATCACTACGAAACTTGTCAGTCAGATAGATTATCGGCCGAACTCACAAGGACACATGATGTTTGATTTCGAGGAAAGAAATTAGAGTTTGTTCTGTAAACATAGTCAAGCAAGACACACTGCTTTAGAAAGCTGCATGTGTCAATGTACCAACACGATGTTCATGGAGGTGGTTGTGAATTCCAATTCAATACTAGAATGTGACACATTATCAACTAGAACTGCTGGTTTTAAATACCATAATTATGTATTTGAGGCACATGCGCCACTAAGTGACATGAAACAATGTATGGTGTCAGACAGGTCTTTTATCTTCCGCCACCGGGTGGAGAAAAGGAAAACATTCATAGTTGTAACCACAGTCAATTTAACTCTATTCAATTAAAAATATGGAATCATGGTTGAATTTTGACCCTCAAGTAGGCCGTATAGAGGCACGGACACAGATAAGATTTATTTGGCTTCAAAAGATGTGAACTACTTGCATACACGCAATAAGCATAAGGTGAAAACAATTACATACTGAAGTAAGTTCTTATATTTTTAAATGTCACGACTAAAGTGTTTTTAAGGTAATCCACTTTGCATAGTTGCTGTAGTAGCTCCTCATTCATTGACCCCCCCCCCTCTTTTTTTTACGACAATGCATGTATTTATTTAGATTTTATGGCTCGAAAATTGTGCAATGAATTAATTATTCTGTCTCTTTTTCCAAGATAGCTTCAACTTTGATTATTTTCAATAGAACGGTTTCTGAAGGGACTGTAGAAACGTGATTGGAAGATGCCAACATGGACAGGAAGCTCTATATAGGCATTAAAAGATGGATGGATGGAGCTTTATTTTATATACAGTACAAGTGCAACATATGTCAATGGCGACAGGAAAAACATGAAAGAGTGAGCATCGCAATTAATTTGGGCAACACTTTTGTTGCCCCATTCAGAATCTGTTGAGGTTTCTTTAATTAGCCCTTCATTTCCTCTCTCGAGTTCAGCAGCAATGCAACACAACACAAGAGTTTTAGTGCGTCATGTGATGAAATAGTCACAGCCCCTGAAAATTACATGAAATAAGTGCCTCAAAGAAAAGGCTCCTTCCTGGATTGCTGACTAGTCTGTAATCGCCTGATAGAAAAGTTAATTTTAAACCCTGTTGACATTTCAGGAGGGTAAGAAATTTAAATATGCTATTTGGAATTGGTGACGATAGACGTGATTACATTGATTGCTCATCGGGAGTCACAAAAACAGATAATGCTCATCCATTCATTTCTAATAAGACACATCTGGTGCTGGCGTAAAGAAAGATCACTAGGTATATAGAGAAACTCACAATTTAGTCAGCAAGTCCCCGCTGAGATGTAAATAACTCCATTACTCATCTCCGAGATGAACCTTTGTCTGGTGAAAAGCCACTGCTCCAAATACTATCCTGTCTGACTTTCATATCAATTATCCAAATTGGTCCCTTTTTACTGGACAACTTAGTGATTGCGGAGCTGAGGCACGATGGCTTTCCAGCTCATCTGCATCTTCCTTGTGCTGGAAGAAAGACCAGTATAAGAGACAAACAGTTCTGTTTGCTGTGTCCCCTCAGGTGCACACAAATACAACCCTCCTATGATGAACCCTTCTCGCACGTTCATCAAAATAACAAATCCACGCAACGCTTCGCTCTATTTTTGTAAACAAGAACCGAAGTCCTTCTGTGGAAAACTTCTCAAAGGACTGCTATCTTTGCATCCTGTCGAAAAAGAAGAGCACTCAGCGGTCATTAGAATCCATTACAGTCCTCAAAATACATTACTAAGACACAGTTTCATCATTTTAGTGTGCCCATGGAAGGCTACAAGTGCACGTGTTCAATCATATATAGAGACAGTAATACTCCCAAGTGTTTTCCATTAGGGGAAACACTTGAGAAGTTTAAAATAAACAAAATTAGTAGTACAATGTTTATACAAGAACAAATTATTCTTTACACTTGAAAACGGGACATATAATCTTTCTCAATATTGATTTATGATTAGTGTGACTTATCAATAACTCTATGGTCTACACAATGCCATGACACTGGTAAATAAACAAGTAAGTCACTAAAATGATGTAACAAATGAAGTCTTGAAATCACTTCATCACAACTGGTCAAAGCTTAATATTAATGTGGTCTCATGAATGTTTATGCAAAGAGAAAGACAAGAAACATTTAGCATTTAAACGAAGATGAACAAGAATGTGAGAGAGAAAGAGAGATTTTGATGATGAAAACTGCAGAAATATGTGGGGTGTGTGTGTGTGTGTGTGTGTGTGTGTGTGTGTGTGTGTGTGTGTGTGTGTGTGTGTGTGTGTGTGTGTGTGTGTGTGTGTGTGTGTGTGTGTGTGTGTGTGTGTGTGTGTGTGTGTGTGTGTGTGTGTGAGTCAAGTAATGCTCAGATGTCATGAATGTTTGTTAACTGCACTTCAAACGTTAGCGGCAGTATTATCGGTGCACCAGATGAAGTTCAAAGCAGCGAGTGGGCGGCAGAGAAGTGAAAGTCGGAAAAGTTAAAAACAAAAATAAAAAAAATAAAAAAATGGGGATTAAAGTGATTTCTCTGAAACCAGAGTGAATAAAAAAAAACTGAGCTTATGTAGTTTTTCTTGTTTTTATGTGAAGCACAGCGTCCATCTGTGATTGCCTCACTCTCTTTTTCCATCTTGTTATCTAAATGTTCCACCCTGAACTGAGTCTATAAAAGCCCCAATTTCCTTTACAACAGGGATGGGCCACTTTGATCATTGTCAAGATTTAAAGTTATGTAATATTCACTATTCAAAGGCCTAACATGACCAAAGGCCTAACATGACCAAAGGCCTAACATGACCAAGTATTTTCACTACAAGGATATGCCACAATTTTTACTACCAATTCAACAACAAAAAACTGTATTTTCCCATTTTATTCAATACATGCCTGAATTTAACAACATGATGTGTGAACGTGCATGTGTGTGGACCTGCATGCCCATGTGCACAAAGACAAAAGTTATGTAATAGAACTGTTCGTAACATGGATTCACAAGTTTAAGAAGAAGAAATAACATTCTTATGAGAGCAGTAATATTTAAAGTGACTACACACACAAGGATATATTATAAACAACAAATCGTTATTCGAAAGACGTTCCTACTGTGTGAGCACGAGTATGTAAAGCTAAAACTGCATAACTTGGTCACCACACCTTGTTATTGACTGTATTCTGCATGTTCGTCCACTAGGTGGCAGTGCAGCCTCGGAAAATGATGACACGACCACGACGCCGTGATTCCCTGGGATGGATGTTTAAAAGCATACTGCTGAGATGCAACTTTCAATAGGAGCTTTCTTGAAGAAGAAAAAAAAAAAAGAAGAAATACTGTTGGTATGTTATATCATCACTGACACAAGAAACGATGGAATAACTGCTGTGAATCACAGTTTGTATATTGAAGTCAAGAGAGTTGAAAAATGTCCACTTTTCTGTACAACAATGCAAACAGTTATACAACTGGAACTATTGATGATGAAAGACACAACCCCACATTTGACCATGGAAATACGAAATGTTATAATATTCTATATAGGAGACAGTACACACCTCAGAAAGAGGAAGCAACGGACATTTTATGTGAGAAGTTGAAGCTCAATGTGTGAATGTATACATTTTCATGATCAAGTAACATTCAGCGAATTAAAAGGTTTTAGGAAAAATATATAATTGGTTCACTTGAAGCTTTGGACCCGATCTCTTCAAGCGGTCTTCAATGAACAGTAGTAATAATGTTGGCGAAAGTAATGCTTGGTGTCACTCTGTCCCTCATCATCCTCCTGACTGTTGGAGGTAATGTGCTGGTGTGCCTGGCAGTCTGCGCCTCCCGACGCCTCCGCTGCCTCACTAACTGCTTCATCGTGTCGCTGGCGGTGACAGACTTGCTGCTCGGCCTCCTGGTCCTCCCCTTCTCGGCCCTCCTGCAGTTCAGTGAGGAGTGGCCGCTGGGCCCCGTCTTCTGCAACTTCTACATCTCCATGGATGTTATGCTGTGCACTGCCTCCATCCTCACCCTGCTGACCATCAGCCTTGACCGCTACCTGGCGGTCACCATGCCACTCAGGTACGCCTCACTGGTGTTGCCATGGAGAGTTGCTGTAGCACTGGCGAGCGTCTGGACTGTATCCGTCGCCGTGTCTTTCCTGCCCATCCACATGGGCTGGAACACCGTGAACGGGACGGTGCAGAACTATGGGCCTGTGGCTTCGGAGAAGAGATGCCGGTTTGAACTGAACATACCATACGTACTGACCGACTCTGTCCTCACCTTCTACTTGCCCCTGGTGACGATGTGCTGGACCTACCTCAGGATACTGCGCATTGCACGGGCACAAGCCAAGCGCATGATTAGTGCCCGGCCGACTTGCGTCACCAGCTACAACTGCAGGGGCAATCCCTCCACCACGACCACGGTGGTGTCCAGCGTCACAGCAGTGGCACTGAGAGAACACAAAGCCACAGTGACACTGGCAGCAGTGATTGGAGCTTTTGTTGTGTGTTGGTTACCTTACTTTATCCTATTCACTGTGCTGGGCCTAAAGGAGCATCCGGACCCATGCACAATACCAGAATTCTCCATCGTGTTGTGGCTGGGTTATGCCAACTCGGCCATCAACCCGATCCTCTACGGAGCTCTCAACAAGGACTTCAGGTCGGCCTACACACATCTGCTGAGATGCCGGTGGCATTCTTACAATAACTGGAGGAGCCAACAACCCTCTCCCAATACAAATGCAGGTAAAAGTGCAAGCCACACTTTTAACTCATGAATCCATTGCAATTAAGAGATTATATGTCTTTATGCACAACAAAAGTTTGTAAAGGTTGCGTGTTGTTATCAGCAGTAGAAGTTGTTGTTGTTTTTTTTTTTTTAATCCCTGCACATCTCAGGCAGGTATCATGTCACGGAGGTGACCCTGCTGTGTGGCCACACCCCCACCACCTGCAGGGCTGGACAAACGGATCAAAACCTCGTCCTTCAGGAAGTGAATTGCAGGAAAGCCACTGCTATCCAGTTTGTAAATGGCACATCTGCTGCCGCAGATGTCAACGGCAATGGAAGGTAAATTAATGCTCAGACTGAAATTGACGATAAACTTCTCACAAATATGTCTTGATACCTATTTTTTTTGTTTTTCATAAAAGGTGATAACAAAGTGGTTAACATCTATCATAAAACATAGTTGCTAATGTGACCTGTGTCGAGCAAGTAACAAAAATGAAATAGGAAAACAATTACATGTTTATTGCAGAAGCAATAATTTTGTCACTTTTAACTGTCTCCATGACTTAAGCCCATCTTCATGTCGCATAAATAGACAGTGTTATTGAAGTACTGCTGTGACTTATCTGAGCTGGCAGCACTGTGCCAGTCAGCCTAATTAGCAATTCACTCATTATGCTTAACTGATGTTACATCAGTTTGTTTTGGGAAGCTGCTTTATACACTCACAATATTTAGTATAAAAGCCATCAGTTCTTGAAAGAAAGAAATTATAAAATGTCTATGAACAAATGACAATAAGAAAAAAGCAGAAAAACCGCTACAGCTCAGTAGTATCAGGGTTGTGTGAGTGCAGCTTTTTGTTCAAATGACTGACAGTATAGTCAGATGTTAGTTCAAGATTAATGAGGATTATGCAGTTAAACGCTGTCAAACGCAGCACTGAAAACTAAAGAAAACAGGACTTATGCACCTAATGATGAAAAGCATCTCTTTACACTGTTTCAACCCCACTTTGTAAGCCCCATTTTACATTTTACACACCAGTTGTTCAGTGTGTTGACTTTTGAAGTAAAAAATGTACATGAATTACAACTGTCAGTTTGAAAACGTGTGTGGTGTCTGCTCGCTCGACAGGAAGTTACTTCTGCAGATAATTAACACAGAAAATAATGTACACAAGTTAATATTAGAATAAGTGGATGCCACTGCTGTCAGACTAGATTTACTTTACAAGGGGAAACAGATACACAAAATGCAATGTCATGACAAATTATTGGCTAACATATAATATTCTCCTTAACTCAGAAGACTGTACAATCACACCGATTTGTTTGGTATTTTACTTCAATGATCCCAGGTCATGTTGAGCCGGTGCCAATGAGGAGGAAACTGTGTTCACTGCACTACCCAGAACCAGAATACATCAGCCACAGGAACATGAGCAGCAGACAGAAAAACGATGGACAGAAACCTATTGCCCCCATTTGGACGTCCTTAGTGCCACAGCAGAAAGACCTATAAAACACCAAGTAAGTGGATTTACATACTAACCTCCCTGTAGCCCACACACATCATGTCTGGCTCAAAACAAATGAACTGTGACATGCAGATCCGAGCTGTGTCATCCACGGTGCATCAGGCCATATGGCAATATGCTTATTAGGCCAAGAAATCTGCTTTCAGCGCAGCAGAGATACATTATCCAGTTCACGTCCTGATTTCATTTCTTTGTTTGCATTCTGTGCACAGTACCGGCCAATCAGCTTTGTGTGTGTGTGTGTGTGTGTGTGTGTGTGTGTGTGTGTGTGTGTGTGTGTGTGTGTGTGTGTGTGTGTGTGTGTGTGTGTGTGTGTGTGTGGTGTATTTCAATTTTCTTAATAAACAGCCGTTATGTATTACTTTATATGAATCTATGGATTGTGCAGAATGTCCATTAAAACAGCACTGCAGAAAACTAACGCCCACTCACAAATCTATCTAATCAGTGTTGAGACTTGAGATTTGCAAGTTTGTTTTTAATACATTATATGATTAATATGATTAATTACCTTCGGATGGGATTTTATTTGCCGTCTTGTAATTGTTGGAAATTAAATAAAAGTTTACCATCAAACAACACAACCCTAACCCAGCATTAAAACCAACAGAAAGCAGCCAAAAGATAAATAAAAGTAAAATCATCCCCCACACATGTATACATGCACCCACACACATAATACCACCATCCCTATTGTATCTCATCTTCACACATTTCACATTTGACTATTTTACCAGATGAAGTAGGTAAAAATAAACATTCTCTCAATGTTTATTAAATGATCATAATAGATTATAAAAAAAATTTAAAAATAAAGAAAAAACAATTCTGATGAAAGTTAAATCCCAATACTGTGTTGTGTGAATACAATGGTTTCTTTCCCAGCACCACTACTGCAGAAAAGTAATTGGGTCGCCGTGTACCCTGTGATTGGTGCCGCAATAAACTGAAGACTATCCAGTCTGAAGCTATGAGATAATCCACACTTACTGGAGTGGTGAAGTTGTTTAAATGAATGATTATTTCTGCGACTGTAAATATAAGGCATGTGAGTAGAGAAAAACGCTTATGATGCCTTTTAATTTGTGTGCTACTCAGAAGTCCATCGTCACATTCAACCAACAGGAATCGGAGAAAGTAGGATCTCAGCAACCCTGCGACTCCTCATCCTCGAGAATCAACTGCACGGCCAGCCGCTCGCCACCCTCCGAGAGATGATGCTATTCTGTGAAAGCCGGATAAATTCAGTGTTGCCCAACTCAATCGGACCACTGCAACCAACCAGCCCATTGGGTAACATATGGTGCTCAAATGCTTTTGAGCTGACTGATGCTCTGCAGGACTGAATGATACCAACCAGTTTGCTGGTCTCCCATCAAGATCATAAACTAATGGCCATTTTCCATGACTCAAGAGCGCACTCCGGTGGAATCACAAAGTACCACATCTTGAATCTCTACAAAGTAAATTGACCTTTAGTTTAAATGTAAGCGGAGAATACGAGCCAGGATCCGTTTTTATTTTTACTAGTATCCATGTGTTGTGACATATGTGATCTCCAAATGTGTAGCATGCAATGTTACGTCTTGCTTATGAAGAATGTAAGGTGGCGTCGGATGCTTTATGTTTGATCATTTGCAAACGTTGTGTAAGGTGGTGTAAGACTGTAATGTATTAAAACATCCCATGAATGTACCTGAAAACTCAAAAAAAGAAAAAAAAATCACTGTTCTTTTTAAAATGAAAAAAAAAAAAACACCAAGTAGAGCAGCTTCAATAAATAATGTAAAACTTTCCACTTTGGTTTGGGGCTCGACAGACTGTTCAGCAGAGGCTTTATCATGTGGTGTGATGAAAGAAATGTGTGTGGTGAGAGACACAGTAGTGGTGAGCACTTTCAAATGCTTCCTATTATTATTATTATTATTATTATCGTTATTATTGCTTTTCCCGGATCAGTAAGGAAACCTCGTATGTGCGGGGTTTTCAGCGTAGGCATGCATTTTCTCCGGTATAGTCAAAGTTCAAAAACATGCATTTGAGGTTAATTGGTGCCTCAGAAATTACCCGTGGGAGTGTAATTGTCTCTTCCTCTGCATTAGCCTTGTGATAGCTTGTCCCATGCCTTACTTTGGATAAAGCAGTATAGAAGATGGATAGACATTTATAGCTGAATACAGACGCGTCATATGGGACGCAAAACCAAAAAATCTGACTTTAATCAGCTTTCATTGGATGTGAAAAACAAAGCTCTCGTACAAAACTAAAAAACATTTATGTTCAAGTATAGTGTGCAATACTGAGTCAAACAGTCCCTGGTTTGTCAAGCCAATTAGGCGAGCAATAAAGTCTGTAATGAGCAGTATTACAAAAGTTACAAGATGGGTCAAAATGATAGAATTTGCTTGGAAAAGGTCTGCTCTGCTTTCAAGGTATCTGAACAGATCGACAGACAGAATTTCTACTAAAAACACAATGAAAGAGATTCAATGAACATTAGAGTCTCAGTAAACAAGGACAAAAAAATAAATTTGGTGGACATCTGATTTGATCTGATTTTCTTTGTCATTACTTTGACTGAAGTAGCGTGGGAACAGAAGTAGGTATCGTTAACGCGCAGGTATATACAGCCGAGCAGTTGTATTATTCCAAAAATGACAACTTCACTTCAACACTTACGTGGATAGAAAATGATTTTTATTCTAACCTGTGTTACTGTTTATGAGATAAACAACAGATGCAGTAAAAAAAAAAAAAAAAAAACAATAAAAAGGGTTTTTTGGCATGAGCTGGTTTACATGAGCGCTTATTTAAGCTGGGGGTTTGTCCTGTTTGGTAAAAATCTATGCAGCTTTCCTATTCAACAGCCCCTCATTCCTCCAGAAAAAACTCTGGTATCCCTTGATAGCTCCGGTCACTTGCTGCCTTTCTCCATCGCTCGCTCTGTATTTTTTTCTGAGTGACCAGTGACAGCTCAAACTACATGAAAACCATTCATCATTGCTTCTTTAACATCAAATTAATGTGGGGAAAGCAGAACACATAAACTCCCTTTCTCTCTTTCTGTCACTTTAATACACATTCACACATAGACACAAACACACACCTCCGACTAGGCCTGAATAAGCTATCAATCATAGATATTGTCATTATTCAACGGTGTCATTGACAAGCCCCTCTCTTTCTCTCTTTCCAGTCTGTCTTTCTGATTCTCTTTCCTTTCTTGCTGTTCTCTGGCATGAACACACACACACACACACACACACAAACACACACACACACACAGGAAGACAGGAAGAATCATGAATCATAAATCATATGAATGCCATCTAAAGACTGCTCAGCGCTATGAGAAAGAGCGATGATTGATAGATGTGAGTGACTGTGGCGAAAGCAAAGAAGATGGTCACAAGGTTGCAACCACCAACACCAGGGTTAAAAACTACAGATCGGGGGTCAAACACATCAGAGCTGTTGCAATATGGCTGAGGAGGAAGGAGAAAATAGAGGGGAAGGGAGAAAGAGAAGGAGGGAAGAGAGTGAATGGTTGAAGGGGAAGGGAGGAAGGAGGAGGAGGAGAAAGAGGAGGGGTGGGGGATGCTGCCACAGTGAGGCTAAAGCCATAACTCATCTTTTATTAAAAATAATGAAAAAAACTTAATGAGTTAATAATATCTGGAGAAAGAGATAGGGAGTGAGACAGAGATGGAGGAAGGGACAGGAGGACA
>NC_137658.1:8302399-8324899 GCF_963422515.1 Blennius ocellaris | reverse complement strand
GCTCGGCTTGGCACTGTTAAACATAATACATCAAACACTCAAACATTTTTTTTTAATAGTCATCTGTCATACGAACTGAAGAGCAAAATGTTCACTGCCACTTGTGTTTTGAAGAAATTTAACAAATCTTCTTTTTTTTCCAATAAAGAAAACCCTTTTGGGATTAAAGTTTTATATGTGGTCATTAAAATCCTTTAATATCTACCAAGCTGAGAAAGTGACATTTACAGTGACATTTTACATGGTTTATCTGCCTTTTAACTGTCTGGTGGATTAATTGTGTCCACACAGTAGTGGCTACAGAGCAGTGCTCCAGTGGCAGCCCAGGGATGATGATCACGGCCCTGTCCTGGTCCCTGTTGGGGGATCCCATTGCTCTCTTCTCATCCAACAATCCCAGAGAGCATGTCAATATGAAACACTATCCCCCCACACTGGGGCCATACTAGGCAATCCCTCCTGCTGTACACAAGACAGGCTTATATGGATGCATAACTGTTGTATCGCTGAGAGAAGATGCATGGCCTGGCTATGAAGAAAAGTGTAAATTAGACTAAATCGAGTCACCAGACAGTGAAACACATTTTTTACCATATTGCACTCAATGTAAGCGTGATTTACTACATGATGTTGGTTGCATGTGGGTTGAAAGGAAAAGCTGGCCATAAAGCTTTGTTTACCCAACTTTAAAAAAAAAAAAAAAAAATCCACAGCCTTGTAAATGTTGTCAGATGGCCAATGCCAGTGTCTTTCAGCTTAATACCACCTATATTAAATAGTTTAAATATTTCATAAGGGCGGCTTTTTAAAGCGAGGGAGGGGAAATCGTTAGCTGCGGTAAAGTTTCATTAACTGGTCCCCATTTCGCTGCGAGGCAAACTCATCTCCTCTTATTGTAATAAAACAATCTCTCTCTCTCTCTTTCTCTGGGTTCTGCTCTCCACTCATCTCCCTCTCTCCACCGCCTCTCTCCTTCTCTTTTACATCATAATAATACACTACATCCCCTTTAAATGCACTATTACTTACCGCTGCCTTTTCATATTGTAACATCACGGGCACTTTAGCGACAATATAAAAGCGTGTCATTCATTATTCAGAGGCAGCCGGCCTCGTCCCCCTTTTAAAAAGTCAGGCGCGCTGCTGAAATTGATAACGGCGAAGAGACGCGCAATAAAAACGCAGCCCCCGGGTACCGAGCTGCAGCCCAGACCCCCCGATTATGCAGATCAAGTGGTAATTTCTCAAACAAATCGCACTCTTTCACTCTTTTGTTGTCGTTTCTTTTTGGACTTTTGGAATCAGGGTGTCAGCTTTTAAATTGCCTGTGGGAAAAAAAAGGAAAAAAAAAAAAAGAAAAGAGGATTGATGTGCTGCGTAATTGTTAAAGCTGGGTGTAAGGTTCCTTCAGAAAACTGCACCTAAAATGTTCCTGGTCCAAACCTGATGACCCGAGGGTTCATTTTGAAACGGACTCTCGGTGTCTTTATTTCTTCACCTTTTTCACAGAGGCAATGGAAATGTCCAAAGCTCACTTCAATAAATTCACAAAGAGCTGACAGGAAGTGAGCTGCGTGTGATTTTGGATAACCGGTGTCACAGTGTTATCCCGGTAGGTCAGAGATAATGTGTCATAATCACTGGATTACACCAGATTACAAACAATAACACCCGCAGCCACTGGGACCCCTCCTGCTTTGGGACTGTCTTCACTCTGCGGTGCAGGCAGGCAAAAATACACTTATTATTAATTTTCACGATGCTGTTATTCATTAATTACTACGATCCAGGTGTGACTCATATGACAAAAGTGTCCGTACAATGAAAAGAAGGTGAATTACATCAATTATATTCAAATTTCTATAAAATGTTTTTTTTTTTCTCTCTCTCAAATGTCATCGAGAGAAACATAAAAACGTCTGAAATGATGACAGCTATAACAGACCAATTCTCCCCCATCAAAAGCCACCGGTGTGCTCGCATATGGCGGGCTGAAGCAGCCAACACTCCGAGTCTGTCCATATTGCCAAACAAACACCTCGGGCCTTGTCCCATCTCTTATTGCTTCATAATACTTTATTGTAAAGGAAGAGAAAGGATTCATAATGAAATATATATTACAAACCCTTTGCATTCTATGTGATTGTGTCACTTGTGACCTTACACACAGAAGCTCACCCATTTACACTAATAACAGTTATATGAATTCACGTGAAGTTTAAGCTTCACCTATATAAATAACTCACTGTAAATGCGAAAACACGAAATGACTGTCAGAAACATAAGAAATGTCCCTAAATTAGTCCCCCAAAACAAAGCAAAACTCGTACGATAAACATAATATTTTACAATCCAGCTAAAATATGAAAATGTTGCAATAGATTAAATAAAATTGTGTTTAATTAAAATGTTGAGGAAAATCCTACAAGTATAACTCGCATTGTCAGTGAATGAATATACTGGTCACTAGTTTGTTAAAGCTGTGTAATGCGATCGCTTAAAAAGCCACCTGCCGCATCCAAACTCGATGCGCATTTGTCTGTCCATGAGACAAGTTCGCGGAAATGAGATTATCCGGTCACTTTGGGCGCCTGTTACACAGAATCTGAGCGGTTAGCAGCTTCCAAAGCCCGGACACTTTATCTGAAGTAGCCCGTGGCTTTCCCTTGTCAGGTCATTTAATGTGGCACTGGCTACCAGGAACAAATAAGGCCACGTAATGCTTTGCCAAGCTCAATAGGTGCTGGTGATTCTGCCAGTGTTCAAGAAGGCTGATGTCCTTTTGTTAATTATTATTTTAAAGTGGAACGTGGTTGGTGTCACGTCATGAAATGGATTTGCGTAATTACGCACTTTTTTTTGCAGTTAGTGTTGGTTCATAACAGTTTTTATATCCTCAGAATAATTTCCTATTTTAATAAGAAAAAAATGTGAATAAAGATTGGACTGTAATTTGGAGATAAGGGTTTAAAATTAAAACTAACACAATATCAATCCCTTTAAACCGTCCACAGACACGAGAATCGCTCATTTAGTTAAAGGTGTTGAGATTAGTTTTAACTTTGACGCATTGGGCCCATGAACAGTGAGAAATTCGTTTTTTTTTTTTTTTTGCTTCCACTTATAAGTCGGACATATTAAACAGCTGAACATTACAAGCCACAGTGCAAGAGGATATATGAATATAAAAATAACTCTCCCATTTGGTTATAGGACGTAGACGAAGAGAGGGGTTTAAATTTAAGGAGGTGTATATTGAGACTGATACTTCTTTTCTTTTGATGTCTCTTTCATTATATATCCACTGCCGCTAGTTTCCATCATGAACTTCAATCCGTTTTCATGTGAACACATCATCCCTGCACATTTAATTTTGCATGTCTCAAATGATAAAGACTGAAGTGACACGCACAGAAAAATGATCCAAAGCCTAATTAATGTCGAACAACGGGAATAAAATAAAGCATCAAATCTCAATAGGCCACTTAAGTATTTAAAAAGTTGTCTTTTTTTGTTTTGTTTTTTTTAGTTTTCCTTTTCATAAGATTCGGTTAAAAAAAAACCTGAATATATGGTTTTAGACATTTGGGGAGCCTAAATCAGATAGAAAAGCTCAAATTCACCCTCAAAAAGCGGAGAACATTGGTGTCCCTCACTGGCTCGATTTTCTTTTTTTTCCAACATGTCGTTTAAATTTTCATGGAGTTATGGCTTGCCCCTAACTCTCTATTAGAATTACTTGACACGCCAAATGAAATACTGACGCACTCGCACGGCATGAATATACCATATCTTACCATATCTATAACACGCCGAGGTCCGTGGGTATGGGGAATCTTGATTATTGTGCCAAATCGTGGGCCTACCCCCACTGACATTCAATCAGTCATCCCCGTGCCAGCCAATGAAAGGTGGAGAGGGATGGAGGAGGACGGAGCTGCTAGACTGAGCGTTTTGACGCGCTGAGAGGAGGACAGAGCGTCACATCTCTCCAAACGCCCATCAAACTTTCACCACAGCCAGTAGAGAGGACCCAGTCCTCTGAAAGGGGCCTGGTAGACGCAAGGGCGCGCTGGATTTGGGGCAAACGGCTGGACGGCGATGGAAAGACCCCTGATGATGACTTTTGGTACAGTTTGACCAGACTGTGAGTCCGTCTGAAAGCTTCACGTTCAGTTTCCTCGTCCTTTTTGCGCCACAGCGGAGGGATGGAACAAGCACCAAGCGCGCCGAGCCCTCCCCCGAAACCGGCCCATCATGAGCCCATCAGCTTCGGCATCGACCAGATTCTGGGAGCCGGGACGGAGCCGGAGAGCGGGCGCACGGCCGGGAGACAGACTGGATCGGATGTGAGCAGCGGGGACGGCTATTACAGTTTAGGAAGCCCGACTGGGGCCAACGCGCCCTCGTACACCGCGCTGTCGATCTCCCTCTCCGGAATAATGCCTCCGGTGGAGGCGTCAGGTTCATACGGAGAAAGCAGGAGTTTGGGCAGTCGGGGGGTGATTCGAGTCCCAGCCCACAGACCTGTCGCTGCCCCGGGGCCCGCGGCCCCCGTTCAGAGCGCCGTTCCGGGGTTTGGAGGTCTGTGCTTCCCTTGGATTGGAAACAGGTTCGCCAAGGACAGAATATCAGGTAGGCCGGCTGTTAAACCCCAGACTTTCCCCTTATTAATATTTCATAGTGTGGAAAAAGTGCAAACACACTTGTGCATATTTATTTGTTTCTCTTTACAGTCAATTAATATCGTTCCTAATTAATAACTTTAATGCACAATGGTGCAGCATCCTTCAACTTTATTCAAATAATTATTACGTATTAAAATGCCTGTGTCCACGTGGATGATTCATCTTGTATTTATTGAACTAAATATTTAATGACACACCGGGTGAATAAGAAAAAACACACCCAGAATAAGCACACTCTTATACTTCAATAAACCACACAGAAACAAGCTATTGCCCCAAATGTAATGTTAATCTGAAAATTACCTAGGATATTATTGATCCACAAGTTCAGATATGACTTTTTTTTTAAATCAGACAACTGAGCTGTAAAAAGATGCACTCAATATACTATTAATATATTCTAGTATTTACCTCAATTACAAAATATGAGTTTCATAACTGTTCCATGTAATTTAATTTATATATTTTAATACAAAATAGTATATTAATTATGTCAAAGGCCTTCCGTCTGCTCTTTCATCCGCGGAGACATGATCCTTTTTAGTCTAACCAACCAAGGCTAATCGAAATATCCGCGTTTAAATACTTTCGTGTCAAATGCTTTCATCCACAGTAAATAAAACAACAAATTTCTCACATAACGACTAAATAGTCTAAGTAGAGAAATATTGTCAAACAGGACGATACGCTTGATATATGGCCTTGAATTTCCAAACACAATGAGGAGTGAATTAGTGTGTTCGGTGCTGTGTAAACCTTCAGATTTCCAACTTACCGGTGCGTCCTTGTCTCCGCTCTCCGCAGCAGCTCTGGTGCCGTTCGCCGTGACGCGGCGGATAGGACACCCGTACCAGAACCGGACGCCTCCGAAGCGGAAAAAACCCCGCACCTCCTTCTCCAGGGTGCAGATCTGCGAGCTGGAGAAACGTTTCCACCGGCAGAAGTACCTGGCCAGCGCCGAGCGGGCGGCTCTGGCCAAGAGTCTGAAGATGACAGACGCACAGGTCAAAACCTGGTTTCAGAACCGCAGGACCAAGTGGAGGTGGGTTTGAAATGTCCTGATTGAAACCGTCAACACTCACTTACAATGTGGCCACATTATAACCCAAACACTTACTGTGTTACAGAAAGAACAACATCCTTTTCAAAGAAAGTTGTATTGTATTTCCTCTTTGACCCCGTGCGTAATTTCCTGGTAATTGAGGATGACACGGAACTACAATAAATAAGAAAAATAAAAAATGTAAATCTCTGAAAAGTATCTCTAACATTAAAAAGATCCGAAAGAAAAGCAGAGCTGATGATTTAAGAATTTAATGAAAACATTACATTTAGTATAGTTGTATCTCAAATTACAATTTGTATTTTAAAATCTACAGATCAACCCATTATGACTCATTTTAAATAATCAACTATATATATATTTTTTGTAAATTTAAAGTCTAAGGTTAATTAAATCTCTTCCCAAAACACTATATGACCTTTTTTTTTTAATTCCAAGAACTCGTCACTATTTTATATATTCTTTGAGAAATTTCACAAATGTTCATTCTTTTTCGCCCTTCTTTTATTTTATCATCTTTATCATTAATCTATTTTTTTTAATCCATCTTTTTTTGTGTGTTTGTATGTTTTCCTCCAGGAGACAGACAGCCGAGGAGCGAGAGGCGGAGCGTCAGCAGGCCAATCGTCTCATCCTGCAGCTGCAGCAGTCCGCCCTCCAGAAGTCCCTCAGCGAATCCGCCGCGTCGGATCCTCTGTGCGCCCACAACTCCTCCCTGTACGCGCTGCAGAACCTCCAACCCTGGGCCGAGGAACGGGAATAGAGACAGACCTCCCCATCCGTTCCCCAGCTCTACCCCGGCTGGATAAAATAAAATATTGGAGCGTGGGATTTGTGTTGTCGCTCTGGATGGGGGAGGGAAAGAGAAAAAAAAAAAACTCACACACATTTGACTGGATGTTTGTAAAACAGGACCTAAAGTGATGGTGAGTGACTCCTGTCCCGAATCAGAGACTTTGCTGGACAATAGTTTGCAGCTCTGCGAACAGGAGGAGTTTTCATTGATTGTCTTGTCCTACATATGATTACCCTCTTGTGCGTCATCTTATTCTTTTTATTAGAGTAAGATGGGAAGGGGGATTGTGTGTACTGACTTGGAAGAGGTCCTAAATTATCTAGAGACAGAAAATTCACGTTACTGAAGGCGTTTTCTCTTAACGCAACCTTCTCTTCAATCTGAAACAAACTGTGCCCACCCTGACTCGAAGGACTTCAACATCCAACACAAATAGAGAAACGTGCAGTAAATGTTGATGAGATTTGACAAAGTCTGCTCTGTTCAATCACAAACTTTACATATATCTGATTCACTGGTGCTTGAAACTTCAGCTCCTCTCATTTTAAAATGCACATGTACACAGGTACAATGTATCACCTTGGCCACAACAACAGTGTTACAGTGCAGTTAAAAAAAAAATACTGTTGTGTGCAGTAAGAGTGTAGATATCATCATTACAGGGGAGTGTTGAAGGAAATGTGAATCAGGCTAAGGGATAGAGGACAGTGATGCATGCTCATTGACGGTGGTGGAGTTCTTACATATGCACATTGTCATGCTTCATTTGTAGCCTGTGTCCATTTTGATTGAGGCACAAGTGCACATCTCTTTTTTGTACGTTATTTGTATATGTGTAAATAACAGTATAAACTGTTCTTGTGACCTTTTTGTTTTTGCTCTTTACGACGTGCCATAGAAATTATTTTAAGGTTTTAACAAACTGTTCTCTAATATCAAGGTGAAGAAGAAAAAAATGAAGCGACAAAGTTGGGAGAAGAAAAAAAAAAAGAAGCAGACTTGAGTTGATTTTATTTCTGAAAAGTTTATTGATAAATATAATGATTTTATACAATATTTCAATACACACATTATTTCATTCTGACAGTTGTAAGTGTCTGTCTGTATGCCTGTCTATCTGTCCTGTCTGTCAGTCTATTTGAAGGTGTGTCAGGGTATGTTTTCAGAGGAGCTATAGAGCACACTCAGCCACTTTAATGACACTCTTGGTAGCACAGTGAGCGGGTGTGACAGTAAATCCCTTCTAAATCTGTGTTTTCTGCTTTCTCTTTCACGATGGCTCTTGGTTGAAACATGGCTTCCGTTCCTCCAGAATCAGTGAAAAAGGTCTTCACACTCATCTCCTGTCTTATTCTCTCTGGCCCGCCTCCCGCCTCGCTGCCTCACAGTGTACAGCTGCGTGGTCACTCTCGATCGACATTTGTAACGCACACAGTCGAAGACTAAACTCTCTCTTGGGCAAAAAAAACCCCAAAAAAACACGGTCACTTCGGCTGGATTGACTGTCGTGTTCTCAAAATGAAACTAATAAATGACACTCTGAAGGAAACAGGACCTTTAACACCAGGACGACACAGACACAAACACGTGCACATCTCTGTATTGCTCTCCGTCCGTGTGCCAGTAAACCTCTGGATTCTAGTCAAAGATGTCGGGGAGAATAATTTACAGAGTGAGATCCAATCAGACGGAAAGACAGATAGACAGGAAGTCCGAATCGAAAAACACAAGACAGACGTGAGCGATGTCGGACAGTAAGAAGAAACCACAAAACACAAACGGTTAAATATCTACAGTCAAGTCGATACAACATTCAAACACCGATGAACACCACTGGAACACGGAGCAGGACTTCAGAAGGCTTTTTGGACACGGTTGCAAACTGTACCGAGACGTAAAACTGTCGTGAGGCATCTGGATTTACGTTCACCTCTGCTGACCTTGTGCAGGCCCAAGTCTGAATTTACACGACGTCTGAAGAAGATGAAGTGTCTGTCAGACCTGGAAAATTTAACACTCCTGCGAAAAGTAGAGTATATTGCCACCAAGATTTGATTTCTTTTTCTTTTTTATGGGACATATACAGTAAATATGCTTAAAGGCCTCTGTTTGCATGCGTCACAATATTGCTCATATTTCTTGTATTGACACAGAAGTTCGTAATGAAAACAGCTATTATTGAAGCCTCCGATGAGCAAAGTGTGCACTTGTTTGGTGTCATTGCGAAGCTGCTTTCAGCAACATCTGTCCCGCTCGAGAACAATTTACGTAATATAGAGAGTTATTTGACAAAACGTTGGAGGGGAGCAGTATTTACACACAGTCCAAGATACTGGAACATCGGCAAAATGCAGTGGAAATGTAGACGAGGTAAATGGTTACAGAAAGGTTAAATGAAGTCGAGAGGACATTTTTCCAAAAAACAGCGGTGGTTCGTCGCCATTGATTTGTTACAGTAAGATGCCCTCCATATGGTTCAGTGGCCCACTGCCACCCCCAGTGTCACGCTTCCTTTTTCTTTCATTCACATGTGAAGCGCTTCCTTTTTCATTTTTTTTTTCTTGTTGCAGAAACTTGTTCACGCCGTCCTTCGTCTACTTCTTCTTCGTCGTCTTTCCTTGTGCTGTGCTTTTGTCAGATGCAACATCTCCCCCCGTGTTTGTTGTCTAGATGACATTTTCAAAGAGCTGTAGAGACCTCATGATGTTTTCATCCTGTGCAGAGAAGAAGGTAAATTAACCGTTTATCAAGCAAGCGGTCGAATTTTGTGACCTGTAGAAAATGACGGCAGAAACACAACACAAGTTTCAATATCTGCGGTGTGCACTGCATACAGTCCCAGGCTGTTAACACTATGGAGACGTTCACTTGAAAACGTAAAAGTCTAATTAGATCAAAGGTTCTATAGGTTTACAAGTACTGCCAGTGGCAATATGTTATAGTTATCTCATTTAGACAACATTTCAAGATATATTTGATACAATATGTGTGATTGAGGTCAGGTTAGTAAAAAAAAAAAAAATGGATGGATAATGATTATCAAGAATGATTTTATAAAATATATTTAAAAAAAAAAACGTATATAATGTCCTATAGCATCAACATTGGGTTCAAATTAACAATCACTATGTATTTCAATGAGCGTCCCATAAATGGTTAAGGAGTGTACTGTGAGAATAACCCTCGTCCAAAAATTATTTTTTAAATTCATTTACTGGCCACAAGGGGGCAGCCAAAGCCCATAAAACACTCATAATGCTCATTCAGTAAACATACACTGATAGTGAATAGAATATATATTTTTTAAAGTATCCTGATTCATGGTTTATGCAGTGAGAACTGTAAAAGTGGGAGCCTTTGAAAACACAATTGATTTAATTAGGGTTTTTTTTTTTTTTTTTTCAATTGTACAAGGATTCTGAGTGACAACAGTTATGCCTGCTACGTTCTAGCAGTGGTTTCTTAAAGGCGATGAAAGTGATCTCATAAGTGGAGAAGTTCACTGTTTTGAATCCGACTGCCAGAAAACCACCAGAAACGAAATACAACATAAGTGAAATGTGCAAATCACATAATTCGCTGTGGCGTGCAGATATGCACCATGGAAAGTCATATCTAATAAGGTAATAATAATTTTTATCTTGTGGCATTCTGCAAACCTCCCGCTTTTCTGCTGCACCACATCAAAACATGAAAGTTACATACATTCTGAAAATGAAATAAGAACAAAGTACCTCTTGACAGGACAGGAGGAATTCATCGAGAGTGACCACACCGTCTCTGTTTTTGTCCATTTTCTGTAGACAGAGGCACGTCTGACGTCAAGCTTGTTATGTCAAGAGTCAGATTTTAACACAGAAATGCGGTTTCTGAACAAATATCTAAAATAGACACACTTTACTAAAGTGAGTGTCGAATTTGCAAGAATCCCATGGGAATGTTAGTTATAGAAATGTCATGGAATCTATTAATCCTCAGGCAACTTTATGGCTGCAGCGGCTTTTCATCTGTTAAATTAAGTTGTGGTTTTTTTTGTTGATTTTTGTTTTTGTTTTTTATGTGCTCCTGAGGTGCAGGAACAGTATCTGAATGTGTGATGTATGTAGCATTAACTCATCTATATTTAGTTTCTCATCTGTGTTTATGTGGTTGGGCTTGATTAGACATAAATAAAGGAATCAGGCCTTTGTACCTGAAAAAAGGCCTCCACGTGCTGTTTGGGAGCGTCCGTTTTTAACACAGGGTACGTGTATTTGCCCATCATGTCATATATTGCTCTGACGATGTCCGTCATCTCCTGAGAAATGGAGCAGAAAAAAAAAGAGGCACCATTTTTTTTTTAAAGAATTGCAGAGGATTACTGATTAAAAGTGGGAAATAGTAAGATCGAGGCAGAAACACAAACTTCTTTGTTGATGTATCCGTCTCTGTTGATATCATAGAGGTTAAAGGTCCACTGGAGCTTCTCTGTGATGGAGCCCCTCAGCAGGATGGACAGAGCGGTGACAAAGTCCTGAAGAAGAGAAAACCTCATACTGAATAAAGGAGGATGACATCCTCAATACACTGACTGAGGTAAGAAGTCAACGTGAAGGCTGCTCCTAGTATCGACGTTGAGGTATTCTATGGGCTCACTATGATATTTTTATTCATACTGTTGTCTTTCTTTTAATGTCTGTTCATATTATGCTGATCATCTGAGAAGAAACACAGCTTCACACCTTTTTCACAGTTTCTCAGTGAGCAGACATGCATAAAATATGAGGCTAAAATATACCTCAAACTTTATGGATCCTGTATTTCCTGTGTCAAATGCATTAAACAGGAAGTGTGCATAAGTGCTGGCATCTGTTGGAGGAGAAAAAAAAAAAAAAAGATTTGTTCAAAGAAATGTCCAGAGGCAAAGTTGGGTATACACATACCACAACACATACTTTCCTACCTCCATGTGGAAAGAACTGGGAGTATATTTGCTTGAAGGTATCCTCATTAACAACCCCACTTGGACACTCCTGGAAAGAGAGAGGGACACAGAAATAGGACAAACCAACACAATATAACCTCTAGAACAAGTCGTTGGAGTCTGAGGGCAATAACAACGCATGAAGTTGACGTGAACTTTAATGTGACGCAACCAACAGTCAAAACTGATGTAAGTGTTGTTGCTTATGTGTGATATTGTCTAATTCAGTAATTCAGGGATGTGCAATTACAGTGAAACACTTGGACGACTGTGTCACTGGGCCTTCACATGTCAAACACAGAGAGACAATCAGACATCCTCAATATCAAACATATAGCCTATAAAGGGTCCATAATTGCCCTCAGATGCATGTTTTTGGGCTTTGGAAAATAAACTCATGCAAACACTGTAAGAACATGTAATCTTTGGACAGGGCGATCCCCCTGTTAAAACCTGGTTTTGACCCCTGGACATTCTTCCTCAGGCTTGAGAGTGATAACCACTACTCCAATATGCAAATGAAGTATGAAAATAAACATTAGTATTGTTACAAATAAAGATGGTATGTCTTAAAAAGCCCTCTGCCAAATATACATATTTTCAGAAAGTTTTTTTTTAAACCTTCTGAACATTTCTATTGTTCTAAGAAGCGAGTGAGTGATACCATCACTTCATACCACTGGAACAAAAGCCACAGATATATTCCTTTATACTGTAAAAGCACCACTTTTACTGTTAAAATACACAGTCAATGTTATGGCTAAAACTTGATCCATCTGGATGAGAG
This sequence comes from Blennius ocellaris, assembly GCF_963422515.1. NCBI lineage: Eukaryota > Metazoa > Chordata > Actinopteri > Blenniiformes > Blenniidae > Blennius > Blennius ocellaris. Next base: position 8,312,602 of record NC_137658.1, on the reverse strand, counting down.
GAACTTTGAGGAGATTGTTGTTGTTGTTGTGAGTGTGAGTCATAATTAATCGCTCCCAGAGCTTCTGCCCTCCATCATATATCTGACTTTGAATCCTGATGTTACAAAAATCTAGAGAGAGAATGACAAAGTGCCAAAACTATAAATGCAGTAGATACATTGCAGGATAAGGAAAGTATTCATGAGAAATCCTTCCAATCAGGAGATGATATATCAGTCCTTGTTGTATTTTATTTTTAAGTATGTGTATGTGTTTTTCCTCTCTTGGCTCTGGTACTACTGTCACTCACATTCTTGAATCCTCGATAAAGAACTTGAAGCTCCCTTTTGTTGAAGTTGGTCAGAGCCTCAAGCTGGTCGAGGCCCTCGGGTCGATGGCACACCATGGTCATCTCCAAGTCATCGTCAGCTTTGTCTGCAGGGGCGAAAACAAAAGAAGAGAACATAAAACTGCATCGCCTCACACAAATTTGTAATTACAGCACGGCCGTAGAAAACAAAAGTTGGCTTTTGTGAAGAGGAGAAGAAATTACACATAATTGCGGGGAAATTAACTCGCGTATAACCGAGTCTAAATTACACACCAAGACCGAGAGGCGGGGAGGATGAAAGATGGAGGTGCAGAGCTGTGGAGGTCAGTTTAACAGCTCCGCTTCTCCTCTCAGCGGCCCGATCATTAACAACTCATTACTCTCCTCGCTGGGGGGGAGGAGAGAGAGGACACACCACTGACTCTGACACACACACGCACACACGCACACAGCCTATAGGTGAACATGACGGTTCAAAATCAGGACGATCTCTCTCTCTCTCTCTCTCTGTCTCTCTCTCTCTCTCTCTCTCTCTCTCTCTCTCTCTCTCACTCATCTGCACATTTGTACGAGCGCACAAGTTCCCAGAAGCAATCTTCAGTTGGATAATTATGCATACTGTTCTAAGTGTGCATAATTTAATATAAGTAGAGAAGAAAATTCAGAATATGATAAAGTGGTCATAATGTATAGTAGTAAAAAAGCTGGACCAGTAAAAAGATTTATAAAATCTTGCATTTGAATAACAAGATTTTATGTTTAATCACAATCTTTTCAGCGTAATGATTGAGCCACATTTAAGAGTCTCATTATCATTTTCATAAATTGATGGTATTATATTAATCTAATGCAACCCTTTATTCTTCTGGTTAAACTGGAAGACGAGGAGCATCATGGCCACTTTATTAGGTACACCTGTACAATCGAACATGATCCTGGATACAATTTGGCCTTTTTCATATATGTCATCCAGGGCTTATTGTTTTAATGATTCGGGGTTTGTGTGCAAACAAAGTCTGTATGTTAGGAGCGAGTTCACAATTTAGTTGACATTTACCAAGCATGTTCGATTTTAATGTACCTGGGTGGATCAATCAAGATAAACATCTATTTGAATTCTAAGTTGGTTTTCTATCTTTCTATATAGATTTTCAATCTTCTTTCCTTAAAGTCCACCCGGATTGCCTAAAAAAAAAAAAGGAAATGCTGCAGACCTCCTGTCTTAACATCTTCCGAGTTTCTGCTTCAAACTCCTGTATCTGCATTTAGAATCGCTTCCTTTCAGCTCTAATGGAGTGCCATTGTGTGTGGGGTTCACTTTGTCCTCGGCAACCTGGATTTTCAAACATGAATATTTCTGAAACAGATATTATTTTATCTGTGTGGCTGAGCCATTAATGTTCTGCAACGCTTCTGTACACCAGTGACCCTTCAACTGTGTTCTCTCAATGAATTGTAGGTCCTGGGTCAGCATTTCACAGCGTGACGCAAAGACCCCTTCATCTCTCTGCTGAATTAGCCCTCGGTCGACGGTTATCCATCTGACCTTTTCGGTTTCAGTAGCTATTGTTTGTACTTCATGTGTAATTTCCATTTCAACCTGCTTGTTATGCTGTTACACCTCATGACACTTCAGGTGCTTTGTAACGCTGAAGCAAGTGACACTCTGACGGAATCTAACTCTTTGATTGTCACCTATATTACATTATATTATATTATATTATATTATATTATATTATTGCATGGCAGCAGGAACTCATTAAATTCCTACGTTATGGGAGCAATGCACCTTTATGACTTTGTATAACTTGCAAAGTCGTCCGTCCTCATATAGGTCCTTATCCCTCTGCCCTCACACTGTTTAACACACACACGTATGCAAGCACACGACACACTCACACAGCCGATGAAGGTCACATCAAACTTTGTCAGCCTCACATTAGGCTGTGGGTTAAGTGTCCTGTTCAAGGGGAGTTACATTTATCTACCTCGAGATAATGAAAATGCCACAAAAGCTCGATAAAATACATCATAATCCTTAAAAAAGAAAAAACTGTTATGGAAAAGCCACAACAAAAATGTGATATTCAGAGCAGTATAAGTTCTGCATTATGAAGATATAGAGACAAACACCAATGACAAAGAGAACAATTATTCTGAGGTCTGAGGAGAAACTCTGTCTCACTTCTCACAGATTGTGAAGCCGTTCCAAGCAAATGTGCAAATGTTGGCCTGTATAAACAGATCGGACTGGAGTGAATCAATGGCAAGGGACTCCCAAGTGTACAAAATTAACATTAGTTAGTATTCAGGTGTGTTTTCCACACATACGCTGAGAAATACTGAGCTGCTGATTAATTAAAAAGCACTTCAAATGAAGTTTCCTCACTGTCTTCTTGTGCTGAATGGTTACACGGTGGTAATTCAATTAAGTGTTAGCAGCAACATCAGCAATTATGCAACATTAATATGTGATTATGAGGAAATTAAAGAGGTTTTGCATAACTAGTGAATACAATTCACTGGTTTGTTTAGCTGCTTTGTCTTTTCAGGGACAAAACAACTCAATGAACAGCACTGAGTAGTAAATTAGCCATTAAAACAACAAACTAAATTATCACATGCTTAAAAACCTCCATTATTACCTAAGGTTTGTGCAATACAGCTGTAAGACTGGCTCTGTTTTCTGCCCTGTGTGGCATCACACACTGGCTGAAGCAACGAGTATTGCAGCAGTATTGCTATCAGTGGACAAATCAAAGCGTTCATGCAAGTTAGTTAAAAGAAATCTGACAAGTAAACAGCCAGGAGCATCTCACTGTTTATATTTATTCACTGTTTGTTAATTATTTATATTTTTGGTTCTCCTTTTGTTTTCTGAATAAAATATGAGTTCCAGTTATCCAAAATCCACACATTAATAAAACAATATCACGTTTTTTTTTTGTTTTCACTTGCCTGAGTTGGATCTGAACGGTAGCGTTCATAATGACTCACCCTCCACAGTGATGACTCCCAGCAGGTGCAGCAGCTTAACGGCCCCACAGCACAGCAGGATGATGACTATAGCATGTAGGCTGTTCTCACTTTGCTCCTCCCTTTCCATTTTGATCCCTTCTTTAATTCTTTCTTTCCTCAACTTGAGGTCTACAACTTTTCTCCTCCAGTCTTTAGCCGTGGTTTTGATTCCTGTGCTATGTACTCAAAACTTTTTTTTAAAAAGAACTCACTGCAGCTTTTTACGACATGCGATTGGATACTTTTCTTCTATACAGTTCTCTCTCTCTCTGTCTCTCTCTCTCATTGTTAGAAGTTTCCCTTCATCTGGCCCTCTCCTACTGTGAGATCAGTACTCACCTGCTTCTCTCTATCTCTGTCTTTTTATCCCCCTGTCTCTCCACTCCCTGTGGGCATCTCTCTCTCTCTCTCTCTCTCTCTCTCTCTCTCTCTCTCTCTCTCTCTCTCTGCTCGACACTGTTTGTTACAGTCATTTTGCCCTTCAGTCTTTCGGGAGCTTTAAGTTGGAGCTCCAACCTGAAAGCACTGTTACAATGATAAACTCACCTTCGTGTGTGTGTGTGTGTGTGTGTGTGTGTGTGTGTGTGTGTGTGTGTGTGTGTGTGTGTGTGTGTGTGTGTGTGTGTGTGTGTGTGTGTGTGTGTGTGTGTGTGTGTGTGTGTGTGTGTGTGTGTTTATGAGCAGATCAGTGCTTGATTAATCATTGACACCATGACACACAGTCATCCCTCTGCGACAGAAGGCTTAATTTAACACAAAGTGACTTTCCTGGCTCACACATGCCTGGAGTCCTTTCGTATGGCTTACTCCACAATATCAGCAATCCGTGATGAACACCCCTGGTGAGACAACAAGACCCATCCTCATTTGCCTTGTGGACTTTCTGTTAACTAAATATTGCAGTGAGGTTTGAGGACAAGGAACTGCTGATTATCACCTGCTGTAACCTATATATACCAGCTGGGGGCAGCAGACACAAACAAAGAGGCCACCATGTGTCAGCTCTGCTAATGAAGACGTGAGACCGCTTTTATTATATATGTTTGGTAGAAAACTCACTTTTAACTCAGAGGGATTTGACTCATTTGATTTCTTAATTAAATAGTGTCTTTTAACACGAGCAAGCTAAAATACACTGAAAATCACACATTCTAAAGGGATATTTATTCATTAATGTGCTATTGGTCACACCAAAGACTGGCTTTTCTTTAGTAGTCAATAGTGTGAATGCAGAAAAGAGCTGTGATTTGCAGACTGAAGTGCTGACTTGCAGACTGCAGGGGGCTCTGCCATAGCAGGAGGTTTCCCACAGAGTTGTCAATTGCAAGTTTGCTTTATTTACTCTTCTGGAGGTAAAGTAGCAGCGCTGAGCAAAATTAATTTTAGAAGCAGGAGTCGCATTTAATTCAATTTTCCACACATTTGAAAAGATGCTTGTTAGTATTAACAGCACTCCATGTGGATGATTAAGCATAGAGTATATTGTGTTTATTCAAGCCATGAACAATGAGCTGCTTCAGAGTGTTAATTATTATTGCTTTGATGTTCTCCATGGATACGGACAATGAAAATGCCCACAATTGATGATTCACAACAAATGTGTTCTTCAAATATGTTGTTTGAATAGTTTTGGGAGAAATCAACCACAGAATATTAAAAGAAAGTTGGTATATGGTTTTATTATTGTTGTTGCTATTATCCAAGATGTATTGAGGTAATCATGGTATTGCATTTTTATATTGTATTCAAAATGTGTATAGGTTAATTGATGATCCAGCACCATTTGAACACAATGTGTGTGGAATCCAAAATGAGCTGCAATTTTTGACTAATTCTATTTCTCCCATGTTGTTTCCTTACCCACATCCACCTCCCAGGTTACCATTGCAAACACCTTGAAAATGGTTGACAATGAAAACGAGACCGTTTGACCCTAAGACTTGGTTTGCTATGTGTGGGAGATTTTTTTTTCTTCTGATTCTGTAAAGTGAACGGAAAACAACTTGTAAACACAACACAGTCAGCTGCCCAGCCTGCCTAGCCTCAGGGGCTGAAGTGAGACAGCTGGATAGTCCAGAATAGTTGTAATGAGGTGCTCAAGAGTTATAGTTCCTCCCATATAATTACCCTTTAAATGATCACAAAAAACCACAACACAATCTGGTGGCGTAATTCTGGACTACAACATGAGCTTAACATTAGCATCAGTATTATCACAATAATTAACAATAGAATATTGAACATTTTATACTTTACTTGTCTGCTACAAAAACAAGTTTGCTACTGCGGACTAAAATAATATTTTGGATTCATATTAGCCGGCTTTGTCTTTGATGATTGTTTCTAACTGAGTCTGAATTGGGTTTCCTCATTTAAGATTACATTGGGGATGAGGAACACAAAGCTCTCTGCAGCCTTGAAAACGAAACAATTTTTTTCATACATCATTTTAAATAATAGCTTTTTAAAGCACAACTAATGCTAATTTAATTTAGGAGTCTATCTGGGGACAGCTGAATCGATCAATGGATCATTCCACTACCTAATGGCTTGTTGAAATTTGATGCTGACTTTCACAGTGGTCGGACCATCAACAGTGTAACAAGGCAACAGCATGGAGCAATATATTAGGATTATAGCAGGTTGGTTCATTCATTCATACATGGGCATATAAAGCTGGACTGTAAACAGTTAAGATGTAAAACACTATAAACCAAAACAATTACGATTTGGCATTGAACTAATGCATTTTTTTTTAAGGAAAGTTCTTTTTCATACTGTGTTTGATAATCAATCTAACCTGGATGGGTGGGTTGGTGTGGAAGATAATATAAAGGTCTTACAGCCGTGTAGTTGCTTGTGAGAGTGCAGCACAATTCAAATGTTTTATTAGTAGACTAAATAAATGCCCGGGTTTTCAACATGAAAATGGCCGATCATCAAGTGTAACAAATCCAGCTAAGGCTTGTTCATTCGACCAAAGGATTGCCTTTTTCAAATATATTTCACACTTCTACCACTGAACATGTAACTGCTGTCGCTTTCTTTTCCACATCTACTTCCAAACCTGACAGAATTGGAGCTGCTTTATATGTTTTCTCCTCTTAATCTTTTCCCAACAGCTTTCATGGTGGCGACAACATGTTTCATATCCAAGAGCACGGCTCCATGGGGAGGTCAGCTGAGCAAACAGGCACTGGTGGCACCATTCAGCATATTGATCGCAAGTGCACAGGATAAATCAATGAAAAAGGATATGAACAACTTTGCATTATCAGCTGATACTTAATTAGACTGATAAGTATTGAGCACAGTGATGGATCAGGTCCAGGTTGTAACATGCCATTCACACAACATCAGCTGAGATATAGCAGCTAAATGTTGAATAAATAAGATTTAAACTTAACTCGCAGTGTTTTAAGATTTTATCCAGATGCATTTCAAATGTTGAAGCAAGATGAAAATAATTCATGCAAAGAGAAATTCATAAATGAGCATGAATTAAACTGACATAAAATATGCACACTAATCAGCAATGAGCTGATTAAATAAGCCAGGAATCTCATTGAACACACTCTTTGAAATGAGCATGTCACATTCCGAACGTCATCCAAACATATATTACATGTTTCTGTTTCTCTCAAACCTAATTTCCCTCCTGGCATTTAAAAAAAAAATTGCTTTACCGTCAGTCAGGTCATCTTTAATGCTGCAAAGCTTCCTTCACCTGTTACTAACGTAAACCAATCAATATAACAAAGCTAACAGAACTGACAAGCCAACAATTGTTGTCCATTAGCATGTGTTTGCCATCTGTGTTTATATCACACCGCCACCCACACACAGTGGGGAAGTCCCTGCTTAGAAACAGCACATCCTATTAAGGGTGATTCCACATTGAAGCACTGAATGTTTCTCTTAAATATAAGTCAGTCGGACATATTGAGTACAGGATTTGGCTTTAAAACGAAATTGAAATACAGCAGTATGTGCTACTTGATCATTTTATTCGTAAAGTCTGGTTTGAAACAGCGAGCGCATCATTTCAATTCACTGATTTCAAGGTTTTTCAAACGTTCTTTTTGATCTTAAATACCACTTTGTCAAACTAACAAACAAGTGACCAGCACCGGACAACCTCACGTTCACCCCTACGAGAAGATTGAGTCTCACTAATCAACCACACATGCATATTTCTGAGTCGTGGGGGAGAAACTGAAGTACTGAAAAAAAAAACACCCGACCACAAGTGAGAAAGTCAATCGCAAAAAGTAAACATATGAACCACTCCGTTTTCACTTCTCATTTCAGTGAATCTGACTTTTTCCAGCACATTTCTCCTGCATGACCATTTAAGAAACCATAAAGTAAAACATTAAAGCTTTGCTCCAACACTCTCACTGAATAATGAAGGATTTATGATCTGGGAAAAATGTTTCTGCAGTATCATCCTAAAATCATCAGAGTTAAGTTTTTTCTTCCTTTTATAAAGAACCAAAACACAAATAATTCATTAATCCGTACTTACTATTTAGTGTTAACTGTGACCTTCGTCTTTTTGCTTATTTTCCAGTGCAGATGAATCAAACAGTTTTTAGGCCCAGTGAGTTTCATTGAACAATCATGAATCCATTGTGACAAATATAGTACAGAATACACTTTCTTTCAGTTTTTGATCACATACAATCATGACAAACTAAATTTCCCTGAAAGCTTCTACAAAAAATAACTTCAGATAATCATGTAATTCAAGATGTTTTATGTGTTCAAAATCCACCTTAATGTGCTGAATTTCTCACGTTTGTGGTTTTTTTTTTTTTTATGTAACCACGCTTAGCATTAGCAGATACTGGAGCTTTCCAACACGAAAATACCTTTTCCACTCAAGGTATTAATCCCATGATCAATATCACCATAGTATTAGCGGTGCTTTGGTATTCATTATACAGAAGTTCGTCAGTGGAAAATCTGTTGATCTGTTCTCATATGTTTTCATCATTATTTCCAATCACCTCAATTTGACTGCAGCGTTAGTGTATACCAGCTTTTGTGGCTAATTCTTTTTTTTTTTTATTGCAGCATCCTCTCATTAAGGAGACGAGATGCAACTGGGTCAGCATATAACAGAGTTTTCATAGAACCTCTGTGCTATCAAAAACTTTTTACAAAACAGGTGGACTCTAAAAAAAAAAAAAACACTTGCATGATTCATGCAAACTGAATCTGCAAACATAGTGGGTTCAGAAACCTCAGTGTAAACCTAAAATAATCCAACCTAAAAAGCCATCAGAGGAGCTTCTATCCGTTACAGAGGCTGTTATGAGCTGCGAAGCCTGACAGTGACTGAAAGGCCGGACCCTTTTCTCTCAGTGCTTGTTTGGAGGTTTAAGGGGAAGCCTGAACTGTCAGCAAAGAAAGACTGCCTGTCAGTCTCCCAAGCCAGAAGCTGTCACAAAAAAAATACCTCTTCTATCAAGACACACACATCCTGTGTGCTTCCTCTGGTTTTTTTTAATTCTTGCCCTATTTTTCCTCTATCTCCTCCTTTCTTCTCTGTAACTGAACCTTCCTTCTCCTTTTCTTATCTCTCCCTCTGCCGAACTCTCTTCTCGGTCCACCACTCTCTTTCTCGTTTCCTCCTCCTCGTGTCCTGTAATCCCTGCCAGAGAGTACGGCATTTGCATAATCTGAATTAGCCTAATCTGCAGTCCCGGCGGCGATGGAGAGGGGTTGCTCTCACCGGACTCCCTAATAGTGAAATGAACTCTCCAAGAAAGTGACGGTCACGAGCTTCCACAAGGTTTAGAGGAAGGCCCTTGAAAACTCCTTTCAGCTGCAACAGTCTTATTTGGCGTAAACCATTCGATGGCGAGGCACATAATCACGTTTTACAGATGAGTTCAAGCTCTCGTCCTGAGACGCATTGTTTCTCCACAGTCAGTGGACGCAGGGGCGATTCCTCACTGGCCCTCGGTGGTTCATTGAACACTCAACTTCCACACTCAGTCCCACGCCGACTGACAAGACAAACATGAGCAAATCATTGATGAGCAGAATATCAAAGCAACCATGTGCATAAACAATTCAAACTTCTCCTGCTTTCCCACGCATTTCTTTGCGCTCGTTGGCCCTCGGCTTGAGAAGGAGGAACGGAGTGCTCAAGGGCGTCTGCAGCATTACGTGTATATAATGTAGTGGTAGTGTCACACATACACGAACGCACCCACGCACACGCACACACACGCACGCCAGCCTCATGTCATTTCCTCACATATTTGTGTGCCACTGTTGATTATGTTTGGGAAGGTTGAGTTGAATAGAGCTCATTTAGATACTCATAGCAGCGTACCAATATTGATTTCTGAGTAAATACATGTCTAGACTGAGAATGCGCAGGAAACACACACACACACACACACACACACACACACACACACACACACACACACACACACACACACACACACACACACACACACACACACACACACACACACACACACACACACACACACACACTGCTGGATACCAAGGGATGAGGATGTCGAGATGACTTAATAAGCACTCACACCAGCTAATGGGAGTGTGGGTGATGGAGAAAGCGAGTAAATGAGAGGAAGAATAGGAGCATAAAAGAGAGCAAGGAGAGCTTTGGAGATGAGGATTGTAAAGGTGGCGACAGTGTGTGGCTGGGAAAATTGTAGGGAAGTCAGATGAAAAGAAACAAGCATGGAAAAAGGAGTGGGAGGCAGAAACTGGGGAAACAAACACCGTGGGGTGAAAGGAAAGGGGGGGGGGAGTAAACAAGAAGAAGCAGTTGTGTGATAGAGAGGGAGGCAGAGAAGAGCAAAAAGAAAGCAAAGAGGAAGAGCAG
>NC_137658.1:8289899-8297399 GCF_963422515.1 Blennius ocellaris | reverse complement strand
AGCACATACGTTTCGCACATGCAACAACCACCAGTCTCTGTGGGCATAAGTGGTGTCCAAACAGCATGCACATCATGCATGAGTATTTCCTGCGACACACACGTAGACAAACACACACTCACTGCTCTTCCTCTCTGCATGCCCTGCTTTAACACTCACACAACATATTGCGCCTATAGGATTTTACAGGGTGTCAAAGTTATTTCTTCCTATCTGTAGGTCATCTTTAGCCTTAAACCATATCTATCTATCTCCCTACTCCTCTGATTTGTCTTCGAGGCATACAGTCTACGCCAATACTCCTTTATCTCGTCATCTCTCCATATAAATCTTGGTGCTTGTATCAGCACAGTGTTTCTGTCGTTTCAAACGCTGTTGCCAGCCTGTTCCAACCTCAAGCCTCCATCCTTCGCCGTCTCCCCACGGTCTCTGACAGGCCTGTTTCCACACTGACAGAAGTGTTTCTTTATCTAGTAAGAATTTCCAAGTCTGACTGTCGAGCGGTGAGGAAGAGCTCGAGGTTGGAGTGAGCGCGTGTGCTTGTTTTCAGGCTTGTGTGTGCAATTTTGCTCTTGAACTGCCTGGTGTTTCCCTGCAGGCATGTGAGCGAGTGGCTGCGGACTGTTTTACAAGACCCTTGTCACACTTTTAAGGAAATAAATGATACGAGACACAAGGTAGATGAAAACTGTGGGCGTAGAGAAAGGCATGTGGAGCGCGTATGCCCCTTCCTGTTACGCAAGGAGGAAAGGAGAAGCAGCGAAGGTGGAAATGGAAACACACTTTGGCAATGAAGGATGAAGAAGAGGGAGGAAGAGGAACACAGCAGAAAAGCTTCCAGCGGGAGATTAGAGTGCGATGTTGGGAGAGAATGAAAGAGAGGGAAGTGGGGCACACGAGCCAGGAGAGTGGGCGAGTGGTACAGTGGGAAAGAAAAGGCAGAGCGGAGCAAGTGGGACATCCAAAAACACCACATTTCCAGAAACTAGGATGAAAGAAGAAAGATAATTGGGGGGGGACCAGCAGGAGAACATTTGAAACTCTGAAGATGTTGATTAAGATTAAAAACGCCGAGTGGAAGCTTTCGGGAATCTGCTCAGCAAAGTCGGAGCTGCACATTCAGACCAACCTCAAAGCTTTAGCCAGCAGGGCCAACAGCTTTAAAAAAAAAAAATCACTCTTCTCTTCCTAAAAGATTAATCTCAACAGCTAGAGATTATAAATCCATTGTCTACATGACACCATCCTGTCTACACACAAGGCTCTGGCAATTACTCACCACCGACAGCGTGGCTTTGGCCACGGAACATGTCTATTAGGAAAATCAATACTCATATCTGTCGCTGTCCAGATGACTTCTCACAGAGAAGTATCTTCACTCTGTATCTTTGTTCGTGAGCACATCCTTAGCGTCTTACAGGCTCCTTTTGCATTAAGAAAAGGGGAATAATTAAAGGGGCCTCTGCTATTGATTTGTCATTATCTTGGGAGAATGATTAAAAAAAAATGACAAAATGATGTGTGGGAAGAGGCAAGTCGGAATATAAATAAATGCAAAGCATACGGCCAGAAGGCATGGACATGTAGACGAGGAAAAGAGAGACATAAAACACAAACGGGGCTGAATTTAGAGTAAGTGAAAGCAGATGATAAAGTTTAAATGGGAGATGGAGAGTGATTAAAAGGGGAATCAATAAAGAGAGAAAGACGGGGCAGAGGAAATGGCCGTATTACTCCTCAACATGGTTTCTGCTCCACCGTTGTTCTTTCAGCTATCTGGATTGGCACTGATGCCTTTGTAAACACATCCACAGTTGCAGGAGCAGCAGTGTGGGGATATCCACACTCATTTGGTTCTTTGAAGAAGTTGTTTTTAGCTTCAGGAGAGAAAACTGAACTAAAAGTCTTGTGACTGACAGTCTCGACATGCAGCTCCTGAAGGACTGACTTCTCAGCACTCAGTAGTTTTAGTCCAATTAGTGACATGGAGGATTTCTCACTGAAAAATGTGTCATATTCATCCATTCATTTTCTACACCACTTCATCCAGTTCAGGGTTGTGAGCTGTTTGGTTATCAGCAACAGTGTCACTTCAAACTAATATTGTCAAAAGCCAATTTCTGCAGCCTTTCACATGTTTCCAGAAATTCCTTCTCTCAGTATGGCTTTGATGCAAATGACCTGACACTAACATTCACTTACTAGTATTAGAACTGATCTGCTGGCTACAAGCATTGTCTTCCGTCTGCAGTTTAGCTGTGGGTCTGAAGCATTATGACCTTTCCTCTCACTGAAACAGTGTGACACCCAGTGGACGGACTGGCAACAGCAGTTACTTTCATTGAAGAAATTCCAAGCTCTTCTTTTATATTCCTTATCATTTTTACACTTTGCAAGGTTGACCTGTGGGTCATAGCAGATTTTCTTTTAAGCAGATTTAGTCTCAAAAACCACAGGTTGGACACCAATGAGTTACAGTAATACATGAATCAAAAGCATATATGTTTTGGGATTGTGGGAGAAAACCCAAAGTACCCAAAGAAAAGTCAATGTGTGTGTGTGTGTCTTTGCGACTTCCCTGTGCGAGGACATCTGTCACAGACATGACAAGACTGGGAAGCATGACTCACTGACCTGATATAAGAGCACTCACAGGGCTCACTCACTCAAACACAGATGTAACCTTGGAGTCAGATGACATGCTTTTTGAACAGATGAACAGTGAGTGTGTTCCATCCAGTCTTAAGTGTTGCTGTGAAACAAACGGCAGAACTGTGAAATAAGCAGAAACACTGTGATATGCGACAGCAGAGCAACATATCTGCATCAAATTAATATTAATATATATCGCGATCATATGATCATCTGCTTATAACAAAAGTGTGTGTGCTAAACCATAGCTGAAGATTTAAGCGCAATAGATAGAGGTTCAGTTGCCAATGCTAAAAGTGACAGGCTCAGGAGACACTCGTTATCCAGGATATGAAAATAGAATCTATACAAAACCGTTTGAGAACCTCAAATAAATATCTCCATTCTACCCTATTGAAACCCTTTCTCTGCATCCCTCTGGCGTCTCAGCGGATGCAGGGGAGGAAAGAACGTCAAGAAGGCGGTGAATATTGGAGAAGGAGTGCCAACCCTCATGAACCCGATTTCATCTGTAGAAATTATATTTAGCGTGACTGATTGGAGTTGCAGAGCTGTCGCTTTAGCTAAGACTTAATAATAAAGAGATATGAGATGATAGGAGCTATAAACAGATGAATCTTTGCTTGGTTTTAGAATTAACATTATTGAAGGTTCAGTTAGTTTGTGGGAAGGCTCTCCGGTCTTCCAGAGAGTCAATCAGCATGTTCAAAAGAAGAGGAATTAATTCATCAGCAAATGTTTTGTAAAACTCTAATGGGAAGCCATCAGGACCAGAGGCCCTGCCACTTTGCATAAACTTAATTATATTTGTAACTGGAAATTCCAGTTCATCAAGGAATCTGATCATATCTGAATAATCGGTGGGAAATTGGGGAAATATATCATTCAGAAAAAAAATGTTTTAAAATTTTCATTTATACCTGATGAAGTTACAAGTGAGTTCATTTGGTTGGTTGTTATCGAATAAATTTGCTGGGAGGATGATTGACTCTTTATCTGATGTGCCAGAAGCCGCCCTGCCTTCTTGTTGTGCTCATAAAAAAGAAGACCACATAACCTTAAAAGTTACATCTCAGTTTCTTGAGTTGAGAGCAGTGTGAAACGCATCTGGAGATTTTGCCTCTCTCGTCATAATTCAGGGGATGGGAATACTGATACTCTCCTCTCCAACTGTTCTTTATTACTGATGGCGAGGAGGAAGAATTTAAATATTCTACAAATGTTTTATTTGATATGAATGTATCATTTTCTTCTGATGTTAGAGGCTACAGCACAGTGTGATCCAATCTGTCTGATCATTTGCAAAAGAACAAGAAAACTTTTTTTGTTTTGTATTGTGCAGAGCGACAGTATTATATATGTGAACGTGAGTAAATGCAATAATAAATGTTCTCCTTTTTGCTTATTCTTTTTCAAAAGATGAGAATGGGAATAACAGACTATGCTTGAAAAAATTTTTTATTTATCCAGTGACATTTTCTTTGATTTGGTGTTCTTTTAGGAAACAGGATGAAAACAAGTCAGGAGAGTGGAGAACAGGCATGCACTGATACCGATACCAGTACTATTGGGTATTGGGTCCGACACTGCCTAGCATCAACACACAGGTTGTGCAGAGGAGGTTTGTGGCGACCCATAGCCTTCGGAAATCATTTGCAGATGGAGTATGAATTAGGCTTATTGGCATTTAATAAGTACTGGTATCAGTACTCGGTATTGTTAAGTAGTTAAAGGTGAGTGCTTGTATTTGTACTTGTCCTTTAAAAAAGTGGTATGAGTGTATCCCCAATGGAGAGCATAATCAACCCAATAAACGACCTTGTTAGAATTTAATTCACTGTAAGTAGCTATAACTGAGATTTGTTAAAATCTCTCTTTTTTTTTTAAAAAGCGACCACGTATTGCCAAATATGAAAGATTCACACTATGAAAAAAACATACAAACAATCTTGCACAGTCTCATACTTATGAATAATTTATTGTGAACATCTGCACCAATGAGGATATGTTTGGTTTGAAGAATGAGGCTGGAAAACATGAAGAAAGCTCAAACAGGCAAAGGTGAACGTCACTTCAGAAAGAAATACCCTGTTGAGGATCAAGCATGGATCTTCTGGCTGTGAGGTCCCAGAGCAAACAACTGCTCCACACTCTTTGCTTCTATTTGGAGTAAAAGGCCAAAGCAGGGAAGGAAAATTGAATTAAGTCTAAGTTTGATTGTTTTTAATAGGTCATCTACTGTATGCTATAATGGTTCTTTTGTTTTTCCTCAACCATTATAATAACTACACTAACTGAGCTCCCTGGGCAGCATAATTCCCTTTACTGTTTATGATTCATAACAGCTGGGTTTTGGTCAGCATACAAAGATCAGCTTTTTATTTTAATTTTTTAGCACATCCAGTACATGTAGTATTTCCCAAGAGTGTCATTTGGTTTGTGTCATTAATTTTGCTCAAGTGAAATGCATCGCAGCTGTCAAAACTGAGCATATAGACTGATCCATACAGTCAAAGATAAGTAGCTATCTATATTCATCATCTACATTTCTCTCATTGGCTCCGGGATAACAAAAGGCCCAAAAGCAAGCATAAGGCTGAACTGTCCTCAGAGATAAATGGCCTGGAAAATGTTGTTTATCTTTCAAGAACTGAGCAAAGCATTTGCCTGCATACAACATGCAAATCAAGTTTGTTTTATTTTTCTGTATCCCCTATATCATTTTGTCTGATTTAATAGAATTCATTAATATAGGTTTAATTTGCAACACATGAAGATCGAATGCTGTGGCAGGGTATCTTAAAAGAGACCTATTTTTTTAATGGAAATGCTGCCTGCACAGTATAAACTGCAGTGTATAGAAATATAAGATTTGAGGTTGTAATATCACAATCCCATCGCATCATGGCACGTTCATATGCATCACACAAACGCACACAAACTTCAGGCACGAGATTAACCATAAATCCGTTTTCATGTTGCCATGTGCCTAATAAAGCTCTTTTGCTGTCCTAATTGGCTCTTTCAGTGCACTTCTTTTGATGTACGGGGATGAGAGAGAAGGGTGAAAACTGCAAAGCCTATTAAAGAAACAGGGATCCTCTCGGCTTCACTCTTTAGGCCCGAAGCGGATGGAAACATCGAACCAAAACACGCTTGTTCTCCAGTCTCCAGATGCACAAACACACACATATTTACATAAATTCTGCCGCCCCTAAACTAAAACTTTACATGATTGGGGAAACTTCAAACAGCCGGGTGGGGATCTTACAACAGAGAAAGGGCATATAACTTAGAAAACAATAAGTGCCTACGATGAAGCGAGCAGAAGAAACAGAAGCCCAGAGATAAACAGCAACGGCAGACGATTCACCACAGATCAAGAGTGAAGCAGTTCAATCAAAAGATGGTAGAAACTTGAGAGGACCGACACATAAGAGATAAAACGAGGAGGTGAAATGAGGCGAGGGCGAGTAAGACAAAGAGGGAGAGAGTGAAAATTTACTTGACAGAGCGAGAGGGTACACAGAAATGAAAGTAAAGGCAGAAACAAATGGAGCGAACGGACAGGGAGATGAATGTGCCGACAAGCTGCGGGTTTTGTAGTTTATAACCGTTGGGAAATATGTCATGGGACCTGAGTAGTCCTATCTCGAAAAGAGAAGACAACTTTTTTTATTTTTTTTTAGCCTCAGGTGAAATGAGACACATACAGATAAATGCCTTGACGCCGACCTATGGGTTCATGAGTTAGCGTGGGCATCAGCTAATCTGTCTGCCTTCCCTTGTGCAAAAGCTTTATGTAGGCCACCGTGTCGGTACAGCTTCATTTAGTAACCTACACCAGAAACAAACACACCGACTTTAGTTGTGTGGTTGAGCAACTTTGTTTGGTTCTGTTGGGTCGATTCATCACAATAAGAAGCTCCGGATGGGACTGTAAATGGTCTGAATTCATCCTTCTCTTTCAAATTGAAGTGCCTAACAATAGAGCAAGCAGTGAGCAAGCGGCTTTAAAGCTCATACACGCTGGACGGTGGTCTGTGGCAGCCCTGTTTACGCAGCACTGTTTTCAAGTGAAAATGACACATTTTTTTATTGCGTTTCGACTGTTTGTTCAACCAACAATGGCATTAGGTGTCACTGAATTATTTCAGAGTGAAACATTTTCAAAGCACACTGTTGTCTGTCTCCGTATAAACAGTGAAAATGCAACCTTTCTGAAATGCACTGCAATCACCATCAAAATGTTGCCGTCTCAAAGTGGAACTTTTCTGAAAAGAAAAGACTTTAACGATGCCATTTCCAGTTTATCGTTGTGGTTTACTGAATATCCTGCTGTGTTTGGAAATATAAATAAAAAATAATGTTGGAAAACATAGAGACCAAAAGCACATAACTGAGGTTCCGTTAGCACATTGCAACATTTAGATCGGAGACAAACCTCCAAATGAAAGCCACAATCTTCAACAACTCTGGATCCAGATTGTTCCACATGACTTCTCAATAAAATAAGGTCTGTATATAGACCGATGACAGTCAACAGTAATGAAACATGAAGAAAGAAGTCAACATTTCTTACAGACGACTGTAATCTAACACGGTCACACTCCATGACAGAGGAGTTTGCGGTGTCTGTACACATCCAGCGCTCCATCGATCAGATCAGGTATCAACAATCGTATAGGGTTCAGATTAGACCATCTGATAAAGGGCTGGATCACTTAACTCAACTCCACTGTAGTAGGGACTTTCTCACTATAGGTGGAGAATTCTAACCACTATACCACTGTGTGGCACAATTGGTTAAAATAAAAGGGCAGAATATTTACTATTTAAGAATACATT
>NC_137658.1:8029899-8284899 GCF_963422515.1 Blennius ocellaris | reverse complement strand
GCTGCTTTATCTTCACATGCACAATGTCTGACAGGTGGCGTGTGTGTGTGTGTGTGTGTGTGTGTGTGTGTGTGTGTGTGTGTGTGTGTGTGTGTGTGTGTGTGTGTGTGTGTGTGTGTGTGTGTGTGTGTGTGTGTGTGTGTGTGTGTGTGTGTGTGTGTGTGTGTGTGTGTGTGTGTGTGTGTGTGTGTGTGTGTGTGTGTGTGTGTGTGTGCGTGTGATTATTCTACTCGCTGGTGGGTCACGGACAAAACCCTGTTCATCTGACACCACTACATGCGCAGAAACGTCGCCTCGCATATGTCAGTGTCTGCATCAGCATGCTGTAATGGACATGTCTTCGCTCGCAAGCATGCTGATGAATCCACCCACTAAGCACACGCATTCACACGCACACGCGCACACGTGTCCAGACCGTGCTCCCTCCACGACAGTCCGTCCAGGGTAAGGTAAGCGATTCCAGTCTACTACACAGTACACCTCACACATGTACTCCCCTGTCAGTCTTGCTTAACCCCTTCCCGGCTTCCTTGTAGCACCCTGCTTTCCCGACTGGATGGATGTCTGCCCCTGTTTATATTCCTTACATGGACTTTAGTTAAGGGAAACAATTTTCAGCCAAGCCATCGCTGTGGTTGAACAAAGGCCATCAAGGCCAATGATAAAGCCATTAGGCCATGGCGTTCATTAAAAGCTGCTCGCTGCATGAGCCTGCAATGGTGAGAATCAATGCAGGGTGAAATCAGAAACAGAAAGAGGGACGGAGGCCGTGTGAGAGACTTAGATTTTACAGACAAGAATGTAGAAAAATAAAACAACAAGGTTAGTTGAAAACTGGAGTGTGTGTTTAGTAGTGAGACACTTCTTTGGCAGGATGAACGAGACCCCCCCCTCACACACACACACACACACACACTTCTCTTTTCCCACCTCTCCAGATAGAGAGATAAATCGGACAGTAGCTTATCTAAATCAAACACGGACTCAAACATTTCGCACATGAACACAAGCACCCGCATGTGTATACACAAAAAGGTTCAGTGGTTACAGCGAGTAACAGTCACAACGTATCAGGAGAAACAGGTCTTTAACTACACACCACAGCGGCGACACGCAGACATGCTGATTAAATTCTGGAGACCCGGCTGAATAGACGAGATAAGGGAGCGTGATTTGCTGTAGTGATGATGTTTAACTTCGGTGGAGGAGCTGCACACACATCTGTCAGTAGAAAGAAAGCGCTTGGTTGATCAAACGCTTTCAAAACTCGGTGAACTGAAGGGGTGGGGTGGAAAAAATCCCACAGTAGGAGAGCTGAAAAACTGGCTATTTGGCTCAGTGTCTGCAAAGCTGACATTTTGTAAACACCAAGATTTCAAACACAGAGGGAAGAAAACAGAACGCAATCACAAAATACAAATAGAATAGAATAGAACAGAAAAGCTTATTTCAAGATTATAAAGTCCTACTGGATCGACCTTGTGCTGATTGTTGTGAACTGCTTTATCCAAGATCAGGTTTGAGTCTCAAACACCTCTGAAGAGGAGCAGGAGACTATATATGTAAACGCTCCTGAATGGCTTTTAAATGGATCTTGTGGTGAGGTTGTTTTGTCAACTGAAATACTAAATACTTCATTACTGTTGCTTCACAATCCAGAGAATGTCTGAGAATCTATCACCAAGAAAGAAAGAAAAACAACAACATACCCCATTTCAGCAAGCAAATACTCATATGTTTACATTCAGTTTCATACAGTGACAACAAGAATTGCCGCTCCGATCTGATGGGAGGAGGAAAGAAAACAACGGGCTGTTGTTTCAGAGTCACAAAATCTACAAAGATGAAGAGAACAAGCCATAACATGCTTATTTCTCTCCTTCATCAGTCAATACAATGTGAAAATTCTGAGCTGTTCATTGTTTTATTTGAGTAAAAAAAAAAACACAATCATGTGATATCTTTAGCACAATAAGACAATAACCATATTTTGAAATGGTAAATATGGAAATGGAGAATAGAGTAAGAATTGTCCATTTACCATTAGGGAATGCTGTCCAACACTTTAAATTTGTTACGTGCAAAATTCCAATTTGATTCTATTTATTTTTTAGTTGAACGCATCAATCAAATTGTTGGCTAAAGCAGATAGCCAAAAAAGCTGCTGCTATTTTCAATATAATCTGCTCCAGTAATGAAATTGTTTATTTGTCAAATGTATCCAAAAAAAAACCCCAGGAAGAAATGGGGGTATTGGGGTAAAGGGTTAATACAGAGATAGAGAGACACAATCTCAGACACATGTTCACACTTCGTGGAGTTTAGAGTCATTATCTCACCTAAAAGGCATGCTTTTGGACTGTGGGAAGAAACTGGAGTTGCCACAGGAGACCATGCAAGGCCAGGAAGAACATGCAAACTTCTCACAGAAAGTCCTCCAGCCAGTAATCAAATGGAAAACGTTCTTGCTGTGAGGCAAGAGTTACTACACCACAGTGTTGCACCAGTGAGGTTCAACCATTGTTTATAGTTACAGTAGACCCTACAAGAGGTTAACATTTGTTTGAAGCCACATACCTCTGAAAGCAAAATGGTTCCTAATGGTGTCTTTAAGGTCAAGTTGAATGAAGTCATGATCCAATTGGTTTGAGCATTGAAAACTCATTGATGATCACTGTATCACAGTCCTTCACTGACCCCCTCCCCCCTCGCCACCCCACCCACTCCAATCATCACCACCTGTGAGCTTTGTGGTCCTTAAACAATATAATGCACCTTTGCTCCAGACAAATGACAATCATAATTCTACTGCAGAAGAACAGCAAACGTTAAAATAACTTAAGCTGCCAAATTTTCATGGAAATTGCTTGGAAATTATTTTGGGAATTTGAAATAAATGACCAAAATAAATCTAATTTTACTTGGCTCATTTATCTATGTTGCATGTATTTTTTATTGGGGTTTTTTTTGTTTATAACTGAGAAAGATTGTGACGGAAAACGTGAATGTTTAGCGCGACTGCAGAGAATATATCAAATACTTAAATATATAATCTTAAAAAACATAATCACCATCTAATACATTTTAAAGTGATTAAATAATGATTAACATGGAAAATGACTGAGGCATTAGTTAAACCCGGACATTTTAAAATCCCTGACGTCAACAGGCTCATCACATTAGGCTGAACGCCAAACCCTTCCAAGACATTAAGCTGGACACGGTCTGTGCCGCTACTCCGTCCTGTCCAGGAGGCTGCGGATCATCTGGGGTGCCAGCCAAGCTCTTCCTCATCATTTATTAAGCATTACACAACAGACCTTTTACAGGACTGAGATGGCAGCCCGAATGAATAAATGGAGGAAAACATGGTTTTAGACTGTGGAGTTGAAAAGTAGCAAGCATCTGACAGCAGCAAGAGGCGGTGTTGACAAGCACACAAAGTGGTGAACAGGCAGTGAATAATAAATTGGCTGGTTAGTCGCTGTCTGGTCTTATTAGAGGAATGCTGGATGGAATCTGTCATAGCAGTGACCACACAGAGGAGGGGACGGAGAAGGAAGGGAGGCAGAGGGGAGGGAATAAAAGGAGACAGGGGAGCAATAACTGTAGGAAGCGAAAAGACAAGAGAGACAAACAAAGAGTGGGGATCTTGGAGGGAAGGAACTATAGATAGATTGGCGAGGGTGGATGAGAGCCGAGTCATGGGAGGGGAGAGCAGGAAAGAGGGTCTTCAGGTGAAAGAGACCAAACAGAGAACGCATGAGAGAGACAATCAAAATCTGCACCTGGCCTCCAACAGGCCCAGTGATGCCTGAGTCATCAAAACAAAGAGATTGATTTACGGATGCGAAGCGAGAAGGAGACGAACTCGGCAACCCCAACAGACACGGGGATGAGGAGTAACACCAAGACAAGTCAGTTCCTGCAGCATAGAGCCAATCAGGCGTCAGTTCTACGCTCACAAAGCCACAGGTACATGTGTCAGTTGCTCCACCACCAACGAACTCCACTGGGCAACGAGGCTCGACTGCGATCAATATGCAGCGAGCGAGCAAACACTGGCAAAATCACTTCAAGTCGACCGGTCACAACAAGTAAATCATAGCATTGTTGTTTTGGACCATTTAATTCAAATTACAATGAATAAATTACCTCTATTAGTAGTAAGCCATGCAGACAGTCTTTGTTTTGATTGTTCAAGCTTGTGCTGAAAACTGTAATCAAACAAATACTGAGGGACTGCTTCTTTTGCACTAAAAATTACAATTTGTCAGTAAAACTCCCTGCCAAAACGTCTGATAATTATATTGTGTAATAAAGAATGTAAAAGATTCCGATGTAATCAGCACAATAGAGGAAATTCTGACGATATAAAAGTGGCTCAGAAATGCTTTTTTTTTTTTTTTTTTACCAACAATGGATCACAAAAACAATCCACACAGTGACGTAGTGGTTGACTTCCTCACCTTTGTTCGGGTTGCTTGTTCTCCCCATGCATGCATGGGTTTTCTCTAGATAAGTGTGTGTGTGTGTGTGTGTGTGTGTGTGTGTGTGTGTGTGTGTGTGTGTGTGTGTGTGTGTGTGTGTGTGTGTGTGTGTGTGTGTGTGTGTGTGTGTGTGTGTGTGTGTGTGTGTGGGCTCCAACTTTACCCTTCTGTTTCAAGCTCGTCACATCTATTATGGTCTTTTTCAGCTCTAAATGATTGAATAATAATAATAATAATAATAATCAAAGGGCTGCAGTGATGCATTGGGGGGGGACTTAGTAATTAAAGTTAATTTCCGTTATACAACTGTGCAAATTTGAAAAGCCAAAAGTACTTAAACTAAAAACAAAACTCCTCAGAGCAGAAATATAATTTCTGTGACAGTGTGAGACATGAGGCCGATGTTGTTTTGCTGATGCATGAATAATGAGAGAATGGAACAAAGTTTAACTATTATTGAGAGAGCTGCCACTGCCGAAGAGTTTCATAATGTATGAGTCTGCTTCATATTTGCTCAATTAGTTATAGATTGTTTGGTTGCACTTGCTCCGAGCTCATTACAGGGTTATTAATTTAACCAATCCTCCAGTACTCAGAAATTCTAACCATCAATTCTTCCTAATATTTAGTGGGGGAAATAGAAAATGTTGTTATTGTAGTCATTCCATTTAGATGATTTCAGTTAGAAAAAATGGCATTTGCCAATATATGAATACATTATACAGCTTATTGGTTTTATTGTAATTGACTGATGGATTTACTGACATAACCTTTGAGCCGTACTATTGTACTTCAACATTTAAATGTTAATTTAATGTGTTTATTTGTGTATACTTAGACCTGTACTGTGAGTGTACAATCCACACCCTTGTGGACACATCCCTTGCTTTTGTGCATGTGCTGTAATTATAATTCTACACAAGTTGCTTTGGTTCCTTGTTTTTCTCTCGGATGGTCATTTAGAACTTACAGCTAGCGGTTATTTCTCTGTATTTGTGTTCCTGTATTACAAGTTCAGTGAGCTGCAGATGTTCTAACCTGAAATGTAAGAAAAACAAAAGGATTTTTTTTTTTTTTGCTTTACCTTCCGAAATGCGATGTAGTGAAAAATGTTAGATTGAGTTTGACTGTCATAAATCTGAGCAGCTGCCAGTGATTCACGATCATGAACATAGAAAGATTTCACTAAAATATATATATTTTAAGTCAGTGCAGATAAGGAGTTTAGATCAAAACAAAATGTAAACCAGAGGAAATATGATTCTTGCGCATGCAAGGGGTGCAAAATCTACAAACACGACTTATGATGAGTCTTCAAGGCAAAAAGAACAGAACATCTTGCAGGAGGAAAATATTTCTTCACCTACTTTACTGTAATTACTGATGTGAAAGTAAATGCACAGCGATAGAGCAAACACCACAGCCATATGCTGCAGTTTCTTTGCTGCGTGTCTTTAAAGTGAAAGTAAAGCAGAACTGTCACATCTCACATGATTAATTGTCCACTCACAGTCATGTTGCACCTATTTGCCTCAAATCAAGGCAAATAGTACATTTAGGTTGAATGCTTCTTATCCACTGTTTAAAAAATGCATGTATTGAAAGGCTGAGCTGTGCATATAGCACATATAGTACCGCTCAGCCTCAGCCTCTACAACCAACATTTACAGGGTTGCTCATTAGATTTATTCCATACATTTTTCATTTAAATGTGATTTTCAGTGTTTCATTCAGGACAGAACAAAGATGATAATTTGTTATGTAAGGCATTTCACCATATATTAATTATTTTGGACTTTTTGGCAGTGACACATCCCAAAAAATTGTGAAGGCAAATACTGGAGACGCAGATTAAAGACATGTAGAACTGTATGCAGGAAACCCAGATGAGCTCAGGAACATTTACACAAATTATTCTCTGTTCGAATCATGAATATAACTTAAAGGTGCATCATTCTGTAACTTCCCAACTAACCTGTCGCCACATAAACTATGCGTTGCCATCCTGGAGGAGGCAGCATTCATAGATTCGCTGCCAAGTTCCCACATTTTCTCCTTATCTATACAACCCTGGTCCCAATCTCTGTCATCCACATTGCAGTCACTTCCTTTACATTGAACTAGTCAAACCTCTAAATTCTCCATCTGATTTCCAGAGCTGGAAGTTGGATTTTATTAGACAATAAAAACAAAAGCAAATCGGGAATGAAAAAAATAACCATCTGACTGTTATCTGTTTAAAAGCCAGAACCTATACTGAGGTATAATGAGTCTTCACATCTGCAAATGCATTATTGTTGTTGTTCAAAAGTATGTAGACGTTATAAAACAATACTTTTACGTCTAGCTTACTTAAAGAGAGAGATTTGCATCGACCACATGCAGCCATCACATCAGTATGGCTTTACGGTTTGCTTCAAAATACACTGGGTAAAGCCTATGTGACAAAAAACATAGTAAATTGAATTAAAATGAAAGAGAAATGCTAATAAAATACAATTTTGTGTTAACTGACATAGAATGCTCATCACATCGAAATTGCGCATAGGTTTTTATGACTGGCAGTAGTAACAGTGTGCTTCATTTTAAAGAACGGCGGCCTCGTGTTGGCATATTTCTCCATGGCAACATTTTGTTCTCCTCATGGCCACAGCAGCTATTTTTCTGTCCCACAGTGATTCTCTCTGAAGACTCACCACTGCATGCCGCCCACAAGTTTTATGTTGCTGTCAAGACGTGAAAAATACCACTTTAGCAGCTTCAAACCGTCCTACTCCCTCTGGTCAGCAGACGGATGACGCGTCAGTCTTTAAACTCTGGTCAGTGTGAAGTGAATTTGTAGGACATAAACCAGGAGGAAGCACTCTGACACCAAGCTGTTTATCCATGCATTCCTCAGCTTGGGTGAAATATTTACAGCTTCATTTGCCATAAATGTTTTACCGACGGCGTCACCTTGCCTGTGGGCGCAGCTGCACTCAGGCCCTGTCACCCTCCACCAGCTGCTATTCCTGGACGTAGTCAACACCAAACACTCTGGAGTGTTTGATTCCTCGAAAGCGCAAATGCAAAATCCAATTTCCATTTTTGTTAACTGCTGCTACGTCTGATTCCTTTACCATGGGAGCACCCCAGTGGTTCAGTGTGAAGTGAATACAAACACCTCAATTGACTCTCCCCTCCGAGCCTCCCTTTTCCTCCACCTCAGCAGATGAAAGTGATGGGAGTCTTAATTGTATGCAGCTTGGGGATTGATTATAGCGTTGAGGGGACAACGGCAGCTGGTCCTAAGAGAGCCTTTTTCATATGAATTATTGTCCATTATATTTTGTATTAAACATTGGTTGTGTCCCCTGTGGCATGTTGAAAGTGATATGGCAGCACTTTGGAGAGAAGCAGTGGTGCAAACAGTCTCACACACACACACACACACAAATGCAAATACACACTGTATCCACACGAAAGCGTGTGAGCAGACACACATAAAACATGTGCTTGATTACACGTGCAAACTGTGTAATATTGTCTGTCCTCTTATGTTTTTCATTCTTCCCTACTCTCTATTCTGATCTGGCTGTCCTTCTTTCTCTTTCCGGAATACCAAACCGCCCGCCCCCGACTCAAAGCTGAGAGGAACTTGAAGCGAATATTTAGAAAAAAGAATAGCTGAATATTTGATCAGGTGCTTATGAGGCACACTGCAGAACTGAGTCTTTGCCGCTGATGACAATGAACCCTCAGCTTGAAAACCCACCTCAGTGCGTGTCACTCATCAACCGTCAGACAAGCAGCCTCATCAGCACGCACTTTGCAAAACTGAATATTTAAAGCTTCATGTGGTTAGAGTCAACTTCACTTGTGCTCCAATCTGCCGTGACTAAGTGGGCCTGTGTGCTTAATGTGAAAACAAAGAGAAACCTGACGCCCTCTGCTGTGCAGACTGAGAAACACAACGATGGACTGTCAAGTGAAGCGTCCATCTGCTGGACCATTTCATTCAATTTGGGTCACATGGGTCCTACCGAAAAGCAGGTTATCCATCCATCCATCCATCCATCCATGTCAGGAGAAACCCATGCCGAGATAACAGGATAACTCCAAAAATAAATGTCACTCAGCAAGCAGACTGAAACGGGAATTTTCTTGCTGTTAAGCAAAGATTTCTCATCACTACACCCCTGTGCAGCCCCTTCAGTCAAATACTGAAACATACCGGTACTAATATTCGCACAAAACAAACACTTCCAGTCCTGTTACTGACAGAATACTGGAAGCATTCATCAACCAAAATATTTAGGAGAATGGAGCGATCTGACGCTAATATATATTTTCAGCAGTAAATGACAGCATTTTTTTTTTCTTTTCTGACTTCTGGAAATGAGCTGTTTTCAGTGGAACAAAGAGCTAACAGAAAGGAGGACAAGGAGGGTAATTAACATTGCAAGTGCTTCCTTTTCCCCACAGAAGAGTCAACACAGAGGAAGTTTCTCGCTGTGCTTTGAAGAGCTGAATTTCACTGCTTTTGTTTTTTTTTTGTTGTTGTTGTAGAGAACATCCAGAAGGAAATGTAGAAAAGTTTAGTATTCAAAAATGTGAAAGATTTTTGATGCAGCAAATAGAGTCAAGTGAGGACAAAAAAAGAAAGAAAACCATGAGAAATAGAGCAAAGAAGAAGAAATACTGTGGTCGTGTTCTTTGAGGGATGCGAGTGGCAGCAGCCTTCCTTCTGGCTTGCTCTGGCTCAGACATTTTCTGTGTTTTGTTTTGGATTTTCAGCCAAACATGTTTTTGTTTGTTGATGACTGCCATCAGGTGCATTCACGTGTGCCCAGGCTGCTGCACAGCACACATTTCAACCACCAGGCAGGTTGGTTTTGGGTGCCAGTGGGATGTACCAGAGGGCAGGCTGCATGTGAAGGATAAGTGAAATGAGGCAGGCTGTTTACTGCCAGGCGCGGCTTGACAGGATGTTTACTGGGGTTTTTTTAGAGATGACGGGAATCCGAGGAGAAGTTTAGAGCTGAGGCAGTGCAAAAAGTGACAGACAGATAGAGGTGAGCGAAAAGGGAAAGCTAAAGCGATAAAGGGGATTTGGTGTAATCAGCCCGCAGCTACAGGAAGAGAACACAACTCGAGAGGGGATTTCTGTGAAACACCAGCAAGTAGATAAACGAGGGATGTTTTTCCACTCAATCCATCACCTCATTTTCTCACCATGAATAAATTAAAGCTGCCAAAGACTAACTGAGGGAATAATGGCACGTGAAGCATCAAGAATATAGTATGCTTGAGGCTGCAGACCAGGTCTTTTCATCTCTAACCTGAATATGTACGGTTCAATTTCATTTCCTCCTTTATGTGCCGCGAACAAAGGGGGTCCGATACAACATGGTCCTTGGGAGGATTTTTACTTTTACGACATTCAACGGTAGTTTCTTCTCATAATTGCATTGAAGGTGCAGAAGTGAATCAATTTGAGTTGAATTAGTCATGGTTGAATGTAAAAACCTCCTATTCCTGTTTCTGTAATAAAAGAAAATCTTTCCAAAACAAAGCTTTTACATATTGCATTTATGGTTGTATCATGGTTAAATAAAGTCTCTGCGTGCACATGATGTTGTCTTGTGCACACACATGCCACATGTATGAGTGTAGAACAACGACCACCACCAAATCAATTCAAAAATTTAAACGTCCTCAGGGTGCTGTACAGTTCCATTCTGATCCAGGGAGAAACTTTTATTAAAAAGTGGGACTTCTATGACAGCTCTTGGTCAAAGAAGTCCTGACGTACGGGACAGTTTTACAAGTATTCTCTCTCATCTCAGTATTTAATTATCTTTCTTTTCAGTCAGTGAATATTTTCAACACTGAGCATAAAAACACACAATATATGTGATTTGAATTTTCAAACAGGACAGGAAAATCTGTGTAAATCTGAAGCATGTTTGACAAGAATGTTTTGTTTTTTTGGGTGCTTTTTTTAAATACAACATGTATTTTCTGAGATCTACCAGCAGAGGTCATTGCTGCTCTTACAGTCTTATAAAGCTGAATTCTCTGAGAAAATGTGCCTCCACGATTTCCCCCAGCTCTCTGGAAACACAAACCATAAGTATATCTTACCAGCAAATGCAGCTACTTTTATAGATACTATTGGAGCACAACTATTCATCATGCCGTCCTTTACTGTGGATCTCAAAGTGTCCAAAAATGCTGACTGGTAAAAGGTCATCTGATAATAAGTCTGTAACTCACAGTGAAGAATTTAGCGGGAAAATACCTGAAACTCCATCCTCCTGATTTCAGTATGTGAGGAGTGAAAATTATTAATCGGTCAGGCAGTGAGTGTGCGAAAAGCCAGGGCTGGATGCAAAGATGGATGTTTGGATCAATATCCTAAAAAGGGCAATCATTGATTGATTGCACTTGGTTATAATTGACTATGCATGAATTCCAAAGGGATGTAAAAGGTTTGGATATTTCAAAGCCATGTAGATTAAAAACAGCAACAGAAAATAGCTCCTGAGGTATAGAAAGGGACATAAGAAGGTTGTGATGTTTCTATCAATTACAACTCGTGCTGTGTACAGTCCATTATGTTGGACATGTTTCTGAGGGCTGACTTAAAACCTGTCTTTCATTTTTTTCCCACAATCTTTCATTCTCTCAATGCTAAATCACTTTCCTAACTTCTTCAGACACTTTTGTTATGAAACCGTTTTGTCATCTGACCTTCATAAGCCTAATGGAAAATCATATTTGAAAAAATAAAATATCGTAAAATTAGATGCGATTAAGTATCATTAGAGAAGCATGAAATCACATTATCACTATTACACTCTCAGTCCATTAATGCGAGATGGCTTCATAACAACTATCCAGTTTCTGATGCAGGCACAGTCTGAAATAGATTTACATGGGACCCCAGCCCTCACTAAAACAGTGAATAATTAAAAAAAAAGAAAAAAAGAACAGATAATATGTGTTATTATCACCAGTTATTAAAAGCCAGGACGAAATGTAATTAGTATTTCTACTACCAGTGACTGGGGGAAAAAAGGGGCACGGTCAGTTTTTTTTTTCAAACCCAATTAAGACAACATCAAACACTGAGCGAGAATGGGCAGTAAATACAATCCATAAAACTCCAAAGTGTGATGGCTCTTTAAGCAGCTGGTGTGTGTGTGTGTGTGTGTGTGTGTGTGTGTGTGTGTGTGTGTGTGTGTGTGTGTGTGTGTGTGTGTGTGTGTGTGTGTGTGTGTGTGTGTGTGTGTGTGTGTGTGTGTGTGTGTGTGTGTGTGTGTGTGTGTGTGTGCCGTGAAGCTCATCGCCAAGTTGTCTGTGTGGGCGATTTGATGGTGTTACATGTCATGGGTGATAAATATGTGAATGTGTTTGTTCATGAACGCTCATCAGTGAGACTTTATTTTATATTTTGTTACAGAGTAAAAGCTTTATGTTGCTGTTTACTGCTGCTGCCTCCCCTCGGACTGTGTACGAGTTGTTCTGCTAAAGAGTCATTTGTTATGCAACCAAACCTCAGCAAGCAGCTCCTTCATGATGTGATGAGTGTGTGAGACCTTCAGGGCAATTCTACCCACTGTGGCTGAATGCTCAAGCCCTCCACAAGCATGTGTGTGTGTATGTGTGTGTGTGTGTGTGTGTGTGCATTTGAGTTTGTCTTTGTGCTGCTACTGTATGTGAATGAGGGACTTCTTTGATGTTTCCCATCCCTGCAGACAAAATGTCAATTGGTTTTTATACTGTAAGTAGTGTGTGTGTGTGTGTGTGTGTGTGTGTGTGTGTGTGTGTGTGTGTGTGTGTGTGTGTGTGTGTGTGTGTGTGTGTGTGTGTGTGTGTGTGTGTGTGTGTGTGTGTGTGTGTGTGTGTGTGTGTGTGTGTCTTCAGGCTGGTTCTGCGCTGCATATAGCTTCTTGAAGGCTTTGTATGAATTTCCTGATGAGTCCCAACAGTAAAACCAAAAAAAAAAAACCTCCAAAAAATTGTCTATTTAATTTTACAACAAAGAAACTGGACCTTTAGTGATCGAAAAAGAAAAATTCTAATGAATCCTGACAGTAAAACAGCTCACCCTCCCCTCAGCATCAGCCTGTGTACAGCCGCTCTTCCCCACTGCCGCACAAACACGTTTTATTACTCACATTCATCATGGCAGCTCACTCAGACACATTCCACGCTCTATATCAACTTTATCTCCCCTCTCTATTAGCTGCTTACTGCCTTCATCTCTGACTCCTTCCCTCGTCCCTCCAGAGAACCCGCACTGAACAAAACGAGGTCAACGGCAGACAAAAGTGGAGGAGGAGGAGGGCGAATAAAAGAGTTTGCAGGAGATGAAAGATGGAGTGGACTGAACTTTGACTTCTGCTTTTGATGCCGCTGAAGGGTAACATTTGTGAGCTCGCCTGCAAGACGGCTCCTCTTTGCAGAGCACAGGGACCCACTTTGAACTACTATTGACGCATGCGACACGTAAGACTTCAACTCACATGGACGCACTGAAACCAACCTCACCTTTACGCACGTACCTTTGATGAGAGTCCCGGTGACTAGTTTGTGCACAGACGTGGCAAACTTGACGAGTCCCTGTTTGCAGCGTTTGGCACACCCCGCCATCCCGACAGTGACCCGGGACACAGTGGGCTGAGCAGGGTCGGAGCAGGACCGGAGTTTTTTTTTTTTTTTTTTTTTCCCCCAGGTCCAAGTCAGCACCGGCGGCAGCAGCTCCAGCAGAAACCCCGTCTCCTTACCAAAGTGGCAAATCAATACAACTTCTTCTGCTGCAGTTTATCAATCCAAGCTCTTCTTACTGTGCTGTCTTTCGTCCTGCAAGGCTGGAGGGAGAGAAAAAAAAGAGAAATAGTGATCTTCCCCTCTGTTCTCGACGTTTTCCTTCCCCCTCCTCTTCCTCTTACTCGTCCTCCTCCTCCTCCTCCTCCTCCTCGTTCTGCATCCAACGTCTGAATGTGTCCAAATTAGAGTGAGATGTGCATGTAAGGGGAGTGAGGAAGGAGTGGGAAAGTGGAAAAGACTGAAGAAGGTGCGTGACAGAAGTAAATTCAAAGTCAAAGTGAAACAACTGCAACTTGTTCAAGGTGCACTTACCAACCCAAGTTTCTCAAAAACTTCCTTCCAGTCTGCAGTCAGGCTTTGGGACTGGAGTAGTAAACCCTTGTTGGGGTTTTATTTCTCTCTCTGTCCTCTTTCTTCTTCTTTTCTTTTTCTTTCCCGCTGCTTATCAAAGTTGACCCGCTTTTAAATGGCGAAGCAGTAATCCACTTTCAGCACCGGTGACAATGGACAGCTCCCCACAATGCAGCGCAAACACACTGGGCTCCTTCCGTTTTTCCCTGTAGGCAAATACACACAGACACACGCACACAAACACACTCACATCTACTGTACACACTCCGCCTTTAGCCACTCCCACAGCTCTCAACGTAGCACATGAACGCACTAGGTGTTCATCAGATCATAACATGAGCTGTGGCGGTCTTATATAGATAGATAGATAGATACATACTTTAATGATCTCCAAGAGAAATTCACACATATATGTGTTTATCTTCCATAGTATAGTCAACCTATTTCATTGAAACATGTAGATGTTATGTATATTTAACTGTCTGTGACTGTTCACATAATATTTTCAAATTTAAAGCATACGATGTTAAAAAAAAATAGCCCCAATACACCTTTTACCATAATTTCTGCAGTTTGATTTACTTCTGCTTCATTTTTTTTATACATGCAAGTGATGTCTATTGGCATGTACGCAAGATTTGTATAGCAGTTTTTTTCCCCCCGTTGCTTGGCATATTTGATGATTAGAATTAAAAATAAATTATTATACCCGGGGGAAACAATTCAAAACAGCCGAGTTTAAAAAGATAATATGTGCATGTAACTGGAGTTCTTCATAAATACAATGATAAAAAGAAAAAGGTGATTGAATTTTAATGAGATTCAATGGCCAGGGGCACAAAAGAAAAGATTATTTATACATGCAGTGCTCAGTTAAATTCAAAATTTCAAAAGTTAACATGCATAAGTGTCATTAGATAAATTAGGGACATTGTCGTATAAGTCATAACATGTGCTTAAACTGAGGGGGGTTTTTTTGTACAAAGGAATCTTTACCAAGTTATAACTCCTTAAGAAAAAGATAGTATAATGGTAGTATTAAGCTGCAAACAACATGGTATACATTATTCTAGTAGATGTTTTATGTATGTATAATTTCAGTTTCAGAGGGAGAAATTAGCAGTTGGTGTAAAATAATTTAACGAGAATAAAGTTCACAGTCTAATCAGATTCTGAAATAACAATGTCGGTCAAAGTTGCACTCAAGCTCTTTTTTTAGATGATTGTTCATTTTTGCTCATCATTAGTGAATCTTCATGCGTTTTATTTTCTTCCAATATCTTATCTCATTAATTACAATGACCTGCCTCTCAATACCCTCTGGACACCTCAATCGACTTAATCCAGCAGTTGGATTATGTGCTTTTGACCTTCATCAGGCCTCTGATTTGTCCTAACAAGACTTTACACTGCACCATCATCATCATCTGAAACTGGCACATAACTCAAGAGAGATGGTGAGACTAAAAGAGAAGAAAAGAAAAAAAAGGCAAACTCATGAGAGAGAACAAATGAGAAATAGGATGCAGGGAGATAATCTTATAATGTCTTTCTGCGCTATATTTAGTATTGAATCGTATGGTTACTGGACCAATGGTTAGGAGGCAAAAATGCTGGGAGAAAAAAAAAAAACAGCAATAAGGGCAAAGTTACACAGAGGAGAAATGAAGAAATAGATGAAAAGAGTCACTATGGGGCTGGGGAGGGGGGACGAAAGCAATGAAACAATAAAAATGCAAATGCGAGACATAAAAACAGCAGAAATGGAGAGAATAGATGGCAGAGAAAGGGAGGATGAGCATGGGGGGTTTAGCAGGAGGTGGAGAAGGGAGGCGTTGGCTGGAGGTGGAGTGTAAAGCTCGATGTCCAATACGGTCTCAGGGTTATCTGCTGTCAAAGTGAAAGGTTCTGCAGGGATGGGGATCAATACCGGCTCTGAATGTTCTGGTTTACCGAAAGAGGGGCTTGGCAAAGTGAGTTCAGCAAAAAGAGAAAAAGAAAAAATGAGAAAGAAAGAGGAGCGCTGAAAGAAAACAGAAACAAGTCAAACGCTTGAGTGCAGAAAAACCGGAGGAAGGATTGTTTGCTCAGGCACCACCACTGTCTTGACTATTAGGAATGAAGGAGATTACTTTGCGGGGGAATTTACATAAACATGCTTCCCTATTACCGCCCCCATTGTTGGTGATTAATGAGATTAGGCCTGCCATAGCACACAGATTCAAGGATGTAATAGCAGCTAATTGCTTGTCTCTTCCCAAATTAGAAGTTGCGTTGTTTGACGTTTGCTTCAACATGGGTTTGCTCAAAGTGATGAAGCTCCAGTTTTCTCTGCCTGGTGGGAGCGAGTGCCTACCTGAAAGGCACTGTAAATGATAAAGATGGAGAGAAAATGGACAAGAAACCAGAGAGGAGGAGAGGGAAACCAAGACTGGCTGGAGGAGATTGAGTTCCATGGTTCATAACAGCAAAAAAACATTTTAGAATGAACCAAGAAATGGACAAACTTGGGGGGAAAAAAAGAAAGAAAGAAAAAAGCAGAGGGTGGAAGAAAAGAGAAAGGGGTAGCTGTATGCTACTAAGAGGTGTGAAACGAAAAGAGGATTTTTTTGATACAGTCTGAAAGGAAATAGAGAGATTATAGTTCATAAAGACTACAAGAAAAAAAAAAAGGAGAAAACAGAATTGTGAAACGACACATGTATGCAAATGGAGTAAAAACCTAAAAGAAGGAGACGGGAGAAGAAGGGGAGATGAAGAAGAAAGGAAAAGGGAGGACAGTGAGGGAGATAAGAGAGAAAGAGACAGAAGGGGAGGTGGAGATGGGCAGAAAAATGAGCGAGACAAAAAGAGGGGAGATTGCTTTGAACGCTGTAGATCTGTCAGAATTGAATCAGAGGCGGCCAGCTGTAAGCTCTGATAGTGCTCTGCCTCTAAATATAACAGCCTGAGATGGACTGATAGGGCCACAACAACAGACACGGAAAGGGTGAGAATAAAGAGCGCCTCACAACCCATGCCTGAAGAGAGACGGGACGCTAAATGCCCTACGCATAAGAACAAACACAAGAATTGCCACTTGCCAGTCTTAATTTTTGTGTGCGTGTGATGTTAGTTTCACCCCATACAAGTGTGTTTGCATAACACGATCCCCTGCGCTGACAAAACATGTGCCTGTGGCCAAAAATACAACCAGCGGCAAGACTATCACAACGGCGTTGCTGTTGCATGACAACTCCACCAAACACAGGAAACCTTCCAGCATCAAGGCCCATGTGCCCAGACGCAGCGGGAGGATAAAACCCACATTTAGAGCTCGTCTCCGGGTGTGAGTGGCAAACGTTGCCCTGGAGGCTCTTGGAAGTCGACTTCAAAGTGCCACCCGGCTCAGGCCCCGGATGCTCTAAGTGTCAGTGGCAAGTGGTGGAGTGACACTGTCCCCTCTGGGTGAAATCACAACCCCCCCCCGACCCTCCGTCCCTCCTTCTCATCTGCCACTCTTTTTCCAGCGAACCCTCAACCCTCAAGCTTCCCTGCCGATGACAACTGTCCGTCTGCATCATTGCACAGACACATGCACACGCACTCCTGCAGGAGGGAGATATCCCCTGCAGAGCTGATGTGCTCTCAGACAAGCACACACACAATGGAAGAAAGCTCCAGAAGTGTCTGAAAGCGCCGCCAACCTAGATATCCTTGCAAGAAGCTCAAGCACATCTGTCGCTGGCGTTGACCTCCCTCTGACAAGTGCGCACATTGATCCGTAGCTCTTGTTTTTCTTCCATCTCTCTCCATCACCCATGATGGCCTGAATGGAATAGTCAGGGCTGAGCTATGCATCATTAACATCCAGCTTGTAAAATTAATTAACCCAGGAGTCATTAACTCATGTAAACAAGACGTTAAGCTTACACCACAGTACCGGAGGCCTTTGCATCATGCATGTCGGAGCGCATATTGTTAATAAAGGCATGTGTCCCTCGAGAGGGAGAATGGAGTCCTGTGGGTTCAGCAGAGCTTCTGATTTAGGGGCAAGGTGCATAAAAAACATCAACACAGCAGGTTTGGTTTTTTTTGTTTTTTTAAGTTTCTTCACAAGGTGAAATGCAGGACCTCGGCGGACCACCATTCCTCAGAAACGTCACACTTAAGCATCCACAAATGTGCAATAACCATGCAAATGTGCAACGCAACTAATTATGTATGAGTCTATTTGATACATAGAAACTAAATGTGTTTGTTCAACATTGCAGATAATGAATCATGCATTACAAAGCTTTCAATTGCACAAATATCACACGCGTAAGACTGCAGGCTGATCAAGGTGGCAACCATTACACCACCATGAATCCTGCTATTACTGCTTTTTATTAAGCGAGGTGAATATTTATTTTTGCAAAAAGCTAAAAAAGATTGAAACCCTGTTTTGTGTTTATGAGCTGATTAGCTCCCTCCAGATCTCACACACCTCCACCACACTCACCACCACGCAGTCCCCTCCTCCACCTGTGCTCTTCTGCTGAGCAATGAGGTCCCAAAGCTGCAGAGCACAGCAGGTAATATCAACCTCCTTCATGCTGCTGATGCTTGTCCTTTTTTTCCCCCCCTTGCTTCAGGTTTTGGAATTGTGCCTGATTTTTATTGAATGGTGAACCACTGGCTAAGATGTTTTAGCCTCCTTTAGCACATCAGCATCGTCCACTTCAGTAAATCTTTGTTGAAAGCAGCTGTCAGATGTAAACCTAGGAACAGTGCTTAAAAAAAAGAAAAGCTTTCAGTCCAGCTGACTGCCATCTAGTGTTCATGAGGAGGGGATTTCACATTGGACAGGGGTTCCGCTCAGTTTGATCACAATAAGGCCAGAGCTGAATAATGAAAGCTTAACAGAGAACTCAAGAACTTTCTATTATTTTTAATGCAAAGAAAATAGAACTAAATTCCAACTAGTTAAGCTACATAAACAAATGTCTTTTTACAGACTCTGATCAGATAAAAACACTATATTATATCGAAGTGGTGCTTTCATCTAATGTTTCTCTCCAGACTGATGCAGGAGCATTCCTGTTGCTTCTTTTTACTGCATAATTCTGCAACATGCATGTTTCCACAAACACACCCTGACTGTGTTTTCTATGGTTTGACTTTTTCTTCAGCAGCAAAGTGCACACTGAACATTTCAATTACTCGAAGTAAAACACATTATAGCAACTTGCGTGTATAAAATGCAACGGTTTGATGTTTTGTGCGTACACACAGAGACAGACAGCTGCTGGTTGGACAGATAATATTATAGAAACATTTAATCTCTGTACAGTTGCAATGGGAAATCAATATTATCAAGTACAGATAGAAAAATACTCTGTCGCACCATGATCACTCCACACCCGTACATATACAGTGAGTAAGTAGGAAAACAACAAAGGATGTGTTTTTAACAAATAGAAAATAGAAAAACAATATAGCGTGCAAAAATGAGCTCTATTAGTTGTTAAAAAAAACAAAGACATACAGTGTGTGGTATATTGGCATATAGTGATAATATTCTTTATAAAAAAAAAATATCCGTGTTACTTTCTTTTTTTCATTCTAGATATTGATATTATTAGCTGTGTGCAAACGGTTTGACAGAAGCAATATCTGGCTTCAGTGTTTCAAGACATCTCACAGACCTG
This sequence comes from Blennius ocellaris, assembly GCF_963422515.1. NCBI lineage: Eukaryota > Metazoa > Chordata > Actinopteri > Blenniiformes > Blenniidae > Blennius > Blennius ocellaris. Next base: position 8,265,569 of record NC_137658.1, on the reverse strand, counting down.
CGTGGAGAAAGGAGACAGAAAAGTCTTTGGAGTGATTCACCTTGTCACATATTTGGCTTCATGTGTAAAAATCAAGTACTATGACCTCAGTGGGCGGGAGGTGTTGTACAAAAAAGAAAGGGGATGGGGGCGGATCAGAAGTCCGGAGAGGCAGCAGTGGAGCTCCTTGTTGAAGTGATAGGACACATGATCTTTCAGCGGTGGTGTAAACATGATGCAGACGTCACTCCAACTGTTTTTGCGTAAGTAAACTTAGTCTTGGTGTCACATCTGCAGCTTTTCACAATGGGATTCAACTTCAACTTCATAAATCTTTCCTTTCAGAAAAGCCGTGGGACTTATTTGATTGGCAGCAACTCTGGAAATCACTTGGCGAACTGACTGAGAGGTCCATCGGGTTCAACCATGAAACAGAAAGTCCATCCCGACAATCAGCCTGCTTTTGTCACAGTTCTTTTTTTTTTTTTTTTGACATCTTCATGTAATCATTTTGAGGTTTGAGCAGCTGGCTGCAGGTCACTGCGTGTTCGTATAGGCTGGTAAATACCGCGTGAGGTGGGTTTTTTTTCTTTTTCTGATTGGTTAACCTGACCCTCATATGGCGCAGTTGACCCAGCAGTGTGACGCTGTCAGAGGCGAGGTGGAGGTGGAGGTGGCAGTTCGGACGGTCCCGCAGAGGCCTGCAGCTATAAGTGGCTGTGCACAGAAGACAGACATGACACACACGGGACAGGAAAGAAGAAGTAGCCCATTACTGGAAAGACTCCGATTTTATGAAGATTGGTATGAATAAAAGGAAATAAACGATTCTCAAAACGTTTAGTGGAGGTTTCAATGACGTACGTCATGAATCAAACCTTTACTAAAAGGCTTTAAACACAATGCCTGGAATTTGTTTCACATAAAGACTGAAAGAAAAGTTACGTGCCAAGATAAATATCGGTTCAAAATCACTTCAAAGTTAATTGTTTGGCCAGAATGCAAGACAAAGTGCATCACACAGTGAAAACAGCAGCACAAACACCTTTTCAAATAATTGAATAAAAATTTCTAAATAAGTTTAAACACAATAAATATTTAGCAGAACAAAATAATGTCAGCTCCAGAGAAATGATTTGATGTCAATGCACACATATGTGTGTATAGACACACACAAACACAAACACATTTATATATAAAACAATAAGAAATTGTTATTAAAATCCTAAACGATAAGAACAATCAATTAAAAGCAAGGCTGAACAGATTTGTCTTGCGTTTGTCATAAAAACTATTAAACGAGAGAAAAGAGAAATTCAAGTCAACCTTTTATCCATTTTATTTGTACTTATTATGGCATCTAGTTAAATAGTCAATAAAAACATCAGTTCTGGTGAAAATTTGAAAGTTTATCTTGTAGATTTATGTGGCTAATGAGCTAAAATGATGAAGCATAACACAGAAAAAGGCTTTAATTATTCCAGTTTATGCGATGCAATGTTCATGGGAAATATAAGCAAGTTTCACTGTTTGAAATTAAATATGGGATTTGGGAAAAACATATTGAAGCATTGAAGCAAATAACTGAAGTTCCGAGTGTCTATCGTGCAGAGAATGTATCAACAGTGCTGTGCAAAGATCACTTACCATCCTACGCTGATCCTTTGCCAGGACGTTCCGTCACCGAGAAATCTACTGGACACTAACATCACTGCTCGTTGCGTGAGAGAGACAGATACCGTATTAATCAGGTTTGTCAGGTTTTCATGTACACTTGAGAGGAGAAGGTACAAGAATCCTGCCCCTGCCTGCTCGTCTGTGTTGTCGCAACGGAGGAGACCGACGGTCAGCGCTGGTCTGTACGAGCTGATGTCCTGTATACGGTGTGGACGCTGTTTGAAGCCAAACCGTTAGATCCCAGCGTCTGGACGCCGATGTGGAGCGGGAGGCTCAGGTCAACATTCTCCAGGACGCACTGAAAAGAGGGAGCACAAGACGTGTCACGCATGTTGGTTCAGGGAGCAGGGATGGAGAGCGGGAAGTGTCCGATACCTTAGTGCAGGCTGAGCTCATGACAGATTTGTGGAACTCCCCGTCTACGACCACCTGAGAGGTGACGGTATAAGAAAACAGTATATTTTTGAATACGTTGAAAACAAGGTCGATCTTTAGAAATAAAATGTGATATTTGTTTACCCTGTATCCATAGACAAATGTGCCGTTACTGCAGAACAGCTCATCGAGTGGCGGTCTCTCCCAGCCAATCAGGAGGCTGCTTTGACCCACTGTTTTAATGACCTCAACGAAGCCAACCGCAGCTGGAGCATCTGGAGGGAAATACATTGGAAAAAAAAAAAAAAGGTCCAACACATTATGTCTTTGATTTGGTTTTGTTTTTGTGAAACAAAATCCAACTTTATAATCCAGCAATTTTAAACAAACCTGAGTGATTTATTAAAAGTTAACCGACGTGTGTTGTTTTGGCAATAAAACACACCACCATGCTGAGAGAATCTACAGCAAAATGTGCCGCAGCTTTTTCTCAAATGCACAGGGCCGATCTAAACGGCACATATCGAGGCGGAATGTAATCACATTACAGCAGAGCGCGGCATTAAAACTCATATTCTGCAAGTGCAACGTGATGAACCGAAGGCAAAGATGTTGTTTCATTGTCAAAACAAAAAAGGTCATGTCACCTTTTTAATCAAAGAAAAATGTTTTCTCCCAGAAATTTCAATAACTGTAGCATACCCGGTTTGGGTTTGTCAGCGTCGTTCTTTTCTCTGGCCGACTTCTTGGATTTCTTAGGTGAGCAAGAACCAGAGCGAGTGCAGGATGTAGAAAATCCAAGGGCAGTGCCACTGATCTCGGAGGTCGTGTCCGACACTTCAATCTTAGTTGTGTTTGAGGCAGTTTTTTCTGGTTTCACACTTTTGCCATCACTGGCAGTCGTCTGATTCTGATCAGCAGAAACTGGACGGAGAGCGTCAGGTGTGTCGGGACTTGCAGCGATTTTATTGGTTAGTTTAGGGGATTTCACAAAAAGGCCATCACTTGAAAGGGGCTTATCTTTGCTCGGTGCCACGGTGACAAGAGAGGAGCTTGAAAGAGTAGATGTTGTTTTAGATGTTTCCGCTTTACAGGGAAGGTTAGCAAACCTGCCGGGACTGAATGATGTGCTGGCCGACCGAGATATCACTGCATTAAAAAGTGTCGTTGACTTATTTGTGGCCGTTACTGCTGGAGAGTGCTTAGCTTGTGTTGAAGCAGTGGTGGCTGGGAGACAGGCCGTCTGCTTAACCCTGAAACTCAGGTTCTGCTTCTTTGTGCGAGAGGACGCGTTCAGGGTTTCTGAAGCAGGGAGTGGCAGGCTCCTCCTGGATTCTTGTTCTCTTCCCTGGGTCTCTTCATCCTGGAAATGAAGACGAAGATTTTATTGTAGCTTGCGTCAGAAACATGATCAGACCAGATGAGATTTCTAAACACAGACCAACACGCAGAGCAGAATGAAGCAGAGCACTTTAGATCTCGTTAAAATTCTCTGTGTACCCGATAGCTGCTCATCAGTGTCTTCTGCAGCTGCTCGTGTAGGTTCAAGATCTTCTCGGGGCTACTCAGCCGCCTGCTTGGGCTGAAACGTGTGTTTGAGGAAGGAGAGGCACGACTCAGTGAGGGTCCAGTGAAAGAGGTTCGATCTGGCGAGGATTTATCCGTTACATCCATGTGGTGACCTCCAGTTTCCTCAAGTCCACGACCAGAATGAGATGGCTAACGAGGAATTGATAAATGGACAAAATAGAATTATTGTCAATTCATCTTCAATCTGTGCTGCTCATCATTAGCATTAGTTATAAAGTAACCATGTACTCTGGCCCTGTCTAAGTTAGCTGGGATTTTTTCCAGTTCCCAGCGACTCTGAACTTTATAAAGCAGTTTTGAAGATGAATGAATGAATTAATTTTTAAACATACTGTGCTGAACTGTCAACTTTTCTGAATATTATCTACCATCGTATGTGTCCTTAATGTCACAATGTCAGTGCAGTCACTATCTGCAATCCAGGCCTATTTTACCAACAGCATCTGATTTGTACTAAAAGAGCAAGAAGCAAAAAGGCCTATTTGATTCTGACCCATGAAACAGGATCTGAAGTTGTCTAGTTTCCACTAAAATATTTCTAACAGTCATCCTAAGCATTTTAGTTTCTGCACAGAAACTGTTTGGTCGTCTAAAACTAAATGTCTGTACAATTTTCTTTTGGACATGGATGGATGTTTTGTTTGTTGTTGTTTTTTTTTTTTACAGCTTTTTAGTCCCACAAGTCCAATGGCATTGTATTGGCTTTAAGATGCGTCTAAAAAAGGTTTTGCTCATGATGCCTCACCTGGACTGTCATCAGGCCCTCCGTCAGTGGCACTGCAGGTGATGACACTTGCACGCCACCAGGCTCCTGCACAGGCAAGTCAGTGATTTTCTTTCCTGCTGGTGCGACTTCATGAATGCAGACTTTAAGGTTTGTTGGAGACTTTGTTGTAACTGCAGCAGAAGAGTGTTTTTCACCTCCACAGCGCTGTGTTTCAGCTTCAGGTGTGACCCAGTTTTTTTGCTGCTTGCTCACAGAGCTCTGCTCATGAAGGGATGCTGAATCCCTGTTATAATCTTGAAACATTGAAATAAATTCTGGTTTCAAAGCAGTCCAGTAGTCCGGTCTGTTGATGATTCCCACGGGTGTGAAAGCTGCCGTATAGTCCTGCAGGGTGGCATCCCGGAGCAGCATCTCAACCTGATGTGTGAGATTTGAGTCCACGAAGCCTCTTCTGTGCATGATCTTCATCATCTGCGCTAGCAAGTTGTTCCTCTCTTGACACTTCATCACCAGGCAAGACAGCTTGGCCTGTGATTGGACAAACGCTCGTCAGAGCACTTAAACGAGAGCACAAACAAAGTCAATATTACTTTGTTTCCTCACCTTTAAGGGGGCTACGTCCAGATCTGTCTGGCTTTTCCTTTTCAGCAGTGCGTCATACTATAACCAAAGTAAAAACAGTCAAAACTAAGATATGCATTAGGGTAACAGTTTATAAAAGCAATCCAAGTGTACTCACCTTGGCTCTGATGTCATTGTAACGTGCCCTGAGTGAAACCAGAGCAGTACTCAGATCATCCCTGTTGCCCTGTCCTCTTTTCAGCACTATATACTCCGAGTTCAACTCCTCTAGAGCGACAGTCTGCAGGGTTTTTCAAAGGCACACGTGATGAAGACGAGAGTAAAGCAATCTAGGATTTATATATGTATATCTCAAGTATGGGGGTGCAATGTCAGAAGTTTACTATTCAGCTTTACTGGCTTCACTGAATATCTGAGAAAGAATAAAGACTTTATACCTTAGCTTTGAGTTGAGCAGTGAGGATATTGTATTGCTCCTCGGTTTGAGACTTGAGTGACAGAATGTCAGACTTCTCCCTGAGCAGGTTCGTCAATCTGTTCTGCAGCTGCTTCACCTGAAACGCATGAGCGCACGCACAAAACTGTTTAGGCCTGACAGACAGGTGTAGCAGCTTTCTCTGGTTTCTCTCCAAAAGAAAAGAGGTCAAATTGTACTGACACAGACTTTGAGAAGATACAGTTTTGTGAAAAAACTTTTTTAGAAAGCAAAGGAGGGGCAAAGTGACCCAAACTTACAACCTTCTTCATATGAGGTGAGTGCTCGCCACTACACCGACGTGAGACAAGACATATCTGATATTATGAAACAGCCACTAATTCAATTATGTGAAAATGCACAGGAAGGAACGACTTCAGGAGGGAAAACTGTCACACATGAACAATAAAGAGCTGTGAAAACAAAGCTTGTTGAGATCAGGGAGTCTTTCTTTTAATGGGAGGAAACGAGAAGTGGCGGCGAGTCAGTTTCAATAAAAAAAATTAAGCTTGGACGTTGAGCACGGCCTCCTGACAGTCAAGTATGGAGGGAGGTCTGTGATGCTGTTGGGGTGTGTTGCTGGTGAACTTGAACATTTGGCCGCCATCATAAATAGAGGCTTGTACCATCAGTGGGAAATCTTGGCAACCACATGATAGTTTCACAATCCAAGCACAGCTCTAAGTCAAGTGAAGTTAAGTTGAGGAATCACAAGTGTGATGCTGATTTTATTTTGTTTGTTCTAAACTTTAACGGCATTAAAATAAAGAAAGTCACTTCATGCAAACAAAAGAGTATGTGCAAAATGACTTTATAAATGAGAAAATCAGAAGCGTAGAGGAAACAATACTATAGATTTCAACTAAGCAATATGTGAAAAATTTTTATATTTCCATTGCTACATTTCCTTTGACCCTTTATCAAAGTTTAATTTTTCAATATATATTCATCTAACCACAAAGTCTTGCAGACTGAGGGGATTAGATGGTGTTGATTGCATATGGAGTTAAATACCTGGGTTGTGAGGTTGTCATTTTCCTTTCTGATCTCCTCCATTTGACTGTTGACGTCTGACAGTCCCATCAGCTTCTCAGCTGCCTGAACCGCTTTTCTCTCCGCCTCCTCCCTCCTGCCGTCTGACTGACACAGCTCACTGCACAATCTCTTTGTCTGAAGGATGCAGACGAAAATAAGTTGCCGAAGTTCTCAGCGAGGCATTGTGGTACTGAAAACATAAACTGATGAGAAGGGAAAAAAACTCATAGGGGTTCTGAAATGAAAGCATTACGTATGGGGAATGATAAAAGGCCACGTTCGGAAAAATATTCGAAAAAATGCTTATGAAAAAATATTTGAAGTGGGTGAGAGGATCTTTTCACTTCCAGTGCAGTGAGATGAGCAGTATTAGCTCAATGGCCATAGTCAGTCCAGGGGCTACAGTCTGTCAGGACACCAGTGTTTTAAAGAAAATAAGTACAGTTAAGCCGTTTAATCCATGATAAATGTTGTGGTGCAAATAAACAAGTGACCGTATGATCAAATAAAACCAATTTACTGGCTTGTGATGCTCTCTGAACCATAAGTTCAGAAAAAAAAAGTAAAAAAGTATAAACGATAGATGGATGGATGATTATGTATATTACTTCCTCACATTCAGTAATTTGACTCACTCTCACCTCGACACAAGTCTTGTCCAGCTCGTCTTGTGACCTCTTCAATTTTGCTCCCAAGGCTTCAATCTCCTTCGTCAAGTCACTTTCTTCCTGCTACAGATCAAAAAGACATGTCGATAATAAACTACAGCTCTCAGAGTGATTTACAGCATCAATCAATGGGTAAAATTACACGCCACCTGTGTAAGGCTTCCTGTGTGGTCAGTTTGACATCGTTGTGTGGCGTAATTTCCAGCATGACCGTCGGGCTTCTTTGTCACATTAGTGCTGCCTGCATTCAGCAGATTCTGCGTCTCGCTCCTAGTTTCTGTTGGTGTTTGGATGTCTTCAGCTTGTAAACTGCATTTGTCCTCCCTTGGGCCCTGGATTACCAACATTATCTGTTTTCTGTTTTGTTTGAAACAAACGGCACTTTCATTTTCTTCTTTGAGAGTGCTGACTGACTTTATCAGCTCAGCCGGCTTTTCTTTGAGAGTATCAGATAATTGTTCCTGGTTCCTCTGTTCTTTGAGACACAGGAGGGAATTGGTTAGTTTGTCTCTCTCCTCTTTCAAATTAATCGCTGCCTGGCTCAACTCATCACTTTCTGCCTGTAAACTTTGCAGTAACTGCATGATTTGATCTCTCTCTGCTTTTCCTCTGGAGAGAGACTCGTGTATCGCCTCTTTATCTCCTTCAAGAACCAAAATAGACTGTGTTAGCTGCTCTTTCTCCAGTTTTAAGCCCCCCGTGGACCTCTCAAATTGGTCTTTCTTGTCTTTTAGTCCACAGACCATCCTGTTGAGCTGCTCCTTCTCTTGCTTGAGACAAGCCAAAGATTGAGAGACGCAGTCTCTTTCCTCCTTCAGTCCCCAGATTGCTCGTGTTAGCTGCTTTTTCTCTTCCGTCTGTTGGTGGACTGACAGAGTTACATCTTGTTGCTGCTCTTTGAGGGCATTTATGTTGTCACTCAGCACTTGTTGTTCTGTTTTGAGACGCTGTATTGATGTGGCTCGCTGGACCATTTCATCTGTCAGTACACTGACATGCAGAGTTTTCTGTGAATTGCTCCTTAATGAGTCATTGTGACTATTCTTACGGAAATCAGATGCTGAATCTTCGGTCTCCTGGTTGCATATCAACTGAGCTTCTTCTCTTTTAAGGACACCTGCAGCTGAACTGTCTGTGCATTCATCTTTGTTGCTTGGTGGAAAATGTCCTGATATTACAGAATTATAATCACTTAACCACAGAGCGTTTCTGCACTCTGAACGCTTATCATCCGATTCCTGCCTTTGCTCTTCACTCTCCAACATCTTTTGCTGCAGCTCCATAATCGTATTGAGATCATCTTCAGTCTTCTTAGTAAGTTCTGCATTTAAACATGTTTGTTCCTGGTTCTCCTGCTCTAGCTTGACAACATTGTCCTCTAGTCTTGAGATACTCTCTTTCAGCTTTGTTTGCTCCGTCATGGTCTCCTCCTCTTTAAGCTTAATGTGAACAAATAGCTCCTGGATCCGATCAGCCAACGCCCGGTTTTCTTTATTCAGGGCTTGGGTGAGATCTTCCTGGGGGACGGCATGAGTTGTGTCATCTTCGGTAGAAGAGGACAGAAGATCTCTGTGATCACGAGTAGTTCTGCAAATCTGCAGAGAGGTAGAAATTGATTAGTGACTTACTGGAGTTGAAATGGCTCACTGTCACAAAAGCGCCTGAGATTTACCTTTTCACCTGAAGATCCTTCCTCTGACACTGCATGTTGTTCCTCCACCAGTTTCCTGAGTTGTAATTTCAGCTGAGCGTTCTCCTCACTCATCTTCTGCATCTCTTCCTGTGTGCGCTGCAGGGCAGCCTCGAGGTGTTCACGTTGCTGCCGAAGCTTTTCAAGATCTTCCCCTAACCCCAAGCTCCTGTACGCTTCCCTCAGGGCATCAGATTCCTCACTCGGGCTTTCCTCCACATTAAAAATCCCTTTCGAGCACCAGTTCCCAAGCTTGAACTCACCTAATGACTCTGTAGTGAAAGACGGTGACTTGAAATTGGAGTCAGAGCCAAAGCAGAAAAAGTGGTTGAGAGAATCATTTTCATCTGTGGTTTTTGATTTGGGTGATGTAGAGTGATCCTCTGTGGGCCTGGGTGTGCTCTCTGCTGCAGCCTGGTGGTGAACACCTGAAATTGTTACCTCTTCTGAGGATGGCTGAAACGACACAAAGATTCCAAGATCCTTATGTTTTATCTTTGCATTAAGATGCAAAATGTTCTTATAACTACAGTGGTTATTTGAAACTAAATCTTTGTGAACAATAGACAATAATGAATCAGAAGAAACAAGTGAATACAATTAAATGTTATGGTGTACCCTATCGATAAGCCCCTGCCCTCTCAAAGTGCCGCAGGATAAACCTCCCTTCACAGACATGTTCGAACACATTTTCCCTCAGGATACATAATGTGAGATTATAGTTTGCAGTTTACATATTTATCTCTTTCAAACAAGATTTGGGACAGACACAATATGAGGAATAATTTGCACAGAAACTAAACTACATAAATGTATACCATATTAGGACATGTTTTGATCTGGAGTAAAAAAACAAAAACAAAACAACAACATTATGTCACTAATGGTCAAATAAAATATCCAGCATAGTGTAAAGTTTCTCACTTCACTCCAAAGGTAATTAGTTTTACTGTCGATTACTGGGCCCTGCATCTCATGACAGTGTGTTCATCTTTAATTACAACATAAATCCATGGTTTGATTGAGCAACAAAACCACATGAAAAAACCATTTAAGGAATTACTCAATCTCCACATACCTCTCCAGAGCTCCTTGTCAAAGATGGTCCCATGACAGTGGCATAGGTGAGAGTGCATTTAGGCTTAATATCCGGTGAGCTGGCACCAGAACTTAGGCGTGAGGACTCGGGGATTGAGAAAGACGGACTTGGTGTGTGGTTAGCTGCCTCCCTGAAGACCTGCTGCAGTCTGTGGTTCTCCTCTTTCAGCTCTTCAACCTCCTCCATCAGGGAGCTTTCAGAAAGTTTCAGCTGGTGCACCTCTGCCTTCGTCTCCTCCACTCTGCAACCCAGGAAGTGGTTGTTCTCTTGGGCCTCCTGCAGCTGCTCCATTAAGCCCCTCTGCTCGGTCAGCCGGTCCTCCTCTCTCTCCAGTAGCACCTTGAGATCCTCCTGCAGGCTGATGATAAAGCTTTGCAGTCTGGCCTCATTTGAGGGATGTTTTGCATCATTGTTTTGGCCTCCGACATCGTTCTCCGTCTTTCCTTCATCTTCCTCTTGCCTTTCTTCTCTCTCAATAGCCACGTTTGACTGCCATTGCAGCCTCCTCTCCTCCCTTTTCTCCTCTTCCCCTTCACCCTCTCCTCTCGTGGAAGGCAGTCTGTCTTGTTCCTCCAAGTGTGTGACAGTCCCAGCAGTAATTCTGACCGCTCTCGTCGTTGCCATGCCAGTGGCAGCGTTCACAGTCATCTCAAGCAGCTGCTTTTCTAGAGTATAAACGCGGTTCTGCAGGGTCTGCTCTCTGTCCCGGGCTACGCTCAGCTTGTGTTGGAGCTGCACTTTAAAGTTCTCAAAATACTGTGACTGGCGACTCATCTCATCCTCTTTGGCCTTCAGTTGCCTCTGGCAGCGCTGCAGTTTCTCCCTCCATACCCGCTCCCCTTGCTGCTTCTCCCGAGTCTGGAAACAAAGGAGAAAACAGGAAGCAGAGGAAAAGAGGGCGATGCCACCGAGTGAAAATCAAGGAATCATTTTTCTGAATAAAATTACTCAAAGCTAATTTTAAGTCGCGTCACAGCCCATCCAGACAAAACTCTACTCTCGTCCAAATAGGTTATCTATTTGTGGAACTGCTCAGCATGAGGGGAGTCTACCAACCACTACAGACATTAGTATCCAACAAAGTGGCACATTAAAGCAAAACATTTTTATAATTTAAAACTAATCTGAGCTTAAAAACAGTACATCAACGTATTTAATTACACATCTAATGCCCATTTTTGTATTTTAAAGACTAAATCATCAAAGTTTAGATGACATGAAATAAATACTTGTGTAAAAAAGTAAGGACCACATCGCTAAAATAGAAGTTAATCTGTGTACCGAGGATGCAACATAGGAACCTGTGACTTTTTCAAACTACTTCATATAGACTATGAAGTGTTTTTTTGCTCAATCTTTTGTAATGAGTAAATGCTTTTTTTGCACTGAACCGCTTACAATGTGCGTAGACCTTCCCTTTTATTATCAGGTCATTTCATTGTCTACCACTCAAACTTGCTTTTCTATCAGCAGAACATCTGTTAGGTGTCAACTCAAATTGTTTGGGAGTAGCTTTTAAAAGCCACGCGCTCCAGAAAATATAGTTTCAGAGTTTGCATATTAAAGCTGACAGAAGATGTTCACTCACCATGGTCCTGACCTCCTCCCTGAGCACGTGGAGTCTCTGATCCAGCCTCTGGGTGTGTTGCATACTGAGCAGCTGACAGGCAAAGGCTAAGTGATATAACTGTAGCAGCAGGCTCTTCTCAGACTTCTAACTCTAAAATTGCCACAGTGCGATAAAGAGAAGCCCAAATTACATCACAACATCATAACGACGTCAACGAAGTACATTTCTCATCTAAAAAGCTACACACTTTAGTTTTACCGCCTGATATGAAGAAAAGATATAAACATAAGCTCCTGCAGTGAGTCATTGGCAGCAGGCAGTGTGCAGTGCAGTCAGGTGTGTGTGAGATACACGATATCACCAGAGCCAAAAGTGAGTATATAGTAGCAGGCGTGAGTGTGTGTCACTGGATCCCCCCCAGTCTCTTACCTTTTCCTCAGATAGCGGTCAGTCTGAATGCAGGAACCTGCATTCTGCTCCAGAATCTCCACTTTGTTAAGCACAACCTGCAGGTCCGGACCGGTTACAATGGTGGCTGAACTGCTTCCAGTACCTGCTGTGTCAGACGAGGTCATGTGATCCTCTACCGGTCAGCCTATGCCCACTTGGTCAGTGTTACCTGTGGCACAAGAACTAATCATGTCAAATTTGTTATATGGAAGTTAACATTTTGGACATATTTTTTTTCACCCCACACACGTCCGACACTGTTGCTGTTTTAAAATAAACAAAAACAGAAAAGGATGCATGTGCTTAACATTCACTTATCTATAATTCAACATGTCAACAGCTTGGTAGCAAGTTGTTGAGCAGCGGTATCTCAGGTTACCCCAACTCCCAATTGGTCCTCCACCTCCAACTATACATATATATTATAAGTGAGGAGTGTCGTTCTTTCCCATTCTCTTTTCAAGCAATATTCAAAACAACTAGTATTTGCAGTAATCATTACCGCTTTGCTTCGTTTACCTTAAAAACATGACAAGCTGGCTTTTGCTTTACGGTAGACATGTTGAAGCATGACTTTTCCTTAAAGCTCTGCAGAAAGTTTGGCTAATGCATAACTCTGCACGAATAGCAAGCTAATGAATGACTATTTCACATGGGTAAAACACAAAAGATGATTCTTTAAAAGATTATGATGTATGCAAACTAAAGCAATAGGAACACCAGCATGAATCATCAGTTGTAAGTAACAAAGGTTTAAAGAAGGAATTTCTTAGATATAAGGTTTAATAATAACCTGGTTTTGCATTGATCCTAGTTTCCTCCTCGAACTGCAACAACAAGTTTCCAGTAAGTTCAGCTCCTGCTTTGTGAACTTGGTTTCACTGCTGTCTCCTTAGAAACGACACAGACGTTGGACTTTGCCAGAATCCTCGATCCTCTCCACTTGGCATGCAGATTTTGGCTCACCCCGTCACGCAGCCTTCTAATTTCTCCTCTCACAGTGTCTCCACTTCTCATTGTCCTACCGAGCGGTCCCACAGCTGAGGCTGTGGCTCTTCTCCCTTTAAGTAAATCCTCTGATTCAGAGTCTTCTCTCCGTAAATCCACGTTTGCTTCTCACAGAGGAGTTAAGGGTTTTATGGTCCAGGTTCAAGAACCACTAAAGTAGATGTCCTCTATAAATAAATCTCAATAATCTCATGTATATCTGGGTATTCACTAAATTCTCAAATAGATTTGCATTCCAGCTAGGAGTCCTCTGCAAAAGTGCGCATTTATCAAAAAGGCCATTAGGTTTTTGTGAACTGTCTAAAAATGCATAAAAAATGTTGCTTCTCTTTCATCCTTGCTTGCATCCACAGCACCGAAACACCTAGAAGATACAAACGAATAAAGTTCAGACTGTTTTCAGCATCATCTTTGTACTCGTCCACATCCTAACTATTCATTGTGATAAAACAGTCAACACACACACTTTACCTGATGTGGTTTCACTGTTATTTTCATTAAGGCCAAAGAATAAATGCTAAAGAAAAGAACAGAAAGAGGAACAGAAACTAAAGGAGAGAGAAGAAAAGATGTGTCAGAAAAGCTTGTAAAACATCACAATTTAATTGCAGCAGAGATAAAATATTTAAATTCTGTCCCAATTATTATACAGGTCAGTGGCAAGGGTGTGTACCTTTTCCTCTATATCCTTTATTTGTCTTTTTTGCAAGTCAATCCTGTCCTCCAGCTCTCTAATTCTCTGCAAAGCAAAAACAGAAGTTGTTAAGTGGGTCAAAACATATTTACACACAAGGTAATAACACAAAGAAAACAAACAGTCGCTTAACAGTTAAGACGGTGAACCAATTATCACAGCATATACTTCAAATAATCTGCTGGCTTCCCATCATGCCCTCTGTCTCCATGGCAGCTGTGTTGGATAAGAATGAGTTGCCACGGCAACCGCCCAGCGGATTTAACTGTGAATGGTTGAAGTGAGTCCGTCTGTGGGACTTTAAAGCTGAGCAACACTTTGGATGAAAGCGCCCTCCGCTCTGTGATCGACAGAGAACATCTGTGTCCTCGCTACGCTACACAACTGCACATGAGGGCATCTGTGACTTGTTTTGGAAGCTGAAAACACAGCCATTTAATATTATGATCAGATGTTGCAAATCAGTCCTCGATTAAAGCTGAATGGTTCTACAAATTAACAGAATGTAATCCTCCATTTGAGTGGTGTCAACACTTTGTTAATCCAAACTGATTATTGAATGGATGTTAATGTTCTGTGGTTGAAGGTTATTGCGTTAGTAAGAGTAATTCAAACGACTGGAATGGCATTTCGGGCGTGGTGATTATTGATGTAGTCAATGAGCAACAACAAAGTGTTCAAGCCATGGGTGTAAATCTACTCGGGTGGTAGCAATATGGAGGTACACTGAAGGAGTTGGGGAGGGAATATTAATTTCAAAATGACACACACACACACATACACACACTCATCTGTTCACACTTTCACTACTCTAGATGCACTTACAATCACAGTACAGGTAGCACGCACAGGGATACTGCATCTTTTTCAAAGCACCAGGGGTCAAGGTGGGGTCAGAGGTTTCTGGTGGGTACCTGGGATCAGACTGAGGGCGGGCAGGACTCAACAACCTGACTTGGTTTGCTTTGAGCCTTACCTGCTGGGCCTGCTGTAGGAGCTCCATGCGCTCCTGTAAGATCTGACTGTCAAACTGCCGGCTCTGCCTGAGAATCTGACGCCGCAGCTTGTCCACAGCTAGCCTCAGCTCCTCCCTCTGCCTGTCTGTCAGCGACTCAGCCACCGCCTGGCATGCCGGCTGCTCCTGCTGCAGAGCGCTATACAGCGTGGCCTCCAGCTCCTCGATCCTCTGCATAGCCAGCCAAATATACATACATACATACATACATACAAGTATACAAACACACACAGACGCACGCATGCACATGCGCATGCAAAAACACACACACAAGCATGCAAAAAGACACACATGGAAGCACACCAACACAGAGACACACACACATCACTGTGACTATGGCAGATTGGGGGAATACGGTTCCACTTTATAGTAGGGGGTATTTAAACTTGACCTTTACATGGCAATTCTATTACAACACAAAACTGTGCTTTTGGTCTTATTTTCTCAGAGAAAAATTGAAATTGGCACAGCAAATACCATGTAAAAACCAAGAGCTGAGCAACACAATGTCAATTCAGACTATAAACACAAAACCAACACCAAAACTGACCAAACAACGTGGTTAGAAATAGATGGATATTGAACTAGATGTTTATTGGCAATCGTCTGTAGAAGTCAGTATGGAAGAGAATATTTATAGATCATTAATTCTGACAAATCTAGTATTAAGTCAGATTAAACCCATCTTGTCTGGAATCTTTCTTTGACTTCCATATGAAGGCCATTCAGTGGGATATTCCTGAATCAAATGTTCATTGTTAAATGTTCTGCTTTTTGAGAGAGAAAATCTGTGATTTGCCTTATGAGAAGATAAAAGAGGACGCAGTTGTAAACAAGCAGACAAATACCTCTGCCAATTCAGTGCCTCAGACTATTATAATTGTTTTATAGTTCAGACTTCAGTTGGTAAAAGATGCAGTATCCCAACACAATGTGACATATTTTACCTTCATGGAGTATGTTGGACTCATGATGTTTAATGGGGTCCCAAATGTTTATGTGTCATGCTGTAATGACAATGTGGTGCCCCTGCATTCCTGAATCACTGTATAATGAGACATGTTGCCTTTTACACTGGTGAGTAATACATGAAACGCAGATTGGTCATTTCCAATTAGATAGCGTGAAACCACACTGTGTAATACTGCTCCGGACTTCGTACCATGTAGGCCTGGTCCAAGGCCTGTTTCCTGTAGTCCAACTCTTCCTCAAGGAATCCTTTCTGCTTACTGAATAGCTCCTGCAGCAAGATCAGGCAACAGTGTGATAAATACCACACAATGGAAAAGTGAAAGAAAAAAAAAATCAAGTAAAAAGCTACACAAAAAGGCTTTTTAGCACTGGAAGAGAAGAAAAACTTATCAATAAAGTTTTTTGAGTGCATTCTCATAAAAGGAAATACAAAAATTTTGTGGGTGCTTATGTGAAAGTTTCAAAACACATTTTAATTTACCTTGTCATTTTCCAGATCAATCATCTTCTGTGTGAGAGCTGCCTCTGTGCTATCTATCTGCTTTAACCACTGCAGGAATCAGAAAATTAGAGTCATGGGTGTTGCAACTTTTTTTAGATTTTATCTCAGGATCAATCATGCAGACAAGAATACGTTGTTGTTACTAATTACATTAGTTAACATTAATTTGTTCCATTCCCCAAACTTTAACACTCAACTCAAATGCAATAGTTGAATTGGCTATGAAGTGAGATTTGCAAGGAACGTCCACTGTGTGTCACTAAAAGCACAGAGAGGCTTCATTTCACCTTTTCACAGAGAGAAATCACCGTCCCTGCCTGGATCACAGCGACCTGCTCCTCATTCCTCAAATTCTACAGAAAACAATTTATAAAATTAAATTGGATATTCAAAAAAAGAGCCATTCAAGATTATTTTAATGAGACAATTACTCAAACTCACCCCATTATCACCTAGAATATCCAGTTTCTTCATTAGCTCAGGAATAATAACATCCTGCACAAAAGGTCAGAACCAAGACATCATGTGAGAATCTGCGTTGGATATAATTAATAGGAAAGAATCCTTTTCTGAAATAATTTTTACCTTGACTCCCTCCTGGTGGCAGTAGATCTGCAGAGCACTGCTGCTGTTTTCAGGGAACGCTGACATGTGCAGATTAAGGGCAGGAGATCTGCGCTCCCTCTCCTATGAAAGGAAACAGCATGTTAATATTCATACAAATCAACAAACACATTGATATACATTTTTTCACATCAATTCCTGGGTACTAACGGAGCACCCCATCGCCATAATGATTGCGAGTGCAGTAAGAGAAAAACTTAAGAGACACTCTCTCTAAATGAATATTGAAGTGAAATGGAAGGGAATGAGGAATTTACTCACATGACACTGAAAACATGGTCGGGATCTGCCAAAATGAGGGAGGTGAAAACCCAAAAATTTTAAAAGGACAAACCAACTAAACAAGAAGGAAGTCATGCTTTTAAAACCGCAAGCTGAGATAGTGATCTGGTGTTTCACCGACACGACACAACTTCTACACAAACAGATAAACTGACTGGCTTAAGTAACA
The DNA here is from genome assembly GCF_963422515.1 of Blennius ocellaris. Taxonomy (NCBI): domain Eukaryota; kingdom Metazoa; phylum Chordata; class Actinopteri; order Blenniiformes; family Blenniidae; genus Blennius; species Blennius ocellaris. The sequence goes on along the minus strand of NC_137658.1, from coordinate 8,248,386 downwards.
CTGGAGCCATTGCCACCGATTGCCTTCTAGCTGTCATACAGGTGTGTGATGTTAACCAAAAATAACCACCAGCTGTAATATACCACATTTTCTACCGTTTCAGTTCTGTGTTATAGATTTGTTGTCTTATGGAAAATGTAACATAAACTGGAAAGTACCATGCCAAAATGGTAGACAAAATGAACAAGGATGGGAATGGATGGTGAACGTAAATACATCTTTATTCAATTAAAAATTATATTCATCTCAACACATTTAACATTCATGAAATGAAATTTAAAAAAAATATATATTTCAGTCCAGTGACAGGGTATGCACACAGCTGCCATGCAAAACAAGGGAAATTAAAAGCATACAGTGAAAAACTGAGATGAGTGCAGGAAGGGAATGCATGTCTGTCTGAGGAGTCACTGTATGTAGGTCTTGCGTCTGGAGCTGAGGCCGTTGTTGTCGCTTCCTGGCGACAGCTTGATGGCAGTACAGTCTCTTACTTCCAGTTCCAGCACTCTGAATTCCAGCAGCTCATTCTGGTCCCGGGCGTCCTGAACCTCAGCATGCAGCTTCGACTCCGTCTGCTGCAAGACACACATCTGCAGACAGAAATGTATCTTTAATCTTCGAGAGTTTCTGAACTGTGTTGCAGCAGAATCAGTTCATATCTCATACGAGATATAATTGATAATAATCTAATAAAAACCAAATCACACACAATAGATGACTTGCATGATTACACATCTGAGGATAAGCCCAGTTATTGTACCTTAATGATCATTAAAGTCTTACATCTACAGGTAGAAAAGACCTCTGTCTATATTATACAGAGAAGCCAATGACACTTCTGTACTTAAGCGAATTCTTCAGGTTTCTCTACCTTACTTGAACATTTTTCTGTTGAGGAATTTTTTACCATTACTTTCTACATTTGAACACAACTTTCTGTACTCTTGAGTAACCACCTGTTTCAATGCTGAGAAACATGATTCAGAGTTACAGTGAAGGAAAATCAGCTTATGGCAACAGTGATCAATACTGGCGCTTCAGAAGTAATATCAAATTAGAGTGAACAAGTTACATCAACAACTACTGAACACTGTCTTCCCATTTGTTTGTTTTTTTTAAAAAGAAAGATTCATCACATAAAAGTTTGAAAAAGTTTGTTTTATACAAATAGAAATTCTACATCGGTGATTAGTGACTCAAAACTGTAAGGTAAGTTCAACCATGATCAGCTTTAATTGATCATACAGCCACACTAAAAACATTGTATTATAATAACAGTTATAAAAAGGTTAAAGCTCTCATCAAAAGTTAGTATCTGTAATTGTTTTTAAGTAAAGAATGCGAGTGCCTGAATCAGTTTTGCACAAATGTAACAATCCAAAAAGTTTTAATGGAAAATACCAAAAACAGTGGATTACCTGGAATAGGCTGTAATCTGATGAGTGGTCACATATATAATCCAAAATTTCAGCTTTCCAAATTAGTATATGATGTAAATTAGCTTGGTTTTTAATAGCTTTTTTGACATTTTGAGATCAAGTCATTAAAATTGTATCTATTGATATACATCTATATGCTTAATATAAATGAATTGCAAAAAATAAATGAGTTGACTGATGAGTAAAATGATCTTATGCTGTTATAAAACCAGTTTAAGACTACATAAGGAAACTTGGAATTTTATATTGAGATATCTTTTTTAAAGTAAACAAGATTTATATTTCAGGTTAGAACAGGTTTATGAAATGCTTTTAACTAATCTTCGATAGTTAAAAAAAAAAAAAAGAAAGCCTTGCTGGTACAAAATATCTGTGGCTGCTGTGGTACAAGTGAGTGATTCAGTCTACCTTCTCATGCAGTTCCTGGTTGGTCCTGAGCAAGTACTGCTTCTCCTCCACCCATTTTGAATCCTGCCATAACAACCAAACAAAACATCAGCGGGAAACAACACTGGTAAGAAGAGGACAGGAAGGAAAAGATCCCCAGTGACGGATTGTAATGAACAAAAACGACAGTGACATAAACCAGTCATCACACGTTCACATGCCGAGCGACCTTCACCTGACGCATGCAGATGTAACACAGACACAAAGAGACAGGAGCAGAGTGGCACGAGTTTTATTGATGCACAGAAACGAAGCACGGTCCTGAGGAAACAGAACAAAACGAGTTGCATTCAACAAGCCAACAGGAGTTTACAGTGAGGCGAAAGAAAAACAGCAGAGCAGCCAATCAGAACCACAGCGCTGGATCACATCACAGTCCAACAGGAAACATGCGGAAAAGACAAAGAAAACCCTCACGATCAGTTATGTTAGGCTTATTAATATCAATTCAGAGTTTCAGTAGCCCACATGATATTATTCAAGTGTTGGTGATAATTAAGGTGCGAAAAAAATAAAGGCTTTTCATGAACGCTTGAACTGGTTGGGCTGAGTTCTCGGATTTAAACGTTTCACGATAACTTTTGTATATATTAGTAAAATATAATCAACCCTAACAGCACGTTCAAGTTTGTAATGATTGTTAAATCCTCCAAGCTTATCTCTTAAATCTATTCAGATTCCTATCACTTGTGAAACGGTTTACAAGACTCCCCCGAAGTGCTGAGAAACAATAAGAAACACCACCACCGACAGTACGGACAGGGGGTAAAAGTGGAGCATGCAGGCACAGCTGTGAGGTAAACACATGCGGGAAGAAGCATCACAGGATTCTGCGGCAGACCTGGTCAGCATAGCGCCAGCCCAGGAGCAGGACAGCCAGACATACATGCAGGAGAGCCACTGACAGCAGGACCTGTGAGCTCCAGTCCCCGTCCTTTGTCTTTATTACCTGCCCCCTCTCAGCCAGGGCCTTCTCCAGATCAACTATCTTGGCCTGGCAGCTGTTGAGCTCCACCTGCAGCTGCTCGCGATTCTGTGGGGGACAAAAGGAAGAGAGAAATTTCATCAGCAACAATGATTTGGGAGCGGTTGTTATTTCTCATGTACGCCTTCAACTCGGTTTTGTTAAGGGACAGATGACAGATACAAACCCTGGCCTCTCTCTCTGCATCCAGAGAGCCGCCGGTCTGCTCCTGCAGGAGGGCATATGCCCGCTGAAGAGCCTGATACTCTCTGGTGAGTTGACGGAAACGAAGTTCTGATTCTTCACGGGAAATACTCTGCCGTATCAAAGAAGTGACCGGGTCAAACAAACTAGAAAGTCTTCACCTTCACATGTGAGAAAGTGATTTTCAACTGTCTATGCAGTTTCACTTTTCCTCAATAATTGCAACATCCATCCAGCAACTATTATAAGAACGAAGCAATATGAAGGTCTTTGAATAACACTAAACTTAGAAAGGTTGTACCTCTTCCAAGTCCTCCTCTGGAGTGGCAGGCGTGCGGTCAGTGAGGTCAGTGTTATAGGAGGTCAGAGAGGACGTCTCGGAGTCCACCGACTCCTCATCAAATCCAAAATATGTCTCCACAACATGCCTCTGTAGGAAGTAGAGAGGAAACGAATGGAATAGCACACAAACAGCAACACACCTCAAAAATTTGATTACACCTGATTTCAGATTGGAAAACATTTAATCATAAACACCAAATTCAGTGTCAGTCTACTTTACGAAACAATACATTGCTTATTTATGTCAAGTAAGACCAAGCTGCTGCATGTTTTTTTTGTTTTTTTATCATTAACTTCTTCCTTACCATCATGTTTGTAAGTCATCTCCTGGCAACCCGAGAAATAAAGGCAGACAAGCGCACACAAACAAATGAAGGATGAAAAATAAAGGATGAGGAGGAGGTACTCCGTCATTCTGTCACAAGACCAAAAACACCAACAATAAACTCCAAAGAATCTGGTCCAAATATGTCTAGCATATCATGGACAACACTCTCCAGTCTACAGAGTGCACTGCAGGCCAAGGTCCAAAAATGTACAGTATTTCTCACCGTCACAAAAAAAATGGATAGTTTCAGATGTAATCAAGCTACTATCACAGATAAAGTAGAAGGCACTAAGCTGTGTTTGTTCCCCAGCTGCTGTGTTGTTGTTTTTTCCCTGTAATTAAAATTTTCCAAAAAGAGAGAGAGAAAAGAAATTCCAGATGCAGGTCCAAAAGCTCTGCCCAAGTCTGCATCCAACTTTCCAAGCTTGCAAACCGCTTCCAGCAGGAGAGGTGAGGGGAACTATACGACACGCATCTACAAACTCCTCCTCCTAGCAACATCAGACCCCGAAATGCCCCCTGATGTATTAAAACAAACATGCCGACTCAGATGTACACACACACAGAGCAGTTTGCTTTTTTTTCAGAACCAATTAAATATTATCAACCTTCACTTTAACAGTTAGTGAAGCACAGAAACGTTAAACACAACATTTAACTTGCAGCTTTTGTGATCCATCTGTGAAATATTCTATAAAAAGCCCAAAAAAATAAAAAATAAAAAAACTGAAAATGGTTTCCAACATGAATCGTTGCTGGGTGTGTGTGTGTGTGTGTGTGTGTGTCTGTGTGTGTGTGTGTGTGTGTGTGTGTGTGTGTGTGCGCAGCATGACGCTCCCAGCTGGAATGGATGCTGTCACTATTGTCTCACGAGTCCAATTAAACACAAACGCACAGAAAAGAACACACACACACACACAACTGAAAGTGGCGCATGACGATCAGTCAGCCACAGATATGGGAGTTGTTTAGTCACGCCTCACTGGTTCAACAGATGTGTCGGAAAAAACCCACGGACACTTACTTTTGACATTTTGAGGGGTTTTCTTCTGGTTTTTTTGCACATCACTAATCGGTCACGTTCCTACGGAGAAAGAGAACAAAGCAAATCAGCCTCAACAGTTTCATAAATCCCCCATCACATCTGAATTTATGACATGTCTCCGTGCACTGGGGAGCCACTTTGATCAACGGAAAAAATTAACTGCCAGCAGAATTTAACATTTCATTTAGCAATGTCTAATTTAGACTGCTGAGAAAAAAAAAAGTCCAAGCTTTTATTCTATTCCATCTTGCAAAAACTTGCAACTGTTGCAACGGAAAGATAAGATAAGAAATTCTATTTGATATCGCGGCCGTCAGGAACAGAGTGATGCTGAAAAATGTCTCCGTGCCTTTGTAATTCCCTGTCAGGGTGGGCACAGCTCCTCTCACCGATTCAAAATGCTGCTGCAGAATACCGACTGAAAGGAACCAGAGAAACCGCTTCTCTCACATACTCGACTCTCTTCAATGGCTCCCTGTCAGAAATTAAGGTTCTTCTTTTAACAACCAGGCTGAGTCATACCTTTAAAAAGCCGCAAGTCCCCTCAGAACATTTCATCCTAACAGTGATGCTTCATTGAGGTTCCCAGAGTTTTACGTTTTCAGGTTCTTCTAATGTGGAACTAGTTCCCTCTATTAGGGAAGCTAACACGGTCTTCACTATTACTAGAACTCCACCATTTGATCAAGTTTGCAAGTTAGAGCTCCCTAGACCATCTTTTATTTAGGCTGCTATAGCTTTAGATTGCTACAAGACTTTCTGTATCTCACTGTTTCTCTCCTTTTGTCACTCGCTATTCATTCATATGTCACTGATGGATGTCACTAATGACAACTGAAACTGAAGGAGCATGATCTCTGCCTCCTGCAGTGAGCTCATTGTTTAGTTTACTGACCAATATGAGTTTGTTTATTCTCTGCTCTGTCCTTTTCTCTCTTGTCTCCAAACACTGACTAGTCTAGACTAGACTAGACTCCTTCCGTAGCAATATTCTGGATATTGTATTTAAAGAGGTTATTGGACCCTAAATAACACGACGTGTGAATTGATGTGCACAGTTGTTTGTACTTTTATGATATCTACAACTGAATTGATTGACATTGGCAGTAAGAAGTCTCAAGAGTGAAAGACATTGTGCTCTGGAGTTTGATTATCGAGGTTCCAGGAAAATCTTGACCTGCGTGAGCTCGTCAATGATGCCCCGTTGCTCGGCAACCTGCAGCTTGAGAAACTCCACTTCCTGCTCCTCGTGGGCATGGCTCAGGTCTGTCAGGGAGCTCGGCCGCTTCAGCTGGGTTTGAAGACACTGCTGCTGCGAGGGTGGACGTGAAGAGGCGGCTTTTTCCTTCTGAGGAAGGAAAAGAGAGAAAAAGAGACGTTTCCTCACATAGCCAGTAGAGGGCCTGTTTTCTTTATAATGAACGCCTCAATGAGACCCAAAAGACAAAAACAAAGCACCTCTTTGTCGACTGCAAAACACTCATATCTCTCAGGACAAGTTAGCATTTAGAGTATTTAAATTTAATTTGATCTTTGGTATCAAGGGAGAAATAAGAGATGATAAAGTAAGGCAGGTGCATCTCACCATCTCAGCGTTGTCTCGGCTCAGGTTCTTGAGTTTCTCCTCCATGCGCTGCAGTGTTTGCAGGAGGTCGTCGTTCTTCTTGGACAGCCGCTTGTTCTTCTCAAACATGGGCTTCATCTGACTCTCTGCTTCTCGGACACGCTTTAACTGAACAGAGGACGGAAACAGGAAGGGGAAACCCTTTAATCTTATGTTCTGACCTCTGACACTGAATTTCCTCCCTGTGCTGTGCAGGTAAGCTCTGCACTGAAGGACTTCTAAAGTAACCACTTTCATTATGTCTCAAAGAAAATTATTTTTATTTTAATATACTTCAAGTTTTTGTCGGAAAATGTCTATATGTATGACTATAATGCACACGTGTAGTTATACATGTGTGTTCCTCACCAATTCATTCCTCTCGTCGGCCAGCAGTGCATTTCGATCCTCCAGTTTCCTGATGACCGAGTGGAGCTCGGCAATCTTCAGCTGGAACCTCCTCATGTCACGCTCCTCCACCTCCTGTTGAGTCGGGGGGAGAGGGGAGGAGGAGGAAGACAAAAACTGAAAAAAGGGAGAACATGCAGGCAGGCAAGCAGGTAATGGAGGTGGATAGGGAAGAGGAGGTGATGGATGAGGGAGGAGTAGTCATTTCACAAGGTGAATGTGCAGAACACAGACGTTATTTAAAATATCTGTCTTTGTAATGAGATTTTTTTTTTTTTTTTTTTTTTTTTTTAAATGGCACACTCTGAGATCTAAGACAGGGTTATCCAAACCTTTTTTCAACGGATGAGACTTGAGTGTGTGAAAGTGCCTCAGGGCCAACAGCCTCTGATAACGGTTTCAAAAAATAAAATATAAAAAAAAGTTTTCTTGCAACACTGATTTTAGTTACATTTTTGTACCAAGTAAGGAAGCTCCATCTTGTTCTGAGGGCAAAAATATGTTACGCTATTAGCATGATATAGTAAGTCATGCAAGATTGAAAAGGCTGTGATGGGTTCACACATTACATAATTCACAGGTAAGTTACACAGTCGTGCTGAAAAGACAGATTAAAAGTAGTATTGCACGTTGATTGTTTTGACTTTGTTTGTGCTAAAAAAAAATATATAACATTCAGGGACACTGGAGACAAGTCATATGAATCAGACTGTGATCCTGGAGTCGCATTTTGAACATGTCTGATTTAAGTTATCCCAAATAAGCTTTCAAGTGGAATTGAAATGTAAAAAGAAAAAAATTATGAAACATCTACTCAAAGAAGGAATTTTCCCTCTTGAAAAACGTAAAACACAGAGCAGTTGCACTTTTTCTCAACAACAGCAAATGTCAGGGAGCAGTGCTCCTTTCCACTTGCAATTTTTTTGTTTCATTTCTATTTCAAAGATTTCGTAACCTTTTCTTGACATTACTCAACTGAAAGCTAAGAAAAATATCTGTCATACGTATCATCAGAATCAAAACTGTATAAAATTGCATCTGTCATTTGGTGTTTTCATATGAAAGGCTGCATCCATGCAGAAGTATAGATATTTCACTCTGTGTGTGTTAGTACCTGGTTGTTGACCAGGTCTTGGTTTTCCCCGAGCCCAGGCATCACTTCTCTCTTGGGGCTGCCGTGGTTGTGTCTCTCAGCCTCTCGTACCTGACCCAGCTGCTCGTCCAGGGCTTCCTTTTGGAGCTGGAGCTTCTGAGCGTAGCCTGCCTGCACCCCAAGCTCCCGCTCCAGAGCACACATCACCCGATCCTTCGCCTTCAACTCATCCATCTATGAGTGGTGGGTAAGAGCACAGTGACTGAAATTATACAGGTTTGTGAAAGTGAAAGTCTTTCCCCCACCCTAACGGTTCATTGTACCCACATTATTCTGACTAAACAACTGGAATATTTAGTACTGTATTACTTTAAAAAAAAGAAACCACACACACGTGTGAAAGGTACAATGTTCTAAAAAAGTGCTGTTTTCTTCTGGAATCAAATCTGAACAGAAAAAAATCATGTTAATTTAAATACATCCATTACCCAGCATGGTAAATCGTTCTTACTTTATCCAAATGAATATTCAGTCTTCATGAAGGCAAACCCTCAACTCGGATTATTCATTAAGTTTCTAACTAGCGGACGACTCAGTAACCTCGAAGTCCTTTCAGTCTCAAAATGGTTGATGATGACCCCTGGTTACTTATTATCAGCGCTAAAGTCTTTAAAATACCAGAGTGCAACCTTGATAAAATTACAAAGCTTTGTGCTTCCTTCTAACAACTCTTACCACCTTTGCTTCCCCCCGTATTTTGTTCTTTAACATTGGTATTTCCTGCACCGCCGGCTCTCACCATTCATCCATGCTACAGCCTACTCTTTTACTCTTCTTGGTGAAACATTCCTGCGCTAAGGACACATGTTCTTGCAGCCATGCTCTTGTTACATGGTTAATGAATAACTGAAGCAGGTATAAAGGCTTAGAAGTACCACACTGTGAAGATAAACTACAGACAGGCAGTGCAGCCAGTCGCTTCCAACAGGCCAGATAAGCTGAGCTGGAGCTAAACTTCAGAAGCAAGAAAACAGATGTTAGTCTGTGAGGATTGGAGATGATACTCAAATGAGGTCATGAAAGACACAGACCAGAAAAATACTGTTATATATGGTCTTGTCTTTGTATTATTTTAGGAAAACAAGAAGCATGCTTCATTGATTCTCTTGGGTAAATTAAATATTTGCATAACTCATCCCATTCATGGTTAACCTTAACTTCACATTCAGGAAGCAGTGGGCTGCCACAGAGTGGTGCCTATGGAGCCCAAGTGTCTAATAACTCAGGGACCTAAAGAGGATTCGAACCTGTAATTCGCCTTTTTTCACCCTCCAGACAACCCCTGCCTCTCCATACTCTGTAACTCTACTGTGGTCAGCTCATTGTGATGTACATAACAGGACACATTGACTCTCTCAAAGAAGCCGTTATGGGGAAACGATCATGCGAGGTATCAAATTTTAAGGTCCTGAAAATGTGTTTTGTCAATCAGCTTCTTAGAAATAACAACAGAAAGATTTGTATTAGTGTCTCCACCAATCAGAATTTAATTTGAATGTGACGACAATTGAAGGTTTGTTTGCAGTAGTACAACTTAACTGTATTAATAAATTAAGCACAAAATAAAATGCGTTTGTTGTAACAATTCTTCCTGGCAGCAATACATCTTAAACAGTTTGTAATCCTGTTCTTTTCCCTTTTTAAATTTGTATGGAGTACACATTTGGAGGATGAGCAGCAGAGCTTAGTATGCAGACTGCGTCAATTAAAAAAAAACATTTCTAATGGAAGAATAATTTAAAAAGAGAAATAAACCAGATTTACATTCCCAGACATGTTGCTGCTAAGAAGTATTGTTGACCAAAAACCAACTCAAACAACAAGAGCTACAAATGTGTACAAAGAGTCTCACCAGAACTTGTTCAAAGTTATCTAAAGACATAGTTGGGGAAGTGATATGAACTATCTGTAGTGCATGTTTTCCAATTTCATGCGGTCTCACCAGTCGACGGATGTCTCTCTCACAGTCGCGTTTAATACGATGCACCTCATCTTGGTGCTGTTGGTAGGCTGTCCGTAGATCAGCAGCTTTGGCTTTATCAGCTTGAAGAGCATTGGCCAGCGCCTCATCAGCCTGTTTCCTGGCTGTTTTCTGCTCCTGAATCTAAAAGACAACCACAGACACACACACACGCATCAGTGTTCCTAACCCATTAAACTGCTGTAAATTTAGATGTCATGTCAGTCTAAGAAGGCCACAGTGAAACAATAGCTTGGCAACGAGCTTTTCCACCCTACTTCCTGTTTTTCGGAAGCAAAAATACAAAAGGTGGACACAGTCACGCATAAATACACACACGTAGACCGATGAAGAAATGTCTGTCTCAACAATAATCAGTGTTTTCAAGAATCACTTTTCTGAGATTACAAGATGCCATTTTCCAAAGCAACGACTGCAGTACGTGCAGTTTTTTTCTATGTCAACATTAAAATATGTAATCACCTACATATCAGAAAATAACCCACCTCCTGCTGTAGCTTGAGTCTCTCCCCGTCAAAAGCCCTCCGGGCCTCCTCCCGAGCCTCTCCGAGCAGAGCATTTTTGAGCTTGTCAGCTGCGCCATCTCTCAGTGCGTTCACCAGCCCCTGGAGCCGCTGCACCTCAGCGTCGCGAATCTTGATGGACCTGGCCAGTTCCACCTCGTGCTGCCGTGCCAGAGCTTCACGGGCAGTGGCTACCTCGCGGAGCTTCTCTTCATGAAGTTTGGCACGCAGGTCAGTGAGTGCGACAGCGTGCTTGTGTTGCTCGAGCTCTCGGGCCTGCCGCTGCTCCTGGAGCCGTTCGCGAAGCTTACATACCTGTAAGAAAGCATAAAGAAAACGTGGTATTGCGCACGTGCGATATACACCGTGTGCCAAAATACTGTATAAATCTGAAAATATAAAAGGGTTGTCTTGTATTCGGGGTCTAATATTTCTATCCAAGTTCTGCATAACTGTGGGTTGTCTTAGACATGGATCAATATCTACTCATCACAGTGCATTCATCCATGTGTTGAAATTATAAATATATTTTTGGGTTAAATGATTGTCAAACCAGCATAGTCGTTTGCGTGTTCAGATTTATGATACGTGGCAGATTTTATTGCTACAAAGTCTCGACTTTTCTTTTCTATTGTTTATTTTAATGTATTTTGTTGCCAACATCTGTTTTAGTTTTGTAAGTACAACTGTTTGTCCTTTCAGATTACGTGAGAGAAGTCCGAACTGAGCAAATGTCTATGATATCAGCTTTATATATGAATCTGATGTTAGATTTGTCTTACTGATAAGTTGTATGTAGAAGTATAGGTAATATGATTTATTTGAAGTTGACTATACACTGAAACAGGTGTGATTTTATGTTACAGCTTCATGTGCTTCGTTTATATTGAATATATACACAGTTTTTAAAAAAGTCTCGACTTTCCTGAATTATCACATTCATATAATAATTGCAGTCTGACCTATTCCACCTGCTTTCAGTGCTGTTACAGCCATCTCTCAGCTTTATAAGTATGCAGAAATGAGATGCGAGAGGGAGTATGGGCGTCAATCAGTAGAAATGAAAAGAGATCCTTTTCCTCGGGGCAGCCATACAATGTTGCCTCATGTGGTACATGCCAATGAAATATACACTGCATGTCGAGGCCCAGATTGGAATCTGGTCCCATCCATTATCCGGCCGGCCCAGATTGAAATTCCTATCAAATATATCTAATTCATCCTGCCTGAAAATTGATAGGAAAAAGTTAAACTTGTCAGAGTGATCCTGACTATTACTTATTTACAATAATACAATTATTTAGCACTTGTCTCATCTTTTCATTTATTTGCTGATTATTTTTCATCTGTGCATTATTATTTAGTTCCGTAGTTTAATTTTTAATAATTAACATGTCCATGACCTGCTTTCTAATCAAATCAAATTACATTTGTGGGAATGACTGATGAAGTCTTTACGTTCAACATGGAATTCCAATCCGGGCCAGTTGGATTCCGGATCAGGCCAGATTCCAACATATACATCCCAAGGCGTAAACAACTTTTGTGAGGGTAATGTGAGCATCCAGCTCGTAAAACTGTTATTTGTAAAGGTTAACAATCATTACAGCTCATTATAATATTGCTAGCTCCAAAATGTTCTTGTTGAATTTGCTGAATCTGAATAACTGTAAGGAAACATGAAAAAGTCCATATTTCATAAATTGTTTACGGTTTCCCTCCTTGTACTTTATATATAGGTATAGCACGTTGACTTTATACTGTCGGGGGAATCAAATGAGTACACATCCACTTGTTCCTCCGCTTCCTCTGCCACCTCACCTTACCACCCTCCCGCTGGAGCTCGATCTGAACATCCATCAGTTTGCTCCTCAGTTCCTCGTTGGTGGCCGGCACCGAATCAGCCATCACCTCTGATTTCTCAGGCTTCCTTCCCTTTTTTGGGGGTTGGGCCGAGGGGGGTGTGGTCGATGACATAGCACTCCAGTTGTCCGGTCAGGACAGACATAGAGCGCTGGGTGTGCCCAAGCGGAGGAGAGTCAGTCGCTGCTGCTCCTCCTCCCTGCAAGGCCCTGCATCACCAACACGTCACGGAGAAGTCTACATAGCTGCTCGACGGCGGAGAGTTTCTGTTTGACAGACAGACAAGTGGACAAGAGAGAGAGAGAGAGAGAAAAAGACAAGATGGAATATGTGTGAGTCATTGTTAAAAACCGGGTTACACGAAACAACTCTGAACAATATTCTCAGCACAAAGACATGTGACGCACTCCAGCCAGGGGAAAACAGACTATTTTAGGGAATAACATTTACACTCTCTTCTCGACAACATATACTTGTGGGCCATTTCTCAGCATCCTATTTCAGTCCCTTGGCTGTACTTAGAAGCTCCGTAGTGCATGAAAATGTGTCTGGCCAACACAGTTTCAGACCTGAGCTTCTTGCACCTCGCTAGATGCTTCCTTCTTCCTTCCATCACAAATCCTTCCATTAGTTAGATTAATCTTGCCATTCCTGTGTCAAGAGAGACCATAATCTGTTTGTGCCCAGCAAAAACTAATGCGGTGTCAGCACTCACTCATTACTTAACGGCAAATTCCTAAACTAAGACAGCCTCCTCTAATGGGAGTCCCAGAGAAACATTCAGCATTTAGGTGAGAAGTTGCTGCTTCATTTCATCAGTCCTTGTTGATGTTTGTCTTTTCCACTGCTTCCTTTTATTTATGCACCCTCATTGTGATTTGCATAAAGATTTGAATACAGACAGCAACCGGCCATCTGATTGACAATTGTTCCTTATACTGTACCCATTAGTGTAACCCAATAGCGAGATGTCTTTTCTAAATACGAGATAAACGAGAAAGGCTATACACCCGGCATATTTTGCGATTCAGTCTGCTGCAGGTAGAATTTTGGAAACCTGTATGCAAGTTTGAGCATTTTAATCCACTTTTAAAATTTATATTTGACTATAAACCCAAATAGTTGACTATAACAATTAACAAAGTTACTTTAAATGGACTTTCAGAAAGGAGGTAAAAGTGATTAGTCAAAAGATACAATCATCCCAAAAATTTAGTGGTTGTTGCCTTCAGCGAAGCTACACAAAATGTCACGACCTCACTGAGCCACAGAAAACAGAGCAGACACAGACTGGGAGCATGTGAAATGTTTCTTTCTTCACCCTCATGCATATTTTCTATACATGTAAACTTGACGTCGGTGCGTTACAGTGACATGCATTTACTGAGCTGAAAGCGGAGTCCTCTAATCTCATCCTGGAGTGAATTGTAACCCAGTAACCTTCCCGTCGTTCTGTCTACTATTAAATAAATAATGCAGTGATAAGGGAGATGAAGCATTAAGACCGTGGGCGCCTCCATCTTTTTCCTGCGCACACATTGCCAAACATTCACACAACATACACAGATGGCAGAAATAGTTACCAAGGCAACCCTTGCTCTCAAAAACTCTTCCTTTCATACCAAAGGATGATGGGGAGGACTAGTCTCGAGCGGATAGGAAACACACAGAAACGGCACACACGCCCTCGCTGTAATGGTAATATAGAAGCCGTGCGTTTAAAGCACTCATGATTTTTGTTATCCGGTCCAATGTTTGAGCCGAGCTTGAGTGAGAGACAAAAAAAAAAATGTACTGATGCTGGAGGGCAAGGAAGCTTTTTTTTCCGCATGAATCTTTACACAGCGCACACAGACAAACGCTGAGTGAGAACCAGCAGAGAGAGAGAAAGATGGAGGATGATTACGCCGATAATAGCGAGGCAGACGAGAGGAAAGAGCCGAAGCCAAGTAGAAAGAAAAAAAAAAAATGCAGACCACAAGTGGAGAAACCAATCTTTAACCATCTCCCCTTACATTCCCTGACCTCGTCTCAATCCCTCCACCCCCATTTATTCGCTGGCATGGTGATGCTGCTGATCTCACTCTCATTCACAGAGACAGAGAGCGATCATTCAGACACAGCGAGCTCCGACAGGCACGCATTCGCTCAAGCCCGAAACCGAACAACCAGGGACAGATACAGCTGACACGTATTCTCTCTCTCTGGTCACAAACATCCATTTATTTAAAGTACACTGACCGGGCCTGCTGTGCTAACATGTCTCACAACCTGCACATATAATTCACAAGAATCCAAGTGAAGAGACAGAAGCATTCACAGGTCACTCTGCAATGTATAAGAAGGCCTGAGTGGCAATTCTATGACTATGTGCCATGCGCTCCAAGTGTCCTGCTGCATGAAAGTCCTGTCTATGAATTTAGGGAACCACTAACATACACACAAGTACTGTACACTTATTTTTTTTTACTGACGCTTACAGTTTTTATAACAGCATCACAAAAACCAGCTCGTCTCTAAATTGGCCCAACAAACAGGTGTTTCTCTTTTTCCGCTAAGATGTAATACAAAGGGTTGTCCAAATAATAACCTATAAAGGGCACAGGTGAAATAAGACGATGTCTCACACCTCATAAACCCCAAAATTTCACCTGAGACTAACATGTTTTCACAAGCACAAACCTATCAGCCACCCACAGAGCGTCCCGGAGCCACATGTTCCCAAGCTGCCGACCGGGCGCTAAATCTCAAGGTTTATAGTTCCTATGAAAACCAGGAATGTTATGTGGGAAACTGGAACGTTTTATTGGGGCAATGAGACGCCAACGAGCAACTTCACAGAAGCAGAATAAAAAGCCAGTTGAAGTCCTAGTCGTTAAGTTGCTTTGTGCCCTCCGAGCATCAACAGTTAGTGTATCTTCTGTTCAACTGGAAACACTCAGAAAATGACAAGAAACCCTTCAACAGAACAAACTTCTTCCTCATCACTTGTGAAAATCTTTTTTTTTTTCTTAAACCTGGATGCAATCCCACATTCCCAACCAACCTCAAAAACGTCTGCGACTCATTAAATCAAGTCATACTGGAACCCCTTACATAAATTGAGCAACACGTCGACAAAGGACCACCTTCAAGGTCTATTTAAAGCCAGTGAAAGTAGCACTCAGGAGATCGGCTTAAACACTAAGTCAATGCATCGTGAGCGCAAAGAAGGATGTGATGATGAAATTCTGCCGTTTCCCACGACGGAGAACTACCGCTGAAGGAAAGTGTCAGCATCAATATGGATTCATCGTCATCAATAAAATGTTAGAATACATAAATTCATGCAGAAGCAAGACTTCAGTTCCTGTCTGGCTTATGGCAAATCTAGGACACAAAGGTAGGTTCATCACCAGTTCAAAATATTTCTTTTTATCTACTGTGAGATGACAGGTCTATAAAGGGTGACAGCAATGCACCGGGGATTAACCTGGTAGTTAATTTTGTAGGAATGACTGTTAATGTACATTATAAGCTTTTGCAATGTTTCGTACAAGTAAAACAGCTCAGACGCAAACTGAAAGAGTTTTAAGTTTGACGAGACAGATATATAAACTGATCTTATTTTGTGCCTCACAGTCACATCATCCCATTTGAGTTCAGTCTCTCTTCTCGGTTGTTAAAAATCCAAACTGTTCTTGAACCTCAGTGTGCAGCCCTCCTCTCTCCCCAACCATCACCACCTCACGTGTCCACCTGGTCAGTGAGTCTGTCCAGCATTTCTGTCACCACTCTACTACAGACCAGTGTCTGCACTCCAGAAGGTCCTGAGATGTTTTCTCTGATGTTGCTTCAAATTGCTCGAGTCTAATCGGCAAAACGTTCAGATTTATTCTGCATTATAAAAATTATATATTTTTTCTCATCATATGGTCATATTGATTTACTGTTGACCATTTATCATGTTTGATCTGTGAATATTTCATCAACATATTTTAATAATGGTGTTTCTATTGTGCTGATAAAGCAGCTTAATGCCATTTCTCAAATTTTAGGATTTTTAAAAGAAGTAGAGAAGGTGGATGGATTTCTTTTTTTTTTGCAACCTGATTCATCAACCCTCACAGTTCAGAAGTGTTCTGTATGTCTTACAATAAGCACAAGTTTCAGAGCATTATATTTTCTTCATGGTCTATTAAACACCTTTGTTTGCAGAGAGAGTTTGCAGACTGTTGCGCAATACTAATATAACAAAACAATAATGTAACATCATATCACTGAGCAAATAGACTAGACAAAAGTACAAATGAATTTATTTTTTTTTAAGCTTGTGCAGATACACATCTTTAATGTGGTTGAATCTGGTTCACAGGGTCTTTGCAGTGGTCACAAACTTGTTTCACGCACCAAGCCAGACAAATCAGATACATCCGCAATGTGTTATATATTAACTAGACTACAGAGTGACATAAAAGCCCAGTAAAGATAATACGTGTTCCAGTCGGTGCTCAAACAAAGACACCTCACTTCTCTGGCTAGAACAAACATCAACATCAAGGGTGTGGCGAGACTGATATATGTGCTCTTGTACTGCACATTTGTTACGCTGCCTTATCTTATAGTCTCCCTCACACACACACACACACACAACCCTATTGCAGCCTTGTGTCAGTGTCAGCCAAGTGTAGACTGTCAGAACAGGTCTGGCCACAGTCCAGACATCATTCCACAGTCTACACAAACAGACGCACACACTTAAAACACGATAAAGATCCCGCTGTGAGGCTGAGTAACCCTGCTAAGAGCAACACAAGTAGAGCATATGACCTAAAAACTATTACGCCAGCAGAATTACTACTAGTGACTGACCTCAATGACCAGTCAACCCAAACAGACAAGCATGAAGGGTCTTTCTGACTCAGGTCCCCGCTTCATAGGAACTGGCATTGCTCGTTTCATTGCACGGGCGATGATCTCGTTCACCTTGCCTCTGAATCCGTCGATACTGACATCCATTACGAGAGGATGAGTGTTTTCAACGTTTGCATGCGCAACGTGAAGGAGTGTTTTTGCATGCACGAGTGCAGACGCGTTAGCAGGGATAACCTCATCCTCCACTCCAAGACATGATAGTCTGGGAAGGATAAACTGTGGCTGTGAGAATTAGGAGGAGGCAATGAGGGGGTCCACTGGGATTATTCTGGGAGCAGCCAGTCACTCAGCCCATCACACCGAGCACAGCAGTGGCTGTGAAGGGAAAAGATGCATTATGTATAAACAAATTAAGTTATGACAAACAGGGGAGGGTTGGTTGGTTGAGAGGTTAAAGACATGAGACAATAAGGACATGTACATTCCAAGCCTGTAAGACTTAAGGAAATTCCTAATGTGAGACCTGAACAGGGACTGGGTGAGGTCATCTGGAAGCTAAAACACTTGACAAATCACATATGTGGCACGATCTACAGTGCTGCTGCTTTTGTTCCCGACTGCATTAGCCCGAATTAGGAGCGCCACAGCATGCATCAGCCTCTGATCAAACCGAAGTGAGTCTGAAACGCATGCCCGGACGTCCACCGAGGCAGATTTACGAGCCTCCCGGTGCCGCCTCTGCTACAGAAGCAGTGCCCTATAGTCTTAGGACAGACAGGAGTCTCCCGCCTGTAAACACAACGGTCAGGTGTGGCAGTGGGCTCTCCGGGGTGAAAAGATTATGCCGGAGACATCGGGGTGGCTTACTGTGATGTGGCTGGCTCTCTAATGAGCTGTCAAAGAGGAGATTAAAGGGGTGAGGAGCTGCTTGCTGCTGGAGGAGAGTGCTTTCACACTACCGCTGACACCCTGTTTGTCCGGCTTTGCCAACCACACCCCACAGCAACATGCATGGGGCTGCTGCAGCATCCTCTCCAGCCACGGAGGGACTGGGGCAGCTTCATTCCAAGTGTCTGACTCCCATGTAGCATGTCCATCATGGAGAGTAACCACACTACACCACAGGGCCTCGTTCAAAGCTGGGCAGGACAAGGAGGCAAAATGCAACGAGACAAGAAGGGTGAAGACATTAATATTAATTACTCGTCACGCCTCACAGCTTCCTGCATGCAGTCAGAACGATCATTTTCACATCCCAGCGTCCATGAGAGGATGGGCGACTCAAACTCACACAGGGAGGCTGAAAGGATGTAGCCCGGGAGGGAAGAGGAGGGCGGAGGGGCTGCCTGTCCGTCACTGCGCCCCGAAGCTCATGCAACACGGATGTCAAGACCTGTGCAACAGCAGCCAGCCGCTTCCCCGGTGTCCACGAAGCAGTCACTGGGAGTTACCCGAGCCCCGAGTCAACAAACTTACATGAAATGGACGTCCGGAGGTCCCCCAAGCGGTCTGATGTCGGGACGCCGCTGCGTGCTCACATCCAGGAAGGGAGGCTGTGGTGTCGGTGCGGGTTCGCTCTCCTCCCCGGCGCCGCGGGATGCGCAGACCGCTCACAGCGACCGTTAAAAAAACTTTTGCCCCGCAGATTTAGCGCACATTTCCCGGCACCAAGTGGCCGCTCACTGCTGACAACCCTCCCGTGGCTGCGGTCCCGGCGACTCAGGTCTGAGCTTCGGCGGCTTCTCCTCCTCCTCCTCTCGCGCTGCACGTTGACATTTTTCTTCCACGCCCACGCGCATACAAGCACGCTACGTCATCAGTTCCCATACACACGAGGGGGGGAAATAGATAATAAATAAATAACTCCGCTTCCTTGCTGGTGTCGGACGTGGACGTTAGAAGGGAGAAAAAAAAAAAGAAAAGAAAGAAGCCGGTGGGCGTCACCGGCAGCGTGATAGAAGCGCGACACCTGACTGCGTGTTCAAGGATGACACCGCGCGCCGATAATTGCGTGGAAAAGCAGCGCGCGCGCGAGAGAGACGTTACGTCGTCTGCTGGCACTGTGACCCACACACGCGCGCGCTACCACAGCATTTCTCTTTGAAACATCCTCGAGATCACACACGTCCAGCTCTTTGTGATCTCCATTCGACCGGGTTGAAAAATAACGTATGTTAGTGCTACGAGCTGCAAGTACATTATGAGAAATCCTGCATTTAATTGAACATTTAATTGCAGCTTCAACAATGAAATATTCGTCTGCTCGTGCAGTAAAATCTCCCAAAACCACGTTCGCATCTCATTAATTTCATTGCACTCAAATATGCAAAAAGAAGAGGAAACATTTTTTTACGAGAATTTAAAAACTGTTAAAAACATATCAAATCCTATTTTTGGCAGTGTTTCTCTTCATGAGCTATGGAAATGCATGTTGTCACAAATCCAACTGCACAACATAGCTTTGATGCTGATGTTACTTTGCTGATAATAAGGTAACTCGATTTCACCGATCTTGTGGCTAGGACTATTGCCTCATTTGTGAAATTTGTATGTTCTCCCTGTGTATTTGCAGGTTTTCTCCTGTGAGTCTGGTTTCCATAAAACAGTCCAAAAACATGCATGTCGGCTAACCGGTGAACCTGAATATGGTGTTTGCATGTTCTTCCTGTTCCTAGGCTGGCTTCTTCCAAGTAGTAGTCCTCCCTCAACCCCCCCCCCCCCCCCCCCCCCCCCCAAAAAAAAAAAAAAACCATGCACGTGAGGTTAATTAGAGAATGTAAAATGCATGTGAATGTGAGTGTAGTGGTCTGTCCCACTGTATTTGTCCTGATAGACTCATGATATGTCCAGAGTGTATTCTGTCTTCACCCCCAGTGTCAAAGAAGATGAAGCAATACATGTCACATGACGCTTAATTTAACTTTAAAAAGAAAGTCACAGGGTGTAGGCAAATCCGCAGCACATCATGACCATAACAATACAATAAATGAAAAACAAAAGAATTGTGGTTGTTCAACTGAAAAAACAAATGTTGGTGAACAATCACAAACTTAACAACAAGCCGATTGTTCAATGATGTTAGCAATGTACTATCATTTTAAAAAAAACACTCAAAAGATTTCAAAGTAAAGGAGAAAAAACGGTGATTCTGCTACCATTGTACCCCGCAGAGCATCACTGTAAACAACATTCTCAGTAAAAAAAAAAAAAAAAAAACATACAATGATTTTACAGTCACCATTTTTAAAGCGTTGCTCTTGCGGTAACACTATACTCCATTCCTAGTGAAAAGCTTCACCTTAAAGGGATGTTGGCCTCAAACTGTTTATTTATTTATTTATTTATTGTTTAATCTAGGACAATATGACTCGTCAAATCATAACAGTAGGTAAAATAATCCGACAACATGAAAGTGCTGTGAGTGTGGCCTAGTTTCTGGAGGGATGCATTACTTCCACGCAGCTGCCCGTCTCTGCCTCACCACACTGTGCCTGCCTGTCTGCCATTCATGAGCGGCACCACACCACACACGTTGCCCCTGCTCTCCGTGGCTGCAACATATGTGGTCCACTGCTGCGGGGCAAAGCAAACTGCAGGAAGTGGCCCAGGCAAAAAGAAAACAGTCAGGGGATGAGTTCAATTGTGTACATGAACTCTGCTTCCGGACTAATTGCTCACTCGTTGAGAATTGCCGCTGTGCGTCGTATTTATTTTCATAGGGCATTTGTGAATGAGGTTGAGGTATTATTCTGCACTCCCGTCTGCTTCCTCCCGAGACACATTGAAGACAGAAGTATTTTGGGTTTGCTGCAAAATGAACTCAGGCAATTATGTATGAATGTGCTGATTTATTTACTTTTTTTGTTTCTTTTATGTATTTTTGGGTTGTTCTTCCCATGTTTTAAACAACATTGTGTTTTCGTTCATTTGGTACCATACTCCAGAAGGAATAAGAGCGCAGCTCATAGAAACACAGCATGAATGGAACTGTGAGAAATCTCCCTGTTTTGGCGTCACACGCTGACCTTGTGATGAGACTTGTGATGTCTCACCCTCAGATAAAAGGACTTGAGGTGTTTTTTTAGACTCAGGTGACAATATTGCTGTAAGCATTTCTCTTGCGCTAATATTAAAACGTATCCACACACGTCTATTCAGGACATTTACATTCCCTTTGCTCAACAGCGGGAAAAACATGGTATTGTGAGGAGTCACTTTCATGATTAACTGAGCATAATCATCTTAGGTTTTCAGCATATCTATGAAGGATGTCCATAATGAGCTTAACATGGGCAGATTAAGCACATATAGATTTATGAGAGTGCCTTCAATTTTCACAGACGGGGCAAAGCATCAAATGATTACCATAACTAGCCTTCTGTTCATCCAGGATTTTTAAAAAAAACAACAACAAAAAAACTGTGCACACAGAAATAGACATAAAATCAAACAATATTCACCTTTCAGTCTGTTTCTGCAGCACAACGACCTGTTTTTTTTACGATATAAAGTCAACAGTCTGGAGGAACACTTTCATATGAAGGTAATTATGCTTTCTGGTCATGAGTCACTGCTGTTAGTCACTAAAAAGTCTTGAGTTCGATGTTCCACTTGCATCCCAAACACTTTCATTCACAATATGAATCGTGTCGTTGTGTCTCTTTGCTCTGTTAAAGAGGGTTTGTTTTTTTTCTTGTTTTTTTTCTGGAGGGGCACCAGTTTGAGGTATGAGATGAATCATGAAAAACGGCTGTTAGTCACTCTCACATTTTCCAATGTACAGTCCAAGTCTTTGAATGCTCCACAAGTACAGTTTTACTGCCTCAGTCACAACAGAAACATTCAAATGTGGCCACAGTGCAGTATGAGTAAATGGAATTAGTCTAAATGCATAAAGGTTCACATTAGCATTTATTGCCCGGGCAAGTCCACCATATGTTGGTCACTTTTTCAGTTTCCAATGTGAACTGAATTCAAGTGGAAGGTTTTTCTGGAGTCATCAGAGTTTGTTTGTTTTTGTTTCTAGATTCACAGTATTTTCATCAACAAATCTTCAGTGAACTGGAAAGATTTAACATTATTCATTTGAAATGTCAAAGTAACTGAAAGTCACCCTGTTTACAGTTACTCCAATTTCTTCTGTTTAATGTGCAGTGTTATTAGTTTCTCCCTGTTTTACTCAGAGGAGCATACACAGAGGAACTGGTTGCTAAAAAAAAAGAAAAGAGAGAGAAATATTTCCCAAGATGAAGTTGCACTTTCTCTCTTTTGAAAGTGTGCAGGAATGTCCACTGGTTTAACCACAACAGGATGTCGTTTTACACGTCAAGTTACGTCATTAGTGGTTTCAAATGTGCAACTGATCGGATGGAAACAAGTTTGTTCTTTTGTTACTAACATCCCTCCGAGGTCCATCCTGACTGATCCAACTTGGTGCTGATGTCAATTCAGACTGATTGTGGGAAAAGATAAGAGAGAGACGAACAGATCATCAGTCCATCGCAGAACAAACTGAGAGAGACAGACCAATGCAGTCAACCTCAAACAAATGTTGTTGGATATTAGAGAGAAACTGAAGTACCTTGAGAAATCCCATCCACACACACACACACACCCAGATTGAACAATGCAAATTCTACAGGGATTGACCCAGCTTGGACAATTCCACCACTGCATGACCCAGGGAATCCGCGAAACACCATGAAATCTTTAATTTGGCCCAAGTGTCAGCTCACTGCATCCCTCGCAGGCAGAAGCTTCAAAGGTCAGAATAACCACCAGGTAACATTCGTGTTGGGAGTACTCATCTTCACTGCAGTCAACGTCCATTCTGATGTAACCTCTGTAGTTGCTATGGTTACTGACCGCACCACCTCTTTTCTACCTCAGGTGTCTCCTTCTCTGTGAGTCACTGGCTCCACTGAAGTGGACCTGTGGTCTGTACTGCATATACCTTTACCACAGAACGGGGGGGTGGATTTTCAACTCACAATTCATTGTTGTGTCATGTGTTTCTGAAGTGATGACAGGGAATCTCCCTCACGTGAGACCTGAGTCATTCTATCCTTGAGGGAGATACAGAGTGAGAGAAAACAGGCAGCCTACAGTCACCCCAGCTTATTTCCACTTTCCATTGTGAAAATACAGACCAAACAGTTGGCAAAAAAAAAAAAAAAAAAGAAATGTGTGTGTTGACTGTGCAGGAGGGGACAGGGGCATTGGGGCCCTGACTAATCTTGGATTTGCATAATCAAAGATTTGGACTCATAACAAGCTGATTATTACAAATATCCTCCTTAGCTGTTCAGCATAACTTAGATGAGATGCATTTGTGAATGCATGTGTGTCTAAGCCCATTAAAAGACGGATTGCCTCAGATAGATTTAAGGTGTCCATGTGAGTGACCAAAACTAGTTGAAGGAGTCTTGTTTATCCTCTCAAATGGATTGTTTTAATCTACTAATCGAGATGCATTTACATAACAGTTTCAACGCAGCTGCAGTTGAGCAATTACTGTCCTAATTTCCTTCTTTTCCCACAGTGAGAAAGCTCTCGTTCTCAGACATGAATCTTAGTCTCAATCTCTCCCCTGAGTCTTGTTGGCTTTAAAGTTCTTGTCTGCTCTCCTTTTTCTTTTTCTTTTTTAAAGGTTGTCCCCCATTTGAACTCACTATTATTCTTAATTTTGTATGTTTAGCTGCTTATGGCAGGAGGTTTCAATTACCACTAATACTATTCACGCTTTTGATCACAAATACTACTTTTGTATAAAACAAAAAAAGGTTGTTCTTTAAAAACAATAAAACCAATAATGCCATGATTGCCTTGTTTGTGTAATGTATTTTGTGGAGTTTGAACAAAGCGACTATACATGATTGATGAATACAAAAGTAAATCTGATTGCATACTTGGCACATTTAAGCCACTTACAGTGTTAAATCTAAAAAAAACACTTGTCTGCCTGTGTAAAACAATTGCATATTTGCACAGTTAGTGTTTCTCTATTGAATTTGTGTGTTTGTTGTTTGCTTGCCTGCTTGTTTCCGTGAAAAAGAGTAGGAAGAAGCATCGGATTATTGAATCCAGTTCATTTGTTTGCATCCTGTGTTTTTTTTTTATAATTACAAAACAAAGCAAAGAAGAAGGCAACCAGTAGATAACAAGAGATATACACAGAATGTAAAAAAGAAAGAAAGAAAGAAAGAAAGAAAAAGAAACACCTAGCGTATATTCCATCCTTCTTTTTCCCTGTATGGACTGACGCAACCAGTTCTATTTTTACAATGTTGTTCTTATTACAAACATTTGGCAAACACTTTAATTTAAATAGTTTCTAAGCTTTTTCTACGTTTAAAAGGCTCGAATAGTCTTTATTGTTTATCGTAGTAACACTAATAAAAGGCCTGCAAAACTATGAAAACAGTGATTGTGGCATTTTAAAAAGAAGCTATTTAAAAAAAAAAGTTTTATGCTGCCATCTAGTGGATCGAAACTGATATTACACGCTGAAGAAAAGAAACAAAAAGAAACACATGTATCAGTTATTATCCAGATTAAAGTAGCCTATTATGAGGTCCTTGTTAAAAAATTGGATTGTTTGTTGGATAATCTCCCAAATCTGACTTCGCAGCCAGAATTTTGTTGTGAGCGATCAAAAAGTTTACCGATCCTCGATTGCTCTTGACTGGTAACGTGCGGGTGACGTCACTCTTCTTCAGGCCAATCAATTCGCCCGAGTCAAAACGTTGCGACGGCGTCAGCCAATGAGAGTGTCCAGAAAATAAAGTAGGCGTGTCTCAGGCTCGGAGCAGCTGGCAGACTGTCCTGCATGATGTGTGTGTTTTCGGAGTTTGACCACAGAGTGAGAGACAGGAGAGGACAGGATACAGCTTTCTGGTAAACAGGAACAATGTCTCAGGGCGACAGAGGAAACTGAACTGTCTACGAAAGCCGGGCCGGATTTCAGATCGACCGTGTGACAGGTGAGCGGGCAGCAGAAGTTTGATGTCAGTATGAGTTAGCTTTAGCTGCAACTCAGTCCAACTACTGGAAAAATGTGTCATGTGAACGACAACCGAATCGAACAGTGTTCTGATTGTGGGAAACATCTGCTAGTGTTTGGATCCGTACATTATGTTCTGATGATCAGAGGAGCCGAGTGTTGGTGGTCAGGAGGGGGTTTCCTCTCTGCTGCCCTCCAAGGATGTCACCTCTTCTCAATACAGCTGCTCAGGTTTCGCTTCATGAGACCCAAAATAGACCACGGAACACATGTGAGCTTTACTGTCAGAAAAAAAGAAACTGTGGGGTCAAATGGCATGAATAGGCAAAATAGATCAACTGAACAAAAATTACTTAAACGGGTTTATGCAGATTTCTGAATCGTGTATTTTGTTTATACAACATGAATATCACTGTTGGCTTCCCAGCATGAGTCTTGACCACAAAGATTAAAAATCTAATTGAAATCCTCGAATCCTTGAAAATCGACTAACAAGCAAAATACAATATAGCTCCATAGAAATACCTGAATACTCTGAGAAGCACAAGCAAATTCCAAAATATGACCCCGATTTGACAAAAAGCTGGAACTAAGACAGGCAGGACTATATAACAACCTTGTTCTGCAAAACCATCACAAAAAGATTCAAAATGACAAATAGATAAGTAAGATAACTGCTTTATCATATCTCGTTCATTTAGTTTATGTGCTATAATTTGTTGACTATACATAGCTTCATAACTGCAGGTAATCTAACCACAGTATAACTTTAAAGTTATGCCTGTGACACATGAAATCAACGATAGCCTTTGTCAGACGTCCTACTCTTCGCTGCACATCACAACAGTAAAGTGTGAAATTTTACTGATTTGTTTGACATATTCTTTCAGCCATGGATCCCAGCGGGAATTCATCTGTCCCCAAACGCACCACATCTTCTCCCACCACCCTGAGGCCGGGCCCCTCGTCCCTCAATGCAGCACCCACCACAGTGGCACCAGCCTCAGAACGGGCTCGGCCCAAACTCTCAATGCCGACGCCACCGTCGACGCCGTCATCTTCTCCCTCCACTACCTCCCCTCAGTCCTCCCCGGGATTTTATTCCCGCTCTTCCTCACTCTCCACGCCAACAGCTTCGCCCCTCCGTCAGCCTCTCAGGAGCCTTTCTCAGACGGGCAGATCTCAACTCAATGCAGCCGCCACAGAGAATCCCATAACTGGATCCTCAGCTGCTGGGGCGGTGCCGCAGACTCCTCCCACACCTGAGCCAGGTGAGCATGAAACTCTGACCTTTGACCTTCTGCATTTCCTTGGTATGAATGAAGTCTTACAGCATGGTTTCACTTTGCACTGCCTCAGCAATCAGTGCAGCCAGCACGACCCAGGTTTTTCCATCTGTACTCCAGGGTCGCCATGACAACGTGTACCACAACATGCAAAGTTGCCTCTCCCATTTAGCTGACCTGAGGGGAAAGTAAAAGCTTGCCTCACTATGGTCTTTTTATCCAATCCTCCAGCTGCTGCATGCAAGGGTTACATCGCAGGAGGGATTTGAGCAACACTGAAAAAAATGTGATTTAATTTTACACTTCAAGTAAACTGAAAAATATAACATATAATACATTGTGTGTCCAGCCTGTCTAAAACAGATAAAGTTTGATACATTTCAAAATTGAAAAAGGGGGGGGGGGGTTGTCGATCGCTAGTCACTGTGTAAGCATGATTGTTTACTGGGATCGAGAAAACTACCAGCTGCTGCTGACTGTGCTGAACAAACAGTTATTTTCGTGATTGTGCGTGCCAATGCAGAGGGCTCGCAGCCGAGCAGCTTCCCAGGAGCATCTATTGAGAGCTGCCAGATCTCGTCACATTTCCCTCCGTCTCCTCATACAGACGAGCACAAACTCACGCCCACCAGTATTACTTACATGGAGTGGGCGTTCGTGAATGTGGGAAACCTGTCACCGCCTCCCTCCTTTTTTTTTTTTCTTTTTTTCTTTTAAACACATGAAGTGTGACACATTTTCAACGGAACCTCCTCTAGGGAAGTGCATTTTCAGGGTTTCAGAAGTCATTAGCTGAAAGAAAATGGTAATTAAAACAAGGGTTTTCAGAAATAGAGTGTATCAGCTGTTTCTGAACGGGTCTGACTCATGCTGCGAGCACTCCTGTCACCCACTGGCACACTGGCCTGGTTTACATAGGCTATTTCGGTTTGTGCGGGTCATGTGTGCAGGTTATTTTAAACTGTGAATACGTAAAAAGTTACAAGCTACCATTTCATGTTAATTCCCATAAAGAAAAAAATTATAATTACAAAAAGATGTAACTTTGCTATAGTCCTCATACTGTTATTATATAGGAAGACCATAATCTATTTGAGATCAGGTGTGACAGTTGTCTCATAAAGGTTGTTTTTTTTTTCTGTTTGTTTCAGATGAGCCAGAGGAGGAAGTCAGCTTTGAAGATTTGGAGGAGAGAGCAAAGTCGGGTGATGCAAAAGCTCAAACCAAGGTCAGTAGCAGTGAGCATATTGTAAAAACCCCTGACTTCAATGGCCATATGGTGTACAGGCTGAGCTGAACAGCCAAGTAATGATAATTGTCATCTTAAGGTGACATTTTGACAGGAAGGACAGGTCGATGAGTCACAGTAATGCCTGTCTTGCAAGTCTAAAAGTCTGTGTGTGTCCAGATGGGCCGATATTTTCTGGCACTGGCAGAAGAAAGGGACGAGGAGCCCAACAGTTGCACCGCCGTCACTTGGTTGATCCAGGCTGCAAAACAGGGCCGCAAGGATGCTGTGAGACTGCTGCAACAGTGCTTATCCTCCGGGAAAGGTATGAAAATGCCCCTCTCAGTACGCTCAATCGGAATTCATCAGTACGGCAGCGGTGGCGCAGTGTTAAGGGACGGAGCTTCTCTTGCTTTTCAAGGCATCACTTTGGAGAACTTTGAGGAGGTGAAGAAGCTGTGCACGGAGACGCGGTTCGAGCGGGGAGTGAGGAAGGCGGCTCTGCTCATGTACTGGAAGTTGAATCCTGAGAAGAAGAAGTCAGTGGCGGTTTCTGAGATGCTGGAGAATGTGGAGCGCGTCCACACAGAGCCAGGTAGAGCAGCGAAATGGACAGATGCTCAGACCAGTTGTTCATTATTAGACATATTTAAATTTTTGATGAGGAAAAAACCCCCCCCTTTTTTTTCTTTTTTTGTATTTACAGGCAAACCAATCTCCCGTGGTCCACTGAACAGCTCTGCCAAGAAGCAGCGGCGAGTCCTGGAGACGATGGTCACCAGCGAGGGTACGTGCGGAGGATTGTGAATCGAATGAATGGATGGTAGTTATGGTGAAATAAGCTCATCTTCTGTGCCTCTTTGCAGCCAGTTCCCACGTGGGTCTTGATGACTTTGTCGAGATGACTAAAAAGTATGCTCAGGGCATCGCACCGCCTCCAGTCATGGCAGCTGCCGGAGGCGATGACGATGACGATGACGGTGAAGTACCAGTCAAGCATCCAGATGAACTCCCCCTGCACCAAAAGGTGGGAAACCTCTTTATGGGTTAATTTGCTGTACTCCTGATCTTAACAAGTTATTGTTCACATCATCTTTATCTATATCTTTTATGTTTGTTAACTGTTTTCTTTGAAAATGCAGTTCCTAACAGTTTATTGTTCTGCTTTTAGATTTGGTTTTAATGTGCGTTTCCTATTTAAATGCAATTTCTGCAATGGTATCAACAATTGTTTTGCTTTGACTTTGTTTTTAATGCTCTAAAATGTCATTTGAATGTTTCTTCAGTGTTTCATTCTGATGTATTTCCTCCTGTCTGAATGCTACTATATAGATAAACTTGCGTTGCTCATATTTCTCAAACTTTAGTACCTTGTAACTGACCTTGATTCTTTCCTCCTCCTTTCTTGTGGCTCCCTCAGCTTTTGAAGTTCCCCCTGTACGCTTTGCTGGAGATAAAGGAGCACCTCATCGACTGGGCTTCACGAGCTGGCATGCAGTGGCTCAGCGCCCTGATCCCCACCCACCACGTCAACGCGCTCATCTTCTTCTTCATCATCTCTAACCTCACCATTGAGTTCTTCATCTTCGTCATCCCACTGCTGATCTTCTACCTGTCGTTCTTCTCGATGGTCATCTGCACACTTCGTGTGTTTCAGGTTTGTCTTTCTACTCCACCGCCGCACACTTACCTGAACGTTGCTCACCTGAATGTTGTCTAGTTGAGGAGATATTGAGAGCTTAAATAAATCTATATTTCCACAGAATTCCAAAGCGTGGGAAAACTTCCGTGCTCTGACAGACCTGCTCTCTCACTTTGAACCTGGTCTTGATCTGGAACAGGCTGAGACCAACTTTGGATGGACCCACTTGGAGCCTTACCTGTAACTCATTCTCAGTTTCTCTCTAGAAGCGTGTTTTTGAGGCCTCAGCTGACAGTTAACACACACAGTTTATACGTATATTGTTGTCCGCAAGATCATTTGTATCAAATAGCAATAAGTTAAACGTTACAGAAGAGCTTCAGACAAACCCTGTGACAGAATGTCGGTATTGCCACTTCTAATCTGTTCGCTCATAAATACAAAAAAAATGTTCACCCAAATACTAAGAGCTGTTAAATTTATAAGCCTTAAATAATGAGGTGGAATAATTTGCTACACACGACAAATATTGTAAAATGAATGATTCACAATCGTATGTAGCTTCTTTTTTGCAGGTTTATTTTTTAAGAAGTCAAAAATATGGTGTTTGATGATTCATTAGTATGAGAAAGAAACTGTTATTTAATCTGTACTCATCAAAAAGAAACCGTAAAGCTGAACTTCCTTCCTGTGTCTCTGTTTTCCCAGGTATTTTCTTCTCTCGGTGGTCTTTGTGGTGTTCTCCTTCCCCGTGGCGGATAAGTCCTGGATCCCCTGCTCGGAGCTGGCGGCCGTCGCTCTCTTCTTCACCATCACTGCCTTCCTCAGCCTCCACGCCTCCGCTCAGCTCTTTGCCCGTAAGGCGCTGGCCACCGAGGTCCTGTCTGGAGCGTGCGCCCTCACACACCTGCTGCCAGACTCGTTGTGGTTCCTCAGGATCTTTGGGTTGACGTTCGTCACTGTGCCGCTGGGAGACGTGGTGGCTCTGAACCTGGGGATGCCGTGGCTCCTTTACGGACACCTGTTCTACCTTCTCTTCCGCATGGCGCAGCTGAGGGGCTTCAAGGGCACATACCTGTGCCTGGTGCCCTACCTGGTGTGCTTCACCTGGTGCGAACTCTGCCTGGTGTTTCTCAATAACGCCTCGGCTATAGGGCTCATCCGCACCTGCGTCGGCTACTTCCTCTTCCTGTTTGCCCTGCCTATACTCTCATTGGGTCTGGCTGCCATGCTCGTTATACAGCTGCTGCAGTGGTTCCTCACTCTGGAGCTGACCAAGATGGTGGTTACATTGACTATTTGTTTTGTGCCGGTGGTCCTGAGGCTTTGGACCCGCTTCAGTCTCAACCCTATCGCGGTGTTTCGGTCGTTGTCGCGGAGCAGCATCGTCAAGCTCATCCTGGTGTGGCTCAGCGCCGTGGTGCTCTTCTGCTGGATGTACGTCTACAGGTCTGAAGGCATGAAGGTCTATAACTCGACACTGACGTGGCCCGAGTACAGCAACCTCTGCGGCCCCCTCGCCTGGAAAGACTCCAACATGGCCCAAACACAGATTCTCTGCTCCCATTTGGAGGGGCACCGCGTCACCTGGACGGGACGCTTCAAATACGTCCGCGTGACGGACATCGAGAACGGGCCGCATTCAGTCATCAACCTGCTGCCCGTGTTTGTGGGGAACTGGATGAGGTGTCTGTACGGCGAGCCGTATCCTCTGTGTGATGCGGTGAAAAACGCCACGGGCTTGCCGCAGCCCCTGCCTGCCCCGGCGCCGCCTCCGGAAGATCCCCTCTGCAAGCTCAAAAAACTCGCCAAGCACAAATGTCACATCAAGCGCTTCGACCGGTACAAGTTTGAAGTCACGATGGGGATGCCGCTGGAGCGGAAGACCAAAAATGGGACTATCGTAGAGGACGAAGACGTCACGAAGGACATCGTCCTGCGCGCCAGCAACGAGTTCAAGTCCGTGCTCCTGCACCTGAACACCGGCAGCCTGGTGGAGTTCAGCACCATCCTGGAGGGGCGTCTGGGCTCCAAATGGCCCGTGTTTGAGCTGAAAGCCATCAACTGCATCTCCTGCCGCGACGTTAACGTTCCCAGCCGCCGGCAGTACAAGATTGAGCACGATTGGAGGCACACGGCTCAGAGCGCCCTGCAGTTCGGCTTCGACTTCTTCTTCAACCCTTTCCTGACCGCCCAGCTGGAGCAGCACCCGGAGACGGAGAATGAAACGGAGACCGTGACGCTGGAGGGAGGATGAAGAGGACATGCCGCCGGTGGAGATGATGGCGGAGGTACTTCCCTCAGGTGGAAATGACCCGTGTTTGCAATATTAAGTAGTTATTTACTGTGCGATTTGCTGACAGATCCTCATTCATTTGTGTTCAAATGGGATAAACGCACAGTGATGCAGTTTTTTTTCAATTTACTGCTGAATACTAAATATGGAAAACCTGGATGTAAAGCTCCTCAACTCTGTATATTTTTGGTTCTTAAAATGTCATCCAGTTGAAGCTGCAATGTGTGAATTCAGTCATTAACTAATTTGTTTCTTGTGTACTGTATCGATGCTGTGCTCAAGCACAGATTTTTACGTTCTTCGGTCCATGTCATGATATTTTGTGGCAAAAGCCAAACTCAGTATTGAGTAACCTGTGCTCTTTTTCTGTGGCCGGGGATTACAGCAGTAAGATGACCTTATAGATGTAAATGACATCATGAAAGGTTTCCTTTTATTTCACCCTTCAATCCTCAAATATTTTCCATTGTATTTGAAGTGAGTCATTGGGAAGTGGTTTCAAGTGCCTTGAAAAGATTAGATTTCAAACATGATTTTGGGGAGGAAACAGATTGAATTGTTCATATTTTACCTTTTAAAAAAGATTCAGTTTATTCAGGATATCTGCTGCTTGGAAGCTTGGATTTAAATCCTTGTCACACTGTTAAAACACACACACACACAAATTCCCTCATGTTGAGCATTTCAGTCGGTGTATAATGAACGCTACAAACAAATGTTCGCAGCAATAGCGAGAAGATCTCACTGTTTAATGACATTTGCAGACTTCCAGACAGCTGATGACGCAGCGGCCTAAAACCAGCATCGCAGCAGCAATTTCACTTACAGGAACATCACCTGTTAATTCAAAACTGCGGCGGTTTTAGTTGTATGTCTGCTCAGTTTGCGACAGTGTGATTTGTAATTGATTTATTTTGTTGCATCCCATATCCAACTTAAGATCGGAATCTCTATAGCCGACCCCAGCTGACTTAATTTAGAATGTGGAAGACGACACTTGTACAGGCACACACTGAGAACATGCAAACTCCACATAGGCCAAGCCCATACTTGAACTGAGAATATACTGCAAGTTTATCTTTGTTGTGTTATCAGGATTCTAAATATTCACATTGCAAAACACTGCCTACACTGCAATAAATTATGTTTTAATGCACTACGCCTTCCTATTCTGCATGTCGACTTATGGCCAGTCATGTCGAATCTTACCACACTTTGGGTGATTTAAGAATAATCATATTTCACATCATTATTTCGTTATTGCATCATATTTGGTGGCAACAGTCACTAAAAATAATGGCAAACATAAATAAATAGTCATCAACAGATGTGTGTTTGAAGAAAAAGATGACGCAGTTGTGTTTGAGTAAAATTGGGTCCAAGAAGAGAAGGAACACGTAAAAGCTCGAATTCCAAAGCACAAAGACGTCACAAGATTTATTAAAATAATACTAAGGCTTGTTGAAAATATAATTAACACATTCTCAGTCATGGACTGAGTGCTGTACACAAGCTGTCAGCTGGGATTGGCCCTCCCCTCATTGTGATGCTACTCACTGTCCACATAGAATTGATAATAACTCTGCCATTACTACTCCTCTAACGTTGGTGATGAATTAACCCAGTTTGCCTCTGAAGTGTGTTTCCATGTCTCTCGTCCTCCCCAAGTGTTTTTCTCCTGTCTTGTTTGTCTCCTTCTCTGCTGTGCAGGGTTTAATTATACTCAATATTTGCTGTCAGCAAGTGATGGTGTGCTGAGAAATGGGATGTCACTACTGTTTTTCAAAATGTGATCTATAAATATTGATGAAACTTTAGGCCTCCTGCTGTTTTTGTTGTATTTTGATGTGTTTTAAATCAATTTGTGGAACAGGTGCTTACATTTTTGTGATAAAATGTTTGTTATGCTAATGCTGCACGTTTGCAGTGTTGAAGGCAGGGTTTACAGACATGATGCTTTAAAATGTCTCTGCAGAAAAAGTCCAGCGTGAATATAAATATGAAAATTAGGGAGATTATAATTGACAGTGTTTGGAGCTGCTGGTTTTTGCTGCTCTGGCTCGCTGTCCTTCGGATTGTTGAGACTATTGAACAGAAGAAAGCCAGTCAATGCAATGATTTGCTGCCTTTTTGAATTGTGACAAGTCAAATTGTCTGCTGTGAAAATGATGTGCAGTCTGTCACCCATCCATCTTCTTTACCAAGTTATCCCACCTATCAACGCAGGGCGCTGTAACTTTTCTCAGCAGGCAGGTTTTATAGCATGATGGCTCACAAATCAAAAAGTTTTTAAAATAAACAGATATTTGACAGGGAAATAGAAAGAACTTAGTACTTTGAAATGCAAATTATGGGGTGTATTTCTCTCTTGCTTTACTTTCAGACAATGAATAAGGCACTTTATCGATACATTCCCAGATAATTATTCTGCAGTTTTAAATGCCAGGGTATCTCAAGTTACAAACTTAAATCCATGGTACTTTTCATTGCCACTTGTAGCAAATGTGTATGAACAGTAGGTGGCGCTGCAGACAACATGACCTCAGACCCATTTGAACTGAAACTTGACAAATCTTTCCTACTGAAGCTTTAAAGAGGGCAAATTAACATAATGGCCCTATTATCAGCTATAAAATTACACTGCAATAAAAAATCACAACTGTACGCTCATTGGATGCAATTTCGTTGAAATTTTATTCAGAAAAAAAAACCATATTAACATTATTTATACCTGCCCATTTGACAAGTTTGTCATCAACATACATTAACACAAAAATATGTGAATTAATGTTAGTTTGGTAAGGATGCCGGAAACAACTGTCAGATGTTAGAAAACAGAAGGGAAAATAAAAGAATAGGCTGTTTTCTAAAAAATAAGATCTTCTGCACATCAGCAAAGGAACCAGTGAGGAAGGCGGACAAGATAAAAGTACCATCTCTCTGCTGTAGCTTTGGAGATAATCATCAGAATGATGTTCAGTCCATTTACAAAAAAAACAAACAAACTAAACCTCATACATGTCCAAAAAAAAAAAATCAGCTGATATATACAGACACAATTTAGCCCCTTAGATTTTTTTGTCTTTTTCTTTTAGGGAACAGCAATAATTGGAAACATTCCCCATTCTTCTTGGCTCTCAGTTTCAGTGTGTAGAAACTGACCCGCGGACGGCTTCATTCAAAATGTACGTGTATGAACCGAACACTGGTAAACATGCTTCAGCGTCCGAAGACACAAATAAAGGTAGGAGAGCTCGGTCATTTATGGTTACTCGTGCTGCAAGGAGCCCCGAGGCCCCTGAAGCCTTTGTACAGCTGGGTCTAAATGGTTAAGAAGGCAGCCAAGTCAGTCAGTCTCAGTTCAGACTTATAAACACCTAGGCTAAATCTGTTTGACATGCAGCATCTTTTTTGCTTGATTGTTGACATATTATTTCAGGTATTTTTTTTTTTTTTGATTTTTTTTTTTGATTTCGTTTTTTTTTTTCCATTTTTGCTTGATCTGAGTATTTTTATTTCGAAGTAGCACACAATGCAGCCCCGGACCAGAAGCAGAAACCACAATCGGAGGAGTTTGGGCCCCAATTTCAGCAGATACAATTGCGAAGACGGAGAGTGGAGCGGATACAAGTGTGTGTTCGCACGTTAGGCCATGACGTGACAATCTGGTAACATCTGCGTTTATATGCGTCACCTGGCTGAACATTGCCCAGTCGGTTGGTCACCTCTCCTGATTCAGGGAGAGCTCAGAGGCGTCCGGTGCACTTGGTGTATGGGAGGGACACCCCTTCCACATCTCACAAAGCCTTTCATCAAAATTACCAGCGTCAACATCACTAGACATGAAGTTACATGAACATAAGTGGGATAACTCATGTGAAATCAAACAGTTATATAAACTCCCCACTTCTCATCAGCGCCGCTGGTAGACAACCACAAAGGATTTTGCTACGCAAAACAGTGGGCACGTGATGAGAATAGGCTCCGTTCAATCACACAGAGGAGAGGAGCAGGACGAGGAAGAAGCAAAAGAAAATTAAAAAAATTAGACGAAAGAAGAAAAAAAAAAGAGACACGTATAAAGATCCCTCCAGTCTGGGGAAGGTTGATCCTGCTTACAAGCTGAGCTGTAGCGATCGACACGCCATCAAACGCAATCCAGAAGCCAACAATCAAGAAAATCCTCCATTCAGACCATTTTGCAACCATAATCCATTGCGTAATCCAGCCTGTTCCCTTTCTAGCCCTGTCGAGGTCCTTTCAGTTCTGGGAGGCGGAGGAGGAGGAGGAGGAAGAAGAGGAGTGTGTGAAATGGTAGACCTAGATGTGTGTATGTATTTGTAGTCGTGCCGCGTGTGTTTGTGAGGACGGGCGAGTGTGTTAGGCATCTTCCCGGGAGTGCGACAGAGTGTCTGTCTGGTCAACGTGTACATTCTGGCATAGTTGTGTTCAGGTGTAAACTCGTTTGTCTGACATTCGTTCGTTAATGCATCTCAGAGTTCAGCTTGTCCTGGAAGATGTACAGGTTGTTGGTGGCAGCGATGGCGATGATGTTCTCCGTCGGGTGCCACGCCGTGTGGAGGATCTTCTTGGTGAAGTCCAAGCTGTCCACGCTGATATCGTCCTTCCGCCGCTTTCCCCCGGCGGCGCAGACCCTCCGCGGCTTCAGGACGGCCCGCGGTTTGCTGCTCTCTCTGGACGCCTCTAGCGTCACGTCGCGCTTCGTGTTGCGGTCAAACATACGGAAGAAGTTGTTGTAGGCTCCGGTCATAATCACACTGGACAGTGAGGGGGGGGGGAAGAAAAAGCCAATTTAGTAATCATTTAAAAATATCACATGTATAGCATATCAAGCACGTCGCTTTAAAAGATAAAGCTCGACACGAAGGTTTTGTGAACAAAACAATGGTTTTGTCTGACTATGAAGCAGGTCTTAGTGATAATAAATAAAGAATAAATAGAGACATTTTGTGGAAGTAAAGCACACAACCCCTATTAATCCACTTTGAAGAGAAGAATCTTTGTTACTTCCTGATGTTTCAGTTAAAAACATGTTAAATTCTGCTTTATAGTACGAGCAACAGCCAACAAGTCAACCTATAAATACTCCTACATGTCCTTTTGGTTCAAATGCAAAAGAATACTCACATTTTGTGCACTTTTTTATGAAATCTATACTTTGGCCAACATGTTTGACATCTCTGGGTTAGATTTCAATAAATAGTTCAAATGTAATATAAAGCTTGAAGATTTAAATCTATACTTGATCGTTTTTACCACACACAAGAATATTTTCTTTAAGGCATCAACAGGAAACTGACACGGACTCATTCTTTACCTGTGACCCATTTAACTACAAAATAAATCCCTGTGACACAACAGTTTCACAAATTGCTACATTTACATGCACATCTCTTATGTGAGTGTGCCAGAGTTTGCTTCATCCTTCTCTCCCCTGTCCTACTTTGTGGAAAAACTCCACTGGAGGTCATGCTCTGTGCTTGGAGGATTTCATTGTGTTCACCTGAAGTCTGCACAGAATATAAGAAATTCATTTCAGATGCTACTCCCTCCAACCGGAGGCAATTGAAGAAAAACTTCGAATGAGGTGGTCTTTTTTGTATTGTTTGATGGTCATTTTGAAATATTATCTACCAGACTGCATCAGGGACGACATTAAGAATAAATCGGCAAGAGGCATCTGGTTCTGAACTTTTTAATGGACATAAAATATCTCAACTATTTGGTGTTTGTATCTCCTTTCTCTTCTCTATGTCTGAAACAGTTTCCATGTTGCTGCTATTCTGAGACTCTTCTCCCTTGGAAAGAAGATGTTGATAGCTATCAAAAGTTCTAAGCTAAAAACATTACGTCAATAAATTCAGTTCGTCACAGTGTTAAGACAGAAACAGATTCAGTTCAGGTACCTGTCCGAGCCGTTCCACGCACACTCAAACTTGTCAAAGATGCAGTCGTTCTCATAAAGGGAACACAACTTGCTGCGGAGGTAATCATGAACCTGGAGGAGGACACACACACACACAGACACACAGACACACAGACACACAGACACACAGACACACAGATTTGATTAGAAATGAGTTGGCACACAGCTGCTCCACTCATAGCTATTGACTCAGTGTAAACCATAAATACAGGGGGCATGCACAGCACAGACAAAACACATTAAATGTGAGCAAGCCGTAACGCGAGCCTCCCTGACGGCAATGCTAATAAGACAAGGCCTGGCCTCAGCAATAGGAGGACCAGGAGTACATTTTAATCTAAACTCCATTTCCATATCACTAAATCCATTAACGTCCGGTTCTCTATCATCACACCCACCAAGGGCGTGATAACGGACACACGCATACAAAGACGCCAGCACAAACACACACATATTCACCGATTAATAATGCTTTTCCCCTCATGCTTTCTACCAACCTGCCTGCGTCAGCATTGTGAAATCTACACCTTACGCCAGCCACCGTGCACTGCATCAAGCCCCCGGGTTCCCACATTCTGCATAAAGTCAGCAATCAACAGTCTCCTTGCAATCGATATATGGTCAAGCCGAGGTCGTCTCACGGTGGTACATCAAACCCGGTGACATTTTTGTTTTTCCCCTATGGGTGTTTTTCTGCACACGGTGAAATGAAACCATGTCAGCTGGAGCTGAATGTACTGATTTACTCTTCCAATGTGCATGATCTCTGATTTAGCGTACAGTGCCTCATCCCTCATGAATTTGAAGGTACTTTCTGTGTTCCGCCATGGACAAAAGTGTAACATTGCAACTTGTCTCTTCTGCATAAGAAAAACTTGCACGAACCACACAGATTTACACTGTTCCTACCGTAAACGTGACCTCACCACAAAGGGAATTTTTGAGGCCTTCAATGACAACAAAGTGAAACCTTCACAAGAGGGACAGAAAATAATTATACAAATGATTCATTGAACCTCATCTGTGTGGTGCACTCACAATGGAGTTAAGGCGCTATGAGCTGTCGGTCGGTCTCTGTGTCGTCTACAAACATGCTGCTCTCCTAATTTCTTCCTGTTGCGTGTGAGCACCTCGAATGTCTCCAGTGATGTGTGTGGAAGAGGTTGCAGATCGTGTTGAGCACTTTGAGATTGCATAAGCCGTGAAAATGTGTCATTTAGGGATCGTGCCATCATGTTGTTTACATAGCAAACTGGTAAACATGTTCTTTCTTTCTTAGAACAGTATTCTGCTGGGTCACAGTCAATGGAGTTTGTTTAGACTTGCCACTAAGAAGAGAATATCTGGCGACTGTTTACTGAGACTGCCGCCCTCCCTTTCATCTCACCATTTACAGTAGCTACTCTCTTCACTCCCCCTCTCACCACACCATCCTCCTCTTTCCCAAACCCTCACCCCTCTCCTCACTCTGTCCCCTCTTCCTCCCTCTCTGTGCTGCATTGCAGATCTAGGTGTCAGGCGCTGTGCAAGGTATCGCTCCTTCCCGCTTTACTTTATGAGGGGAGGCTCAATGACCTATAAATAGCTCCAGTGCGTCTTAGCCTCCCACTCCCGGCTGCCTCATAGGCCCTCACACGTCAGGCAGCCCCGTACACACAAACACACACATACACACACACACACACACACACACACACACACACAGCAGGAATATTAAACACACATTGGAAAAAAAAAATGTTGACAAACACTTCTATTGCCTTGAAATGCATGAACAGCGGCCTCTGTGGCCTGTTGTAATCTCTCAGAGGGGCCACAAGAGACACACACACACACAGCATATATGAGTAAAATATATGTTGGTTCCGTACTTCGTGTGGTCTCTGCACATTTACTATCCATCATTGCACACATGACATTAATCATTCGTTGTCTGTATTTTCAGATCTTTACAGCACATGTGATCTGCCGATCGTAGTCTGAAGGTAAAAACTTTGGCTGCAGTGAGTTCCCATGCTGATGGGAAGTCGGTTCTTTGGCCGACAATCAATCCAATTATCTTTAAAAGGTTTTGACAAAATGTAATCATGAATAAGTACAGTGTTTGTGAGAAGCCACCTTCTGCCCATGATTCATTTCTGTCTCCAATTATGACTTTTTTTTTTTTTCTTCCAGGAAGATAAAACTGTCGTTCAGCCAACCAACAGTTAGTCACAAAGTTGTTTGGGCGACACAACTGTGACTTCAGTCAGGATCAAATACATCCTACAACGGCGTGCAATTAAAACAAACAATTCTGCTGTAGTTGATTTGACTCACTATTGTGCAGAATAGATTTGTAAACTACGCAAAAAAAAAAAAATCACATACTTGTAGATGTGCACTTGTATGTCCATGCAAGTACATGACGATACAAGAGCACATGCATGATTTCATAAATGGGAATTTATGGCTGCAGTATGTGGTGCAAGCAAGAAGATTCCACCACACCTTTGAGGTCCGTGGCATTAAGGACATTTTGGTGCAACGTTTGGCGTTGGCCTGAGCACCCAAAGAGGAGGAGGAGGATACAAGTGGTCACAAATTAATTAGTCATTTCAGTCAATTGTGTTTCATATGACAAATGCAAGACCAGCAGCACTATTAGTCAGATGAAATCAGATTTCCTTTGAACAATGTTGGGAAAGCGTGGCCTTCTCTACCTCTTTCATTAAATTACTCAGTTTGACTCGGTTACTGGATGTCAATAGAATCAATAAATGTTAAACAATGATGGCCTCATATTGCTGTTTACATAATTCAAGACTTTTTTTTTTTTAATACTGATGCTTTTTTTCTTTGATTGCAACATAAAAGTTATGAAACCATGTTATTTATATAACAACAGTTCTCTGAATACTATGAGGGTGACTAACTGTTTATATCATAACCTTTTCATCAGTCTGATTGACTCTTTCAACTGAGCTTTCAGATTGTAATGTTTACGTGTACACTAAAAAAACACTGATCATATCGAGGCACAGGGTTACATGCACTATGAATATCAAATCAGTCAGTCCATCAATCCCATAATGCTTTGCACTGTGACATTGGCTGTTTATGACATCCCATATCCAGGTTTATTGGCAGCTTTTGCTTCGTTTCTTTCAAAATTGCAACACCAAACAAACGTTGCCCTTGTTGAGCGATGCCGCAGCCATTTTTCTATAAAACGGGTGGCAATGTTTCGAAACAAACCTGGACAACGCACCATGAGCGAATCAATTCGACGTTGCATTCACATTGATTCTGGTCGGATCATTAACATAGCTACACCACCTCCTCCACCGCGATCATAACTTCAATTAGACAGAGCCAATTCAATCAGGTAGAATTGTTTACATGACATTATTGTAATTGAATCAATACTTAATCAGATCACTTCTGCCT
This sequence comes from Blennius ocellaris, assembly GCF_963422515.1. NCBI lineage: Eukaryota > Metazoa > Chordata > Actinopteri > Blenniiformes > Blenniidae > Blennius > Blennius ocellaris. The sequence continues at coordinate 8,207,422 of NC_137658.1, read as the reverse complement.
ATCTGATCACAGTGTCTCAAATGTAACCCCCCCCCCCGCTTTAAATTTTTTAAATCACACACATTTATTCATTTCTGTAGAATCTCCCCTTTATGGAATTAAAAGGATGGAGTGATGTTGTCTTACTTGAGTGTCCCTTGAAACAGTTTTTAGCACCTTCAAGCAGACACGCCTTGATTTTGAAAACATGGATTGACAGTGCTCAAATTGAATTAGTTCAACATATCAGTTCAATTGTGACCAATTCTGCTGGCTGTCCTACTTTAGAGCATGCTCTGCGACAAATCAATTCTATTGGCCCAAGTAGGGCTCTTCAACACATTAAAAGCTCCACATACTAGATGGGTAAAGATGAGGAAAATATGCGGTCAAGTGGTTCCTTTTGTCATTGTAACACAGCGTATCGTTTTCGTTCCACGTGGCCCGTCACACACCTGGTATGTCTCCAGGGGCTTGCTCTCCATGTTGAGGTCCCAGACTTTGGCAGTCAGGTAGTCTCTGGTGAGCAGGTAGCGGCCGCTGTGGCTGAACTTGACATCTGACACCGAGGAGATGATCTCGGAGAAAAAGGAGCGGGCGCTGGGATCCTCCGGCTCCTCAAACACTGAACAGTGTGAGTGAGAGGGAGGGAAAGAGCGAGAGAGAAAGAGAGAGGGAGGGCGAGCTGATTAGATGCCAGGCACAAACACAGTCAGAAATCGTTCTCAGAATATTTGGCACCTCTGAATCTTTGCTGCAGAATTTAGAACGACCCATATTTGTTGTTGTAAATGTTGATGAATAATGTTGAACTGCTTAGGTAGTTTTTCAGGCATTGATTATTTGGCCTCATACTGTAATATAGTCTATGTTCTGTACAAATTAGTCTGAAAAGGACAGTGTATGTGTCCTGATTTCATTCCCAGACATGCATACTTTAAAGGAGCTAAAATCTCATACAGATGGCTTCCGTGTACTCATGTACGTGTGATGCTGTACGAAGAGAGTGGACATAAAAAAACAAAAAAGTTTCTCTTATTGCTGAGCACAGCTTGTGCAGTATCACTGCATGAGTGACTCATGGTCAGAGCTGTAAATCAAATGGAAAACATTTCAACAGGAACAAAAAGTGGGAAGAAAGAAACTCAGAAAGCTGAGACTCGCGAATACAAGAAAAACTGTATCACGAATTGAAGTGTCGCCCCTGAAGGAGCTGTAGATTTATGATGAAACCATTCCTTCTTTACTAATAACAGAACTGACGAGTTACAAAATGTTTGATAAGAGAGCACTGAGCACAAATCAAACTTCTTGCATTGCAGCCAACATCCAAGATGACAATAATACTTTTGTTTGTAACAACATGACAACGGAACCCCTGCTGAAAATGTCTTTTATGCCATTGAAGAAATACTAAAAATGAAATAATGAGTACTTTTAGATGGATTTATATTCACATTAATTTCCTCTGGGAGGTAAAAAAAAAAAAAGGTTTGGGCTATAGATAAAAAAAAAGTGAAACCTGTTTGTATGTCTGTGTACTAGCAGGTGTACTCACGTTTCGAGTGCTTGTCGCACAGCGCTGCTTCTCTCATGTCACAGAGGCGCAGCGTGCCTTTGCTGCTGCTGTAGACGAACAAGTTACAGTGATGGGGGTGAAACTCAGCCGCTGTGATCACCTCTGTCAGATCCTCCATGTTGGCTGGCTTGATATCCACGATGTCTGGTAGAAAGCGCCGTCGCTCAGGGAAACAACAGAGGGTCCTTTGCTTTGCATGTTTACCACAACACCGTAAACCCAGGCCAAGTTCACTCATTCATCCCTTTTTTCAATTTATTCACTAAAAGAATGATAAAAAAAACAAACAATTAACGATAATATTTATCAGGAGGAGGCCCACATAAGCCCATGATCATCAAATATAGCTATACCAAACATAAACAGAGCTAACGCAATGTAATAATTTACAGAAGAAGAAAAAAAAAAGCAATTTAAGTATGTCTTAGGGGGGATTGTTTGTAGAAAAGTAATTTCAGCTAAAGCGTTATATTTTAAATCTTGTCTGGGTCAGGGATGTGCCTTTTCTATGCCCTATTGAGCTGGATTAAAACTCAGAAAGAGGCTGAAATATTTATGCAGCTTCTGAATTATTCATTAAGATACATTTTCACTCCTCAAGTATAATATCCCCCTCCCCCAACACCGAGCGGGGCTTTGTGTATTTTTATGTACATCAAAGTGTGTTTTCAAATGTAGGAATTTGTAATGTGTCTGTGTGTGTCGGGGGCAGCAGGCAATTATAAAGCGTGTCTGAGCCTCTACGTGTCGATGTGTGTGTTAACGGTCATTGTCCTTGTGCTTTAATAAATCCATCGCTGCTTTGTAAACATCGCAGCGTCCGCATTGGCTCTCCCCGCTCGCCCCGCCAGCGTTCATATTATTCACATGCTCAACAAGGATACTGAAGCTGCGGTCAGTGATGTCTAGATGCCAGAGGTTGATCCGCAGGTCATCCGCCGACATGTAGGTCTCATAGTCCGAGTTGACCGAGATGGAGTTCACGTGGTAGGTGTGGGCGTTGGCAAACACTCGCCGAGGGCTCACCTCCACCATCAGGTCCATGGGCTTCAACACCGGCACCTGGGAGAGACCCAGAGAGAGTTCAGCAAGCCTCGTAACTCATTATAGAAGATGAGAGGTGGTCAGTAAACAGAGTGGATTCAATTAAAATTATTTTATTTTATTATGAATCAAAAATTAATGCACGACTTCCTGTGGCATCAATAATGCAACCCTGATAGAAAAGAAAAAAAAAATATTTGCTTTTTAGTAATAATACGTGTTGATGAAATGAATGTCCCTGGTTGGTTACCATGACTACGGACGGATATGCTGTATATACAAAAAACACACTATAGTTTCCAGCTAAAAGAAACGTTGATGCTTCGACTATTTTAGTTCACGTGCAGAACGCTGCAGATGTTGTGTTGCTCCTCTGGATAGATGGAAATCGAGGATTTCACCAACCCCCACACACTCACACATACTCACATGCACCTTGTGCCAGTGACCCACTTTTGCACATGCAAACACATCTGTACGTACTGACCCGGTTTTATTGGCACAACTCCACATTCAGATAGATAGATAGATAGATAGATAGATAGATAGATAGATAGATAGATAGATAGATAGATAGATAGATAGATAGATAGATAGATAGATAGATAGATAGATAGATAGATAGATAGACAGACTGTTACCTGCAGGGATGTGACTGTGGAGATGTCCTTGATGCGTCCCTCTTCATCTTTGAGGTTGTACCCCTCGGGCCGTTTGTCTCTTTCACTCACCTTCCACAACTTGATGGTCTTATCTAGTGAAACACATTTGAACATTATCTCATTAGAGAGAAGTGTAACAATTTCTTTTTTGAAAAAAAAAGGTGCTTGTTGAAATTATTAGAGATCAGAGCATGATCAGGAGATCCGAGATTAGATGTAATTGAAAACATCCACTCTGAACAGAGGATGTCACGTTAAGTTCGATTTTATTAAAGATAAAAGCCTGAAGCCTTCAATTAAGCTGTTTTAGAATCGTAGCAGGCAGTCAGCTCATGAATCCATTACCAGTGACATTTCAACAGGACAATCCACCACCCTCCAAAGTGTCGGTATCTGACTGTCTATATTATTCTGGGGGAAAAAATGACAGCAACCGTCTCCACCCTTCTGCTGAGGCAGGTCTTACATTTTTTATACCCTCAATTATAAATAATACAGTGCTTAAAGAAATCAATAATACAGCTTTCAGGGTAAATGTATAGATTGTCCCGTACAACCACAAACAATCAATGTAAACTGTAAAATGGGACCAATGTACCAAGAAAAGTAGGCTCCGAAAAGATCCTAAAGTACATTTGAGAAAATTCATAACTGAAACTTAAAATATATAAATGAATGAATTGAAGAATAAAGAAAATGACTCAGTAGACACTGACAGAGGCAAGTAGTTTGCACATGCTCTGAATTAGAATTTTATCGAAATTAATAAAGCAGTATAAACAAATAAACAAATAAAGCAAAACAATATCTATATATGTTTTCTATTCACACTGACCTGGCAGCCCACTAATCCATTCGGCGATGCTCATGTGTCACAATACAAACTTTTTCCAAATAGGTTAGCTGGTTTTAAAGAATATTTGTGCACAAGCAGAACAGAAAAGAAAATCTCACATGTGTGACATAATTTGCAGCTTTAATTATTTGACCTGCCTCAAGTAAAGTGAGTTCTGCAAAGTATCGATCACAGCCCCACTTTCACAGCTTCTTGTTAAGTGTGTCTCACCATTGGTGGAGAGCAGAAAGTGTGCGGCGTTCTGCTGAGGCAGCCACCGGATCTTATTGATCTTCTCCTCAATCTCCAGACTCTTAAGGTAGTCGAATTCGGGCTCATGGCTCTGAAAGGTGCTGTAGACATTGTACTCTCCCTGGGAAAATGGCTCAGTCTTACTCTGTGGAAATATACGGAGGAAATGAATGTGAACGTGTGAGAATGATAAACCCGCGCTGGACTCGCAGACACAGTCACGGCGCTGTGTCACATTCGCGACCTGATACAGTGACCTTAACCTTGATCGTGCGAGGAAACAGCATGGCACAGACTCGGCACAGTTATAATGATACACTCTCTGACACAGCAGGGGCATAAACTATTTATCAACCAATCGAGAGAGTCGCTGGAGGGGAACGGAGAGCATTCATCACTGCCCCCCCAGCTGGAATGACAATGTATATTCAAGGGTACTGTATGTGTGTGTGTGTGTGTGTGTGTGTGTGTGTGTGTGTGTGTGTGTGTGTGTGTGTGTGTGTGTGTGTGTGTGTGTGTGTGTGTGTGTGTGTGTGTGTGTGTGTGTGTGTGTGTGTGTGTGTGTGTGTGTGTGTGTGTGTGTGTACCTCAGGTTCCCTCTGAAAGATGACCACACGGCCTCCTTTGTCCCCTGTAGCCAGGAGCTCTCCTGTGTGGTTGAACTCAACAGTGGAGATGATATCAGCTGGAAAGACACAAAGAGAGAATATAGAGGAAGAAAGAGGAGGAGGAGAAGAAGAGATGTTGTGGCGTGAAAGGAGAAATGGCGAGGAGAAATAGAGGCAGCCATTACTGGATTGACCACATCTCATTATTCATGTTTATATTACTTATCTGACTATAAAATATTGAACCAAACCAATGTTCAATGCAACATGTGAGTGCATTAACATAAGTGAATTAACATGAGGATCGGTATTGTATTTGATTACTAGCACAAACCCTGTGGAATTGTGGGAGCATTTTAAGGGAGATTCATCCAATAAAGAGCATAATAATCCATCAAAACACATAAAAAAGAAGATACACGCACGCACGCACACACACACACACACATTGAAGCACAGCTGTCTCGCAGTGGGCACAGGTGTTATCTGTGATCCACTGTGACACATACACAGTGACGCACAAGATTACAGTGCCACTTGAGTTCATCTTGTGCGGAGATGAATATGTACCCTTCAATCTCTCTAGTACCTGAAAGAGCATGTATATTTCAATCAGGGATTAAGCATCATTACCTTTTGGTACATTCACTTTTTTTTTGGCGACATCACAACTCAGTCATGCCTAAAAAAGTAAACACACTCCGATTGAGACTAATGAATATGTTATTTATCACTTAGCATTTACTGCGGCGCTTTCAAGGGGTCTGTCTCACATCACAAAAAATGCACAATCTGGAAGAAGAAAATCTAATAAAAGCATCATGTGAGAAATCTGATTAAAGTCGCCGATAATCTACTCTCCGCTCCTTAAATCGCAGATTGATGATTTGGCTGTAAATATTCGTTCGGTGACAAACCTGCGTTAGAAACACGTAAGCATCAGAAGTAAAGCTCATTCAGGGAGATTACAGATTGAGGCTTGACAAAATAGATAGCGGAAGAAAGGATGTACCTAACATAGTACAAAGTAATCTCAGGTTATCTCGCCCCCGCACAAACTATTCTGGATCGGCTATGGAATAATCCTCCACGAACCTCGATGAGTGCATGACTTTAAACATGCCAACAAAAGGTGCTTTTTTTTTTTTTAATGTCTATATGCTTAGTTGCTGTGACAAGTCTCTTTACATGAATGTTTCTTTATTACACTGTACTCAAATTATTCAAATGAAAATAGTCGCGTCATAATGAGTATGTCTTAAACTAAAAAATGAAGTTCTGAAGGTTTTAATCAAAGAAAATGTAAATTATTATCTTATTCCATTAAGAGATATCCTTATATGCAAAGATGAAATAAAAAAAAAAGAAGTAAAACAAGAAAATCCTGCAAGCTTTCATTTTGCCTAAATGGTCTAGATGTGCTTAAAAGAAGAGAGGATGAAGTGCAAATTTAAACTGTTAAAAAATATTCCCTACAAAAAAGCCCATCTTGCTACATTTTCAGATAATAATAAAAAAAAATAAAAAAAACCAACTCTGGATTCTCCTGGTATTTTACTCACTGAGGTGGAACAAAGAAACTATTTTTATACTCAAACCAATGACTCCACTACTAAAGAGTCAAGTTCAGGTTCAGTTTTGATAGAAAAGTAGATGGTTTTCCACTGACTGCAAAAAAATTTTTTAAAATACAATGTTCTGAGTGTATTTATTGAGAGTCAAAGTGATTCAAAGCTGTAGCCTGGCCTATTTTGTGGTAGCCTTGAAAGAGATTTTACGATTGTGGGGGCGGGGGTTCGAGGCCGCTCCTCAATTTTTACACCTGCCTAACCTTATTCATGCTGTTCCACATTCTGTGTATCAAGGGCAAACTCTTCCTCCGTTTCTATCAACTCTCCACTCGTTATTGCACAATTTCTTGAGCTCGGAGGCTCTGCAGACACTTCTTCACAATTCAATTTCACTCCTCTCAATCCCATTCCCATCACATGGTCCTTTGTCATCTCTCCACTCTCACGCCCCAATCCCTCTCTTTATTTGCCCCGTTTCATTCTCTCATTTATTATTTTTCCGTCCACATTCGGCTCTCTCGGCCCTCCCCCACAGCGCTCCGCTGCCTGGCTGAATGTTCACGTGTACGTGGAGATGGTGGTGGTGGTGGTGGTGGTACGGCTGCTGGAAGAGTGGGAAGGATGGGATAGGAAGGTAGAGGGAAGCGGTGCCGGGGCGGAGGCGGCGGAGGGGGTACTCTGGTGAGTAGGGGTTGCCACGGTAACGGGTTGAGCCAACCAGTAGTGGCGGCACTCGTGGCGGGTAGCCGTATATGGAAGGGTGGAGAAGGAGGAAGTGGAATTCATCAATCCAATCCTCGCAGGAAGGAGCGTGGTAAAGTAATTACGCCGCTGCAGTTTTTGTCCTTTAACAAATGTGGACGAATTAATATCAGGAGATGGAGGAGATGGAGAAGACGTGAAGGCAGTTAATGAATGCCCCCCCCCCCCCCCCCCGTGGCACTCGAGTGAAAACAAACTCACAAACGTGCACACAATTTTGAACGCACACAGGCACGCCCATGATATAGAACAAATGTGAGGTGCTTGACACTGTGTGTATGGATTAGTGCCTCGTGCACTAACAGAGGGCTGTGTCGACAGTCAGGTCGCACATGGAAAAAGAGCTAAGCTAAGCAGAAACCACAGAAGCAGCACAGAGTACAGTTGAATAAAATATGGAGCACACACTCTCCACTGTCTCATCCTCTGCCGGCTCACAACCTCCTCCCTCTTCATTTCTGTATTTCTCTATTTCCCTCCCATGCACACACACACACACACACACACACGCACACACATGCACACACACACTTCACAGCCATCTGTCTCTTTCACTCTCTTTATTAGAAGTGCACTACAGAAAAGTAAACCACTACCCATGCAAACAATCTCAGCAGAAACAAGCACAATCATGAGCACTGTGTTCCTCCCCCAAGAGGTGCCACCGACCGGTACAACGATACGTATGTGTGAATGTATGATTGTCCGTCTGTAAATCACTGTTTTATTGTGTAGATAAGATCGTGTGTCTTGGAGTACAGCAAGCGGCCTGTATCAGTCTCCCACAGACAGTCCATTAGCACCAGCAGGCCTTTCTGACTCATTGCCTCACAGTGAAGATGATGATGGAACACACTGTGACTGCAAGTGCATGCATGCTCGGACGCACCCACACACACACACACACACACACACACACACACACACACACACACACACACACACACACACACACACACACACACACACAGAATACCAACCAACGCAAAGCAATACAAAAACATGAATGAACCCAATGACACGCCAAAAAAAACCCAAAAAACATACCACAGTTATGAACGCACAAACAAATGAAAGCTCACATTTCCTGTGTTGCCTTTTTTTCATGAAAAAATGTGAAATATTGTTTAAACGAGTTGCCAAGTCTGAGTTTTGTGTTCCTTTGGTTACATGTGGGTATTTATTTAAAAAAAACAAGCAATTTCCCAATATCCCAACTTCATGGCATTTCATGCAAGTATCCTGATGGTGAGGAAAATATGTGACGGGTAAGAGTTTCCATACATTACTTGATTAAAGACTTAAAAGAAAGTACCAAACTTCCTATTCAGGTGTCAGATTTAGGGTTTGTTTTTTTTCTTCTTTTGTCAAACAGGTACAACCACAAAAATCCATTTCTAAAGGCTTGAGAGATTTGACTTTTTAATGTCTAACAAAGCAAAAACTAAATGTTTAATTGACAAACTGGGGAGGGGAGAGGAGAGGAGAGGAGAGGAGAGGAGAGGAGAGGAGAGGAGAGGAGAGGAGAGGGTGCAGGCAGGGAGGGGGGGGGGGATTCCTTATTTTATTGTTAAGGTTTCTATAGGGACAGAGAGGGGAAGCAGACGTCCCACAGTCCCAATTATAGATATCTTTGGTCTGGGTAAACACAGACCATTAAAGCCGAGCCAAAAACACACACTCCTCAAAAGCCAGAACAAGCCGCCACGCAGCAGGAGACGTACTGTGTGTGTGTGTGTGTGTGTGCGTGCGTGCAGTAGCTCAAGCACCCCGCATTGCCTGTGTACGTGCACACAAGTGTGTGTACTCAATTACCCAGTAAAGAAACACACTGGCTGGAGGAGTGAGGAGGAGGAGGAGGAAGAGGATGGAGCAAAAGAGATGAGGGGAAAGACTGCCAGAGGGAAACAGTAAATGGATCCCTGTCCTGCAGTTTTGGAGTTAACGGCAAAAAAAAAAACGGGTGCATGTGTTTGTGTTTGAGGTGCACATGTGTGCAGAGGGGTGATTTGAGTCCACCACAGCAGGGAAGCTGCCATTTCTCCAAACACATACCGGCACAAAGGAGCAGAGCTGGTGTGAGCCTAATGGTTATAGACACACAAAAAATTAGAATCACAAACCGAGCCCGCTTCCACGTGAACGGAGTACACCTGTAATCCCCCAAGAACAATCACAAATGCCCCGAACTGCAGCAGAGGGTGATTGGTTTTCAAAAATAAACCCAATTCTTGTTTTGCTACAGGATTTGTACAACTGCAGCGTGGAAAAATAGATCAGGGGCTGAGCCTTTTTAGCGTTTACACACTCTAACCCCCGCAATATTGAAAACCCAGATTATGCGTTGAGGATTCATAAATGATGAAATGTAATCCTTCGTTCAATAAATAGCAGCACTTTTTTATAGGCTGTCCCACTCTCTCATCTCTCAGCATGTGCGTAAATAATGCAATAGAGTGATTTGTATGGTAATGAATTTGCTGTTTTTTTGCACAACAATGACAGCTTTTGCACATCTCCTCTGTTTTTTACAGTTTGTAATTTAATGTCTGGATTTTGAGAAGATCCCTGCAGGGGATCACAAGGTCTTCGTGTGATTATTGTGCTCAAAACAATTTCACTCTGCAGTAGATAATTTGTGAGTTTGTGCGGAAATTGACAATTTGTAATTACAAACTAAAAAAAGGATCACGTAATCTTTTACTGTAATAATAAACAACCGCTATACTATGGAAAAAGGTGCAATAAGGTGATTGGCTGTGTCGAAGAGTCAGACTCAAACCAGGGACTCCAGCTTCCAGCCGCGATACAAACATGCTCCATTAGTGGAGGTTAATTGGTGACTCTGAAAGCCGACGCATACTTCAGAAACACAGAGAATTATGTTCTCTCTCTCAGGGCTACAAGAAAAGAACGAAAACAAGCAAAATGTGATTGCTCCGAAATTTGAAGTGAGAGTAGCGAATGCATAAAATCGCGTTGTTTTCTTTGCTCCTTGCCTGTCGGGATTTCTGCTCTTGAGTTTCTCACGAAGTATAAATTGTCCTCATCGGAAGTAACTACGTTCTTGAAGACGCAACCAAATTTGTCTGTATCCACCTTGAATTGACTATAAATGTGTGTGTGTGTGGGGGGGGGGGGTGACTGTGGGTCTCTCTTTGTTCACCCTGTGGTGGGCTGGACACCTGTACATGGTGCCCCCTGCTGTTTGCCCCGTGTTGGCAGGGCTGAGCTCCGACCCCCTGCTGCCCTAATCTGGACTGGAAGAATTCCAAGGTGACTATTGTCACTGTCAAACAAGACAATGTGACTTCTAAAGACTATGCAGGCTCCACATTACAGCGTAATGATGTTATGAGGCCACTTTTAGAGGTGCTTATCAGAAAGATTCCAATGCACACAAGACTTGTGCTCGAAAATTGCATGAATATTAAAAAGCTGCAAGCCGAGCAAAAACGGCAGAGTCATTATTTGTGTGCGAACTGATGGCTATGATATACTGGGTGTTTGTCAATGTTTGAAACATTTTTAAAAGCCTCCATTGCTATGCAAACGATTCAGAAAATATTATTCGGGATGACTTTTGAATAAAAACTATTCTTAACTATGCATGTGTGTGTGTGTGTGGATGTGTGTTATTGAAAAACAAATAGACACAGGATATCTGTGCTTTGAAGGAGATTTGGTGTCATTAGGACAAACTATTTAAAGCCAAGGCGTGTGCGCACGCGCACACACACACACACACACACACACACACACACACACACACACACACACACACACACACACACACACACACACACACACACACACACACACACACACACACACACACACACCCACGCACAGAAACTGACAGACTGAGACAAAACAAAAACAAAAAAAAGCCAGTTACATCCCAAAATAGAGCTGCACAAAAAGGATCTGACGACCAGACAGAGACAAAGTGATGTTCAAGATATTTATAACACTCAGACACACATGGGAAATCACCTCACTCAAACTGCACCCATGCTTAATGTCATACCCAGCCTCTCAACACACACACACAACCTCTCATATGCATACAACACCACGCTCTCGTTTCCCACTCTGGGGTCATGTGGCGTGGCTGTGTGACATAGATATGACCTTCGGGATAAAAGAGGATAGAGCACACACCTTCAGTGTAAGAGGCAAACGGCTCAGGCTCCAGAGAAAGGGTAGTGATGTCGGAGCAGAGGACCTGGATGGGGCTCAACATCCTGGGGGAGGACTCCAGGGTGGAGAGGGGTGGACGGGATGGGCGGAGCTCTTCAGGCTATAGCCAGGAGCAGCCCTGCAAGAGGAGCAAGGATGGACGGAAGTGGGGAAGGAATGGAGAGGGTAGGGCAGAGGGTGAGGAAGGAAGCCGTGGGTTAAGGGTAGGGACTGAGTTACTACATCACCACATCCGGCCATGAGCACTCGCCAATGAATATCTACCGGTGGTCTATTAATAATCACACTTTGTCTATGTCACATGAAATATTCACATGTGGGGTTTGGTGGAAAAGGCTCGCGAGACATGAAGGATGAATGGAGAGAAGACACCTAATGGGACGCCGTCGTCTTTGGTCCCTTTCAAGAAATGAACTATCGCAGGTGTGGATAAAAATGCAGACCGCATACCACAAGGAAGAGAACAAATCAAGAGATGTGGATTAGTTCCACATTACCCTAGTGACTCGATTACTCTTAATATTGATTTTATTCAATTACCCTTTAATCACAGAATATAGAGAATAATGAAAACTGCTAATTGAGTAACACCTACTACACAATCCAATGACTCAAAGGGATTCAATGTATTACTTACACCTAACCTAAAGTATGACATGTTAAAATAAAATTGTTCAATTTCATGTCTAAAGCTAACATACATGGAATTCTGTACATATTGTTTTTACTTTATGTTCCACTGGTTGTATTAGCCTACACATTTGATTTGTGCCATCTTTCTAAAGGCTTCTGTGAAGTTGCAAAAAAAAAAAAAGCTTCCTTAAGCTGTACTATTAGATGTATTATTAGATTCATTTATTATTGAAGAGATGAAAAATATTATTAATGATAAGGGAAATAAGGCCCAGCCTTTATATTACGCTCCAAGCATGAGCCCTAATCGGATTTCATCACGTCTGGTTTCCTCAAGTGAACGCTTCAATGTTTCTAAAAGAGAATAAATGAAACTAAAGGACTGCAAGAAAAAAAAATGTGTCATCCTTTTCCTGGTTGTGAATTCATGCACCTTGTTCTCCAAGCAGAACTTTTTTCGTGCGTGGTCCAAGAACTGTTGTGTGATTGGTTACACACTTGGCATCGTGAATAAGGTTAAAAAAAAAATATATATATATATAAATATAAAACATAAACACTATTGTGGTTTTCATCTTTTGGCATCATATTTTATTAAATTCATTGTGAATATGAATCTAGTGTAGAGTATTGTTTGCAAACACATTATAATGTATCGTAACAGTAATTGGTGTAATTTTAAGATATCAGACAAGACTTAGAAAAAAGTAACAGTCGTCAAAAGGGTTAAAATTTCTAATTTAACAGTTTAAATAAATGTCCCACAATGTGGTATTGAAAGAAATATGTTTCATGAATGGTGTGACGACCTGATTTTTTTTTTTCAGAAACGTACCGAATCAGGATTCTTTTTTCCTTTCAGGTGAGGCGGTTTGCAAGTTCCCAGTTAATAGTAGACACTTCTGTGTAGCTACAGACTAATATAGAACATACATAGTAGGCGGTTATGCCCTTATCCAGCCTGAAATCTATTGCTACTCAACCTGGAAGAGAGGTTGCAGCAAAGAGATATTTTGGAAGGCAGAAGGTGAAAAGAGGGGAGTACAAGATGGAAGGAGGAAGGGAGGGAGGGAGGGAGGGAGGGAGGGGGGGGGGACAGTGAGGTAGCGGGAGGTTAAGCTCCCCTCCCCTGTAGGAGTCAAAGGGCAAGGGAATCCCCATGGGAAGATCTAGAGACACACAGTTATGTATGCACATGCACGCACGTAAACACACAACACACTTGCGGATGCACACCAACACACACACACACACACACATCTACACACAAACTTGAGCACAAAAAACAGACACACTATCAGAAAGATGGAGAAAAACAGGAGACAGCAGAGTAAGCCCAAGCATAAAATCACGCGTCCCCTCTCTCTCTCTCTCTCTCTCTCTCTCTCTCTCTCTCTCTCTCTACCATCCTCTGTCTGTCTCAGACGCACAGAAGCACATTGTTTGAGCAGCCTTTAGAGCACTGTCGGATAATTGTTTGGCAGATGCACCACTTCAGCACCGCGCAATGCTGCGAGGTGCATTAGAGGACCGACGGGGGAAAGGGGGGGCGGGTGGGGGGGTTAATGGGGGGGTGGGGGGTGGTTGTGGGGGATGGAAATGGGGAGTGGGACGGGGGATGGGGTGAGTATTGAGGAAAGGTTGAGGGGGTTGTAGTGGATGTAGATGACAAGGCAGGTAATGACATTTTGTTTTGTTTTTTTTCCTCCTTTATCTCTGTGACAGAAAACCAGACTTGTTGGTCATCGGATGAATTCCTGCATGCCAGATTTTCAGAGCTCAATTGATTCACCAGCCACATCATCCGAGCTGTCACAGGGTGTCACACAGCTCTTTCACACGCGGCGTGTCCACGTTAGTGTGAGCTCATCAACAATTCACCCTGAATAATGCCTGTGTCTGCCTCGCATGTGTGGAATAATTAATACTGCCATTATTGGTGGGTGGAGATGGCCTGTCAATCATACTGGCCAAGCATGAAAAGCAGCATGTTTATCATCACTGACGGTTTCTATGGCAATAATGGATGGATGGTGATGGATGTTAAGAAGATTATTTTTGCCCCTCACTCATCAAGATAATTTTCGCTAGAATAGACAAAATCCTACATTTCTCTTGTAATGAAACAGACAAGCATTCACATTCTCACCTACACATGAACAAAGGCACGTGCTGAGGCAGCTTTCACATACACTAACATTTAACACGATCAACAGGCTTCACTACAGGTCTCCCCTGGCTCCAGCATGTGCTTCTGTGCAAGAAGAAATTATGTTACAGCACAGACAGAGGAAGGCCAATTCCCTTTCCGCAGTGATACAGGGATCATAAATGAGGTTGCAACACGTCCCTGACCCCTAAATGATAATCCGCTGTTCTGGGCTAAGAGGCGTGGCGAACAATGAGCTGAGTGTCAGGCACAGACGGAAAAAGGAGGCGGGGAAGCTAGAGTGCAGGTAAGATTAGCTGTGTTATTGCGATTAGCCAAATGCGAGTTATAATCCATCTCCTAAATGAAACAAAGCAAAGGAATTCACTGGTTTATACAATTCTAGGGCTTTTTGAGTAATCTCCTCAGTCACTTACTGAGACTAATGCAATTTGACAGCAGCACCTGTTATACAGAGGAGTGGGAGGCCTGTGCCTCTGTTATGATTCGAGACGTGACAATCAGTGTAATAAGTGCAAGTTATCTGCTCTTTATTTGCAGAAGAAGCCCTGCTTTCTCTCTCTAATTCTCACACACAGGGACACAAACGGAGACATACATACACTCATTCATTCACTGACCGGATCAATTCTTCCCTGCAGTGATACAAAATACAAGTGTTACACAAGGAAGGAAAGCAGCTAAACACAATCACAGGTATAAAAAGCACAGGACAAAACCGAACGAAAAAAAAAAAAAAAAATCAGTATGAGAGGAGGGGAAAAGGAGAGAAGGAGAGAAAATAAAATTGCTCCGGATAGTTTGATTTTGCAGAGAGGGAAATGTTTACCTCTTGTTGCTCTGTCTTAACGCGGAGCTTATGGGAGATTAAGAAACCCTCCTAAGCTTGTTTCGTCTGAGAGGCAAGCACTTAGGCACGCACACACACACACACACACACACACACACACACACACACACACACACACTCCAAAAGTTGAGTAATGCGGATGCTCGCTCGTGGTGGGAAACACTTAAAAAACACGACGAAGGAGCTCCCCCTCTCTTACCTTCAGTCACATAGTTGTGGTCGGGGAGGAAGCCGCGGTGGTTGAGCGTCAAGGTGGCGTCAGTGTCTTCGCCCATCGGCGGGGCTGGGGGGGGCGCCCTTCTTGGTGGGGCAGCGTGGCGGTGGCAGTGAGGTGGTGAAGGGGGTGGTGGGGATGCTGGTCAGCACGGCTCCCATACTGTTGCCCGCCGACGCCTCCTCAGCACAGGGGCGTGCAGCCGGGCATCCTATCCTTCGCTGAGGATGAGGGGCAGGTAGCAAGGGATGGGGGCAGTCCCAGATGAGGGATGGATGCGTCGAAGGGTTTCCACACAACCGTGCCCCCGAGAGCCAGACGCGAACCTGCAGAGGGATACGTTCTTAGAAAAGGGTGTTTTGGAAAATGTGCTGTGGCGAGCGTGATTTGTGCCCCAGAAGACCACGCAGCACTTGTGAGGCGGTGGAAATCCAACACACCTCGGGTCCACCCTGCAGTTGTTGAGTTCAGGTGTGGCCAGACCACTTCCACTCTCACACGAACACATAAAACACACGGCGGCCTGTGCCCCCTTCGGAAATGGGCAAAGTCGGTGTTGATGGGAAGCTCCACGAGAAGAAGAGGAGCGGAGAAGATGAGGAGAAGGAGAGTGGGGGGAGGGGAGAAAGGGATGAGCAGAGCCCCTGGACGGTGTATCTGCAGTGCTGCTGGTTCTGCAGTGAAGTCGTACGCATGGACACACACTCACAGTGGGATTAATACACACAGACACACTCACCTACACACTTGCAGCCTGCGGGTCAGCTCCTTCTCACTGGATGCTCCATGAATGATCCCTCTCTCTCTCTCTCTCTCTCGCTCTCTCGCTCTCTCCTCCTCTCCTCCTTGGCAAGTGACTGACTCTCGGGATTCTCAGCTGCTTCAGTATGGGGAGGAAAATCCTGCCGGCCCTGCGTTCTGCTGCAGTCTGTGCTCTGGCGTATCTGTGAAAGGCAGACTGAGAGGTAGAGAGAGGGGGAGGGCGAGTGAGAGAGGATCGGTCCTGCTGCGCTGGTACGTGTGCATGATGCATCAGTGGAAGCCCCGCCCATGGTTTGGTGTGGCCAATCATCACAGACTCGAGATCTGCCTGACCACTGATTGCAGGTGATTAAATATGAGGGAGAAACTGAGAGGACGGCGGAGTGGGTGGCACGGCGGAAGCGACTGAGTGTCTGTCTTATAAGGACGTGATTAATGAGAGGAAAAGCAGAGAGAGCAGGAGAGCGGCCGAGAGTGGAAGGGTTTCACTTGACTTGGTGCTGAACATGAACCACAGTACAGTGACGACTGAAGCATTAACCTGGAGGCACAATTATAATTACACAGAAATAACTAACACACTCCTGACACGGATTTTTAGAAGGGAACTGATTCAGTTACAATCATGTCTGCATTATAGCCTATAAATTACTGTTTAGTATGAAGCCAATGCTAGAAAAGGTCAGCCACACAATCAAAACACTGTTGGACAATGTTATGTGTCCAAATGGAACAAATACACAAGTTGTGTTTTTGCACTGTATAATGTGAACCATGTCAATACTTTAAAGCAAGTAGTAATTCAACAGAAACTCCGGGAAGTGAAACGAGTCAGTACACACATCTAGTTCAATGTTTGTGCATATTTAACAGAGACTACTTAAAAAGCACATTTTGATTCTCTTTACTGGCTCTTTTGTTCTTTTAGTTTCGTCACCTCTGATGGGTCAGGTCATTTTCTCTCATTTCAATCTTCTGGGGGGGGGGGGTTAACGTTCTATAAAAACATTTATTTGAACAAATTTCTTTGATTATCTATCTATCTATCTATAACGTCCATACAGATAACCCATAGTCTCATAGGAAATCACCATTTTTGTTATTCTTATATCTCATCTGTATCAATGGTATGAATTACTTATTGATAATCTGTAAATTTCCTTTAGAGTTCTTAACCTCTAATACTTAATTTGCACTGCATACACACACACACACACACACACACACACACACACACACACACACACACACACACGCACACACACACCAGCTTTAGTTTGCGTGGCAGCAGAGTGAGGAGCTGCTGGTGACAGTTGGTGCCATCACTGCTTCTGGCTGCGCGCCATCAGGATTTAACCCACTCCTCCCGGGGAGCAAAAAGGAGCTGATTATGTGACTTACTCCAAGACTGCCAGAGCACCCCCCCCCCACCACCACCACCACTCACTGAGAATGAGCACATGCCACTGCCATTTCTGCCCTTATAACTGCCCCCCGCCAGCCTAACACCAACCACAGAGCTCACCCACTGTTAACCATATGTAGCTATAGCTGCACTGTCAACTCTGCCTGTTCACCTCAAATATATGTCATTAAAACCCCCACACCTGGTTGAATCTTTAAATTATTAAGATTTGATGGTAAATTCATCCATTCATTAGCATCAGTTGTGATCCATCTACTGAGCCCAGGACAGAAAGAGAAAGGTATAATGGTGAGTAATGATGGTAATATTTACACTTGATAGTTGGATTTCTTGAAGTTAGTTGAGATCAGCTATAATTCTGTTTAATGACAGCTGGACACACATCTAGAGAAATGCAATCATGTGAAGCCACTGACATAGAGTGTTAGAAATCATTTAAACCTTATTGCAGATCTGTTTCAAACTTAGTGTTTTCAGTGGCTGAATGTAACTCAACATTAAATTATAAGCAATATAGTTTCTAATTAAGGATGCATCTAACTTTTTAAAAAAAACAAACAGTTTAGGAGTTTGGTTGATATTTGCACACACTTTCTACACATGACTCGTTACAAGATCATCTTACAATTTCTTTTGTATTCATAAAGAAGTAAACCAAATTTAACTCGATACTAAATTATACAACACAAATGACACCTAAGTGAATATACTGGTTGACATTAACACTGGAATTTGTTGAAAAACAAATCATTTTCTTTAAAGCAGTTACCATGCTAATGTGTTAGCAACACTTTATCACTTGAAGTTTCCTCACAGAACTGTTTGTATTGGAGTTTTTGAGCAAAATTGCATTGGTAATGGAATATTTGTCAACATAATTGTCCACTGACCTTTCAGCAATGACTGGTCCTCCAGATATATGCATTGAGAGATAATTCAATGAAAGCTAGGAAGCAGGGTAGAGGATGGGAGTGGCTAAACCAAACAATCCTTCTCAAGTAACCTGGATTTGGCATTCTTAAGAAAGAAAGAAAGAAAGAAAGAAAGAAAGAAAGAAAGAAAGAAAGAAAGAAAGAAAGAAAGAAAGAAAGAAAGAAAGAAAGAAAGAAAGAAAGAAAGAAAGAAAATTAATCAATGAGTTTAAAGACAATTTGTGAGTCTCCTTAATGAAATTAATAGCAATTTAGCTCAATGGTATCGTCTCACCAGCTGGACCACTGAGTCAGTATTTCTAAATGACAATAGTAAAAGGACATGATAACATTCATGGCAGCAATGTCCAACTCATTTATATTTATTTGTCATATATAGCCCGGTGTGCCCTGTGGTGGATCACACCAGTAAAAGTATTACAAAAAACCTTTTAAAGATAACAAATTTAAATGTTTCTCTTTGTTGAATGATGCATTGAGGTATTGGTATGTCATGAAAACAACAGCATTTAATTGATATCGCAAAAAAAAAAAAACCCTGAAATAAATTTTAAGATAAATATACCATGCCATTTGTAGTACTTATTGCAATATTCAAGTTTAATTTCTATTGAGCAAATTTGAACTGCGAAAGCACTCATATTTGATACAAAACATTGACTTAATGGAATATGACATCTTTCTGTGTTTTCTTCCATTGTAAGAATCATGATAGGAGTGTGATCACTATCATCATCATCATCACCCCTCTATGTGGCAGGATTGTTCAGGTATGGTAGATCCAGTTGTTAACCCGCCATGCCTGACCCTCGACCTGAATGTGTGGAAGCAGCCCAGGGCCTGTCTGCTGTCGAGACAGTGTCAGTCAGCCGTGAAGACTTGGCCTCAGACCTGTTTCCTTGGTGACAGGAGAGCGTGACCACCCGACATGCCCTCCCTCTCTGGGCCCTGATGCCCTGCAGTTTTGTTGGACTCGCATCATCTGCTTCAGGGCAGATGGCGTGGATGCTGCAGTCTTCGTTTAACGTCTAACTACTTCACGCGAGCCCGTAATCAGGCATCCAGATAATTTATGTCAGATTTCATCCGAAAACATGACAGAATAGCCTTCTGATGTCTTACGGTCTGAATTCTACAAGGAGGGAAAGTGCAAGTGTGTCAGTTTTATGCAAATAATCTGATACAAATGACAAAAGTACACGGTATCAGTATGAATAAAATGTTGTTGAAAAATTATCATTTCAATGACATCTCACATCTGTGATGCCATAGAATAGATTAAAATACAATTTATTATTGTTATTTCCAAAACAAAACAAAAAAAACAGCTCAACATAATAGTGCAAAATGGATAAAAATAGAAGAAATTATAATAGTATTTTTTGGCAATTTTTTCTGAGGACAATCGTATTTTCCTATCTGTTGAGTTAATCTGCCCACTCCAGGTCCACAGCTGATGCTTCAAGGCCAATCCCTTCACTTTCCATGCTGACCAATATTAAAAAAAAAAACCACAAGGCTATAGGTTTGTGAGTTATGGTGCTGCAGAATTTATTAGCCAGTGTCAGCAGCCGCGGCTGTACTTGGACAGTCAATTACATCTATTAAAGGACATTTTAGTGTGTGCGGATCCATGGCTTCCTTCTGAAAATGACCGGCAGCACAGCCAATACCTCCGTCTCTCAGTCATTCAGCTGTTCCATGCAACATATGAGCTATAACAAAAATAATTGTTTTAAAAACATACTCTTTTCTGCACCTGTGTGAACTGGGAACACTCAAATCAAATCACACTGTTGTCTTAACTCTGTACATTACAGTCAACTGGACCTTGGTGAACCATTGAAACCTCTGCGTATTTTCAGATACACAGACTGACGCTTCAGTAATGACATGATCATAATTCAACTTTTACCATATTGAGTCAGAATATAAAACCTTCCTCCAAATGATAAGCTGCATCGGCATTCATCCACTGGTGGTGGGACTTGATTGCTCTTGAATTCGTCCAAATCTGCAGCCTCAATCTGGATAACTGTTACCTTCCGCAGATTTGATCCATTTACCATCTGTAGAGGGTAAAAGAAGCATTGAGTCAGTTTTGAGAGTATATGAAAGAGAAAGTACACGTTTCTATCAAACAGAGGGAGCAAAAGCAAAACTTGACTTAACTTAACAAAAGAAAGAAAGAAAGAATCTGTTTAAAGTACAGTATTGTAGTATAGATAATTTGTTACTTGCTTCCTTCTAGACATAATCAGTTCTGTGTGATTATACCACCAATTGATCCAGGAACAGCATTATATCTCAATTATATTCAACAGTACGGTGTAAATAGGACAGGATAGCTGTTTTCCAGTCTTTGACAATTATATTTTTGTCTTGTGCCTTTGAAGTGCTCTCTTAGCAAGGGACAAGCTATTTCTGGGCAGAATAACATTGCTTTTATATCCACTGGAAAACAGGTGAGAAATATAAGATAATAAAAAAAAAAAAAAACAATCTAATCTACGACTGGACAATGAAGCCTCTCATCAGTTCTCTGTGGTCCCCATTATTAAAAATATGAAGTGATTAACAACATAAAAGGGACATGCTTTTGGAAACCAATCCCTGCTGACTACAGGTAAAGGCGGAGTACACCTGGACAGCTCGTCAATCTCTCGCGGGAACTCATTCACAATACTTTTCCTTTTCAGAGGTTGTTCTCCCACAATGGAGAACTACGTTTTCAGAGAGAGGAAGTGGACTTCCAGCATTCATTGCAAGTCAGGCCAACTCCCTGTCAGCGTGAAAATGATCAGCATCATTCATCAAGAGAGCCAAGGTGTCCAATGAGATGCAGCGATGCCTCTGCCTGCCTGTGTTGACCTGGCGCTTCACCGTCCTCCCACCCCCACTTCACTGTGCAGACACGGGGTTGCCTGGCAACGTAGGAACACGCGCTCATCCTGACAGACACAGACACACACACACACACACACACATTTGGAAAACCCAAGAACTCTGAATCAGGGAGATAATGTGCTCTCTCTCACTCCAGTCCCTCGTCATCACGCTCAGTGACCCTCCCCTCCACTGCCCGATATGAGGAGACACAGTCTGACCTGATGTGTCTGGAAGCAATCCAGCTGTGGCCCTCTGTTCGACACAGACCTGCTTACACACACACATGGAAACACAACACTCGGTATTTGAGAGCAGACAGGTCAATGCACTCAACTGTACCAAACAGAAACAATCTCACATCTTTGAATAAAGAAAAACCCTCTGTTCTAAGGCATGAATCTACATCCAGAACCTGACTTAATATTTTGTGATTTTGTCTGCTTACTGATGGATTTAAGGCTGGCAGCCATGAAATCAGCATTTCCAACAGACAAAGAGGTTTAGGAGATGAAAGTTAAAAAGCTCCACAGCATCTCCCCAGTCTAACGCTATTAGCACATTAAGTGAGTGCTTAAATACAGTCAGCAGACGATGGATCAACTCAGTGCCTTGAGCGGGAGACAGCACTGTAATCCCCTGAAGGAGGGGGGTTCACTACTGTAATGGCAGCCCGTATGAAACTACGGCCCCTGGGGAGCGGTGAGACTGGGTAGATTATGAATAGCCTTGGGGCGATGCTAAATCCCTCATAGACCCCAACACACACACACACAGACACTATTTTTACAACCATAACATGCAATCGAGTGTGGTTGATAATAGAAAAAAAATAACAGGCACAGACACACACACACACACACACACACCAAAGAATAACACATACACATCTTACAGTTCAGACTTGACTGATACCTCTGAGGGGGTAAATAATTCCTCTCGGTTTTACATCTATGTGACATGTTTGGGTGGGGGGGGCACGCTTACTGGGTGTCAGGGGGATCATTTTACTCAGGCTGGTTTATGAGATGGTGATGGAATGACTCTCTGGGCCAAAGGCAGCGAGATGGCACCAGCAGACGCTTTTTTTCAGTTTATTCCAGGCACATTAAAGCAGAAGGGCAAAAGAAATTGAAACACGCCTCCATATAGGTGAACGGAGAACCTCGTGGAAAATAAAAACACAAGACTCTGAACACGTGATGAACCCGGATTAGGACAAGATCATCATAAAGATGTCGTCAATATGCAGCGATAAATGTATATGGCGAAACCACTTTTGTATTTCTTACAATCTTTTACTTGATGCTAAACAGGAGAAGCTGTTTTCAATGTAAAACAACTTATCACCCAAAAAGTGGATAGTGAAGCTGTTCAACTTCAGAGCAGGCATTGATAACAAAGTAGGCTACAACATTTTTATTTTCTTTGATACGACGCCTCAATTATTTACATTTTAATAAACTGAAAGGGTTTGCGCTTTATAGTCCTTCCAGTCTGGTCAAGTGTTCATTTGTTGCCTTTCCCCTCCCGCATGGGGAAAAGCTGCTTAGGCCAGAAAGGAGATTACACACATAACTAAACATACAAACAGAAAACACTACAAATCCTGTGTGGCTGCTGAACATAAATACACACACACACACACACACACATACAGACCTTTTTGGAGACCTAGATCTGTGTATAGACGTTCATCTTATCCAAGCATAAATGCAGTATTTAAACAGTATATATTCTGAGAGGTCTGTGAGAGTCTGCAGCTTTTCTCAGCGGGGTTTCAATCTTCTCGTATTAACACAAATACACACATCACCCTGACCTGACTCAGATTTATAACTATGAAACTGCAATGTTTAGCCATTAATGTTTCCCTCTGTGCTATTTTCAGTGAACTGTAGGCCTGTGTGACCATGTACTATTAAATCCATTCAGGGTTTTTTTTTTTTTTCTTTATGACTGGTACATGGGCCCAGGGCCAGAGCGGATACAGGTGACCTTTGGGGGGAGGGCAGGTCATTGTCTGGAATCTTTCTATGAGCAAACCAAGGACTCAGCAGCTCGGGGAATACATGCAGTGTGATCAGCCAATCCTCATTCAGCTGTTGAAACGGCATTGGAAAAGAGAGCAGAAACATGGAGAAGGACCCCATCACCCTCTACACAGCTGAAATGCTCAAGGCTTCTTTGTAGATCGAGATTAAGCTTACATGTGGTCTTAACAGAATGCATTCAGACACAGAATGGATACTTTCTGTTGTTATTAGAATAAGTTCCCCATTTATCATACTATTTACATCGTGACTTACAGTGGAGAAATAATCACTCAGTGTTTTGAGTAAAATAAGTAATTTAGTGCTGGAACATTCGAGGTGAGTGCTTGTGAAAACTTTGAACACACTAATGTTGGCAACTGCACATTTTTGAAAACTATGCATTTATCCTTTGAGTTGGGCTTTAATGTTTGATGATGATTTGCAACTCTAAAATTGTCTGTGGGTGTGAATGAGTGACTGTTTCTCTATTTTCTGGACAGACTGGTGATCATCACTCAGTCTGCTGGGAAGGCGGCTAAAGCAACTTAAAAAAAAAAAAAAGGATTGTAAATTAATGATTTCCCGAAAAGAATTTTTTTTTTTTTTTAGACAACATCAAGGGAGAATCCAGGTGTTGGGCAGAGAAACACAGTGACCCAATGACTTACAACTTGATTCTGCCAAATAAGCAGGATTGTAGTTTAATTCCTATATGTGAGGTGACATGTTGACAGAAGTGCATGCATCAGGAAAAAAATTATATATATATATATATATATACACACATATATATATATATAAAATTTAGGGGAACATGCTGAAACCTGGAGAGCATCACCCTTGTTAAAAAGCTCTTGCCATTTAGTTCCAGTTCTCTCCATCTTATACATGTGGAGACTGCCCTCTACTGACTACTACAGAACAATGCAATATTCTGAAAGTGTAGGGGAGTTATGAGTGAACTGCGTGCAGGAGGATTGGATAAAGCAGGTATGGAAGACTGCAGGACGGATGGCATAGAATCACGATCAAAGCCACAGAGGCCATTTGTCAGTGAGTATGTTGTTTATTTTCACATTGCTAAACCAGGTTAAAAAAAAAAAAATCAGAGCACAGATCTTCAGCGAGATGGTTATATACTTGCTGCAATAACATATTGCCATCTTACAACACACTCAAAATAAATATTTGAGAAGATGAGACATACATACACACTTCTGTGGGAAGAGACGGGCTATCCTACCTCAGCATGCCATATGTCTAAACCTAACAACAGCTTGACTTGAATCTGGCAGTTCCCAGGCCGAGAACTACATTTAAAGTGCAGAATAGAAGTTTTTTTTTTTTTTTTTGCATTGCCATTAAATAGGATTCGGCCCAATGTCAGGCTCAGGCGGGTCGTCCATGTAGTAGGGATCTCCTTGATGGACTCTGTGATTATGCACCCTCAGGTTTCCCCTGTGGGCGAATCTTTTGCCACACTCAGTGCAAGCAAAGGGCCTCTTCCCCATGTGAACGTCCCGTTGGTGGGCTCTCAAGTTCCCGCTGCGGGCGAAGCGCTTACCGCACTGAGCACAGCCAAAAGGCCGCTCCCCTGTATGGGTGCGAGTGTGTACCGTGAGCTCCGAGGGCGTGAGGAAGCTCTTCTCACAGAACTGACAGGGATGCAGTCTGACGCCAGTGTGGCGTAAAAGATGTCTCCGCTGGTGGGAGGGGTAGGTGAAGCACTTTGTGCAGTACGGGCAGGTGTAAGGGCGTCCGGCTCCTCCGCCTGAAGCTGGAGGGTGATTCAGAGTGATTGTGTGTCGCACAGTGAGCGACTGCGAATTCAACTGGAGCCGGAGAGGGTCCCTGTTGCCAAAATTTGCGATTCGCCGTGTGTTATTAACGGGCCCTCGCCCACCTCTGTCGTCTCTTGATCTCCATGGTGATTCACCGGAAGCGAGCTGGGATTGGTCCTGGTGAGTCCCCCTTTGTCCCACACCCTGGCCCTGCACCGAATTCTGATTGGAGTCCTGGTTCTCTGGCTCTTGGTCCAGGAATGGAAAAGACTCTTCACCTTCATTGCTGGTTTCATCCGAGCCAAAACCAGGTCGGAAACAAGAAGCGTCTGCGCCGGTGCTGCTGCCATCAGCCTGCAGGCTCTCCAGACTGGTCACGCCACCTCGGGTGGGGTCCAGCCCAGGCAACCATTCCCCTGGCTGAGCGAGGCTTGGGTCAGTCCTCGGGGAGCAACGACCACTCTGAGAGATGGCGAGAAATGGGGAAGAGTCTTGATCCCGAAGAGGTCTTCGATCCACACCACGTGCACTCTGATCCCAATGGGTTACTGAGGAGAAAGGAATGTAGAAATAAACATGTCATGCACTTTTATTTGATGACAAACACACTTTTCCCAACGTCATCTTACACCAGCAACTAACAGGAACATAACCCAACATCCGTCTTACATTTAGTTTTGACCTGTAGGGCAGATAGGGCATCAATCTGCTTCTGCTCTGCTGCAGAAAGGATTCCCTCTGATGCCTGGGCTGTGACAGAGCCCTGCTTCAGGCGCGATGCCGCATGCTGTCAATAACATGAGAAAAACACCTTTAGAGTTTAGAAAGTTGAAACAAAGACAAATCTACACGCGTCACATTACACATGACATTTTTAAAGTTTGAGAATTAGAGCGATGGGATTCATTCTAACCTCGTGTTTTATTGAAATTCCATCTTGACCTGGGACCTCTTCCTTCAGCCTGCCGCGTCCATCTGAAGGGTCTGGAGAAGATGACACATCCTGCTCCACACTTGGTCCTGAGGAAGAGAAGTCGAGTCATTTAAATTAGGATTAAGAAAGACACACAAAAAAAAGAATCAACACATGACTCAACTTTTAATGACTTCCTCAAACAGTCAGCTGTCATACCTGCTCCATCCAGGGTCTGCTGCCTGACTCTGCCCTCTCTGTCCCCGGGTGACAGCTCTCCATCCTCGCTGCCTCCAGCCTTCACCTTCTGCCTCTTCTCCACCTTATCCAGCTTGCCCCGGAGCGCCGAGATCTCCTCGGCTTTGTGCGCCAGCTCCGCCTGCTGCTCGCACAGGCTGCTCTCGAAGATCTTGGCAATCTCGCACACGGCGGCCGCCAGCAGCGAGTCCATGACGGAGGCCAGCTGAGCGTGGAAGGTGCTCCTCGCAGACTCCATTGTCCTTTGTTTCGTTGATGCACTTTCGGTGTAAACAACGGACACACGCCGATGCCTGCCTCCGGAGTCAGATGTGTTGGTTTACCCCTGCATGGTCCTCCGTCCGGGCATCTAGAGGCCAGCGAATGTTGCAATGCAGAACCAACTATCTCGGGTTACAGCAGCAATAGTTACAGAAATATCATGCAAGGTGACAAATACTGATAGTTAATCTTTCACCTAAGGTAAATTAAGACGCTCTGGGTCCCTACGTAAGCTGGAGCTCCTGCTGTTTGCAGATAAAGCTGGTGCGGTGTAGTGAAATGAAGCAGGTGGCATTATGCGAGATCATTGACTATTTTAAACCTGTATTTAATACGTAAAAACTACTGGTGGCGACAGTGAACGAAGGAAGCAGATGTTACTTCTCTCCAACGTGCAAACAAGCGAGCCAGCGAAGCGCAGCCAGCGCTAGTCCTGCTTAGCAACAACTGATGCTAGCTGTGCTAATGCGACGGAAACGACCACAAACCGCTGGCCGGAAACGCTTTGGACAGTCCGAGGCCAAATCTCCGCAGCGGTTATAAAATGTAAATATACTGTAACACATCTTTATCATGTCCTCCTGAGCAGAGATGCAGTCACTCATCGCTTAGACAGCAGGTTGGTGGACGTGATGTGACACCGCCGAAAGTCTCGCGAGAAGAGAAAATCTCGCTGATTGATGACGCCATTGTTAAAGATAACATTCGCAAGAGTTTATTTGCAAAACAAAAAACAAATGTAGCCTCTCGAATTTACGATCTGGTTGAAGATCGTTGGTCAATAACAAAACGTATTTTGGACGGAACCTCAAGCATGTATTTGAAAGAAATGATACAATACCATAAACATATAGCACATAGAACTTTAAGAACACGAAGGCCTCTAAAATAGTCATTTGCATGATAGCTTGAAAAGAGAAAAGAAAAAGAATTAAAAAGTAAATACAATTATTTCAGAGACAATTACAATCCTCTATTAAAAACATTTTGTATTGGCTTGTCACAGAACACAATCATTCAATGTGACAATACTCAAAGATGTAATATTTCAACACTGCAAAAAAAATATGCTAGATCGTGGTCAGATTTTGTATTCACTTTATGGATATACCTAAAAGTAAAAACTTTTTTTTAAAAACGGCTTCTAATGGAAGCCTCAATCAGCAAGCATGTTTAGTGTCTCAATGATGCATTTCCCTGGCTGCAGGAACAAAACTTTGCCCGACACTACTCACAAATAAATGGCATCTCATTTGTGGGTACCCATGTGTTCAACCAAGGCATATTTGCTTGTAAATATCTTCTGACACAATAAGCACGTGAAATACTTTTGCTCGCCTTTGCCCATTGTTTGCAATTTCAAGCTTAGCACCGAATTTGGCTTTTCTTTGTTTTGGGTTGGCGCTTGACTTGCCTTCGTTCGGATGGAACTCCGATCCTGTGTTTCATCATCAATCTCCTCAAGGGGCTCAGTCCATGTGAGATCTTCCCTGTCACGCGAATTCACTCCATCTTTATGGACTTTCGCCATGTGGATTTTCATGCCTCTCTTACTGCGACACATCAATTTGCACAGGCTGCAAGGAATCAAGTTCGTCCTCAGATGAACCCTCATGTGCTGCGTTAGCAAGTATGGATTACCACACTTTTTGTCACACTCTTGACAAGAGTACTTCTTGGCGGAAGCATCTGTCCGCGTGGACAGTTTTCCATCAGAGGAAGGTGTGCTCCCTTTCCTATTGGTTGTCGGTATTTTGCTTGCAGTGGGTCTGTTTTCATGTACAGAGGACAGTTTTGCCGTGGTGGTTGTGATTGCCATCATCCTACTGTTGTATTCCACACAAGACACCCTGTGATAAATGAGCTCCTTCTGAGTTGGTAAGACTTTGCTGCAGCCCCAGCATTTCCTGTGGAGTCGTGCATGAACACGTTGGCCATGCTCCGTGTCAAACACTTTCCTGCAAATTTTGCACCTATGTATGTTTTCGACATTTGTTCCCACCGTGTCCACCACTGCAGACCTCGACTCCGCAGCTGAACCTTTTGCCTTTTTCTCCTTCTTCATCGCTTGCTTGTCCACCTCCTCTTCTGACTTTTTATGCCTTCTTCTCAGTTCTTTGACTTGTGCTAGGTCAGATAACTTCCGTTTCAACTTCAGCAAAGGGCTCTTTTGGTTCGGTACGGGCACTTTTCCAACCGGAACGGTGTTCTGACTGTTAGAAGCAGGTACTAAAAGAAAGAGAGAAAAAGCAATGCCACTCGTCATTTTGCAACTACAAGGTGGGACAAAAATGAGTCTGCAAATGACAAATTTGTCTGAATTTTACAAAAAATTTGGTATTTGCTGCAAGGAATCTGAGGCATGTTTCGAACTGAACCGTGTCAATGTTAGAAGAATGAAGCAATTAGTTTAATATAAAGTAAACCGTTTTACTCAAAACAACTAGCCTGTGTAAGGTGTTGTAAGGAAAGAAAAAAAAATACATGACCTGCAAAGCATCTAAGATGTGGAGAGAAATCAAGATGAAGTCAGATACAACTATAAAACAATAATCATGCTGTAGCCATTAGGAAGGCATTTACCACTACATCTACTTATTATTACTGAGGAACTATTTGTGCATTCTATATGAAAGCAGAAAAATGCGTGAGGCCCAAACTAAAGGTGTGTTCATTCTCGTCACATTGTATCCAGTTAAAGTTAACCCTAGTGCGATTCCTGCTTCAGTGCATCAAACAAGTAGACCAAGTAGGACTCAGGATGCTTGCTTATAAACTGATGATTAAAGTGCACCTCAAGTCTGAAAGCAGCACGCATCGTATAAGATGTCTCACAGAATGAGGTGCTGCATCCTCACAGTTTATCATTACCAATGTGCAAACCAGAGGAATTTAACAAATTGTTGCAGGGTTCTGAGCTGATTAAAATCACACAACCATCCAACACATGTTGTGTTACATTAAACTCGGCCGAGTGTGTTATAGAAGTTATCTTGCAGAATATACACCCAATGACTTATCCCTCATTCGTTTTCACACTTGCATGCACACACACAAACTAACATCATATATAGAACAGCCATGAACTCAAGAAAAGGTAAATGTCAAACTCACTTCTCTTGGAACGCTGGAAGGTTTCCAGGTATGAGCCAGTATCACAAGCACCCCCCTAAACACAAGAACATTATAGTTTATCTTTGGTAATTATCAGGATAAAGAAAACATCAATATTAACTTTTATGCACTTTAGACAGTGAAAAGTAACACATCAATACAGGTAGCTGTGCCTCATCACACCACAGTAACTCCATACAAAGCCCAAATCCCAAAACAGAAATACAATACACACAAACAGTTAATGATATTTGGCTTTTGGTTGAACGTTGTGGAAAATGTCAAAAGTTCATACCCCAGTGATATTACTTCATGAAAATAGGGCATTTTGGTAGACATGTGTAATGATCATTTCCTCATGTGAAACTTTTTTTTTTTTTTTTTTTTTTTTAACAAAAGCCAACATCATTTTGGTCTCACAATGTTAAAACATGACGAGGAGGGCTGTTTAAATACCAATCCTAAAGCCCCGTCTCCACCGCACAGAAAGTACCAGCCTAGACGGATTTAAACCGCTCCGGCTCGCGTCTCACGACATGTAATGCAGTCTAAACTGCTCTAGACCGCTCCAAAGGCGACCGCTTTTCAGCTACCCATCCTTTGGGGTGCCGGGGACCATGGAACGGGTCTGAGGTTGAGCTGCTGTCTGCTGATTGGTCAGTGATTTACTACGCGCCCTCAATATTTTAATGTGCTGGCTGGATGAAGCCTCTGCTGTCACTGTGGTCAGCTGCGCACTGGTTGTTTTTAATTTAATTTTCTTTTCTTTGCTGCTCAACTTTAGTGTTTGTTGTGAAAGAGCGGACTTGAGGCAGGGGGAGACCGGGGCTCGGGACTTTGCATCGCGTTTGAGTTTTCTGTTTGCAGCATAGCGCTCGCCGTGGCGCTGATGCGCGTCCGTGACACCGGAGTCTGGAGCTTTCGTCTCCGGCGCTGACCGCGCTCCGGCAGCTCCGCTTCCCAGAGGCGGTCAGCGTTCTGTTCAGCCGCGGTCAGTGGCGCTTTATCGCGGGGACAGACCGCGGAAGCAATGAAAAGGAGCTCGGAGCTCGGAGCTCGGCGCCTCCGTGTTCCGGCAGCACAGCGC
The DNA here is from genome assembly GCF_963422515.1 of Blennius ocellaris. NCBI lineage: Eukaryota > Metazoa > Chordata > Actinopteri > Blenniiformes > Blenniidae > Blennius > Blennius ocellaris. The sequence continues at coordinate 8,176,604 of NC_137658.1, read as the reverse complement.
CGGAACACGGAGGCGCCGGAGTGGAGAACCTCCTGCAGAAAGCTCAGACTCCCGTGTCTGTGCCTCAGCCAACCGGGGGGAACGCTCCGGCCACTTGCCCCGCACCCGAGCGCTCAGTGCGGGGCATGTCGCCCGGCAAGCGGCCGAGCGACTCGCTCTCTCAAAACAAACACGGAAGTTGCGGCTGCAGCTCTCCACTGCAAAAAATGACTGCTGCAAAAAGTAACTTTTTTTTTTTCCGCTGCAAAAAATAACAGTGCAAAGTGGAGAATTTAAACAACAACAGAGGATTCATAAGATCTACATCTGACGACGTTCTTTTGTTATAATGTCACATTTCTGCGGAGCTCATAAGCCCCGCCCACTTTTCATGCTCCTCTCTGCAGTGGAGACACGACCCAAAATTTCGGTCGGGGTTAGTGCTTCCGAACTGCTCCGCTCCGGCCCGGCACTTGTGTGCGGTGGAGACGGGGCTTAATTGAACAAAAAAATGGATTTGTTGATTCATAGATCAAACACCTGTTGTGATTATTGCTGTTAAGCTCCTGGTTAGAGAACAGAAAGTTGTGCAAAAAGTACTGAAACATTGAACAGTTGGACAAGTGTAGTCAGAAGTTTAGACAAGAGCAGATCAAGATCACCTGTAAAAGTTCTACTGCAGTTTAGCTTTATCAAACAAGTTTTCCCCTTTTGTCTTCAACAGCGTCATTTAACAAGTGATTGTGGTTGAATCCCCAGTTTCTGGACATCAACGTCCTCCACTTCATATACGCACCTCAGTTTTGCGGATTGGAACATGCCAAAGAGGGATGGACAATGGGCGAAGTTTGATGCTGGGACAGATGCCAATATCTCGAATGGTCACAGTCTCGGAGGCCATGGGTGCACACCAGTCTTCAGGGACTGCTCAAACCAATCAACAAAGACACACGATTAACTTGAATTTAAAAGTCATGCGATACTGAATGACTAAACATGCTTGTTCCATGGAAAATTATTTTGGAAGTGAAAGTGGTTATTAAAAGCATAACTGGGCAATTTAATGCACTTGGTTTGAATTGAAGTGTCTAAAAATCATCGACAATATGTCTTAATGATGTGTGATCGGTGTGAAAAAGCAACGGATTTAGTTATCAGAGTCAACCATTCATATTACATGCATACCATCAACATCAACTTCGGAGACATCGATGGGTGGTCTCGGGGTTTCGGTTGCTGGCGTTGTAGTTTGGACAATTTCCTGTTCCCCGTCGTTCCCACACAACACGTCTTTCAGCTTTAGCTCTGCTGACTGCAACTTTATTTTAAGTTGAGCCACCTCTTCTCCTTTGTGTGCAACCTCCATTTGATAGTCATACACAGTGTTTTCAAAAATATTCATGATCTCAAACACCGCCCTCCTTAAGACTGCATCCATTGATGTGGTCAGCTGGGCTCCAAACCCCCTGGTCAGGCTGTCAGACATCTTTGAGGATGACGAACTACTCCTTCCGGGTCTGTGACGCGAGAAAGACTTGTTGGAGTGGTCCCTGTAACCTGCAAAAAGAGAGATTTAGTTACTGCTGCACCATGCCATAAACCAATAAAGGACCCTAAATACGATTTACCTAACACAATGTGTAGACGTGTACCACTGCGTCTATTCCATTACAGGTTTGATTCCGTTACTGGCATTACCTTAACTTTAGTATTTCAAAAAATCTTCCCAGTAAAAAGTTAGTAAACAGTCACTGACCATCATCTTACCATCAACCCGAATCAGTTACAGGTTTCAATTATTACGATAGTGACATTAACCACGAGAGAAGCTATCGTGCCTCACATGGTGGGCTTCTGAGCAGTCCACGCTAAATACGGACTGGAAGTCGAGGTGCTTGAAGGCGCCCACTTCACCTCAAAACCAAACGACAAACACGTTTCCGTGTAGCGTAAAACGTATCGAGCAAAAGACTAAAGTTTAGCGTTTACCTGTGGTTATTCAACCGATGAATAATGCGAACAGCGATCCACCATATTTGTCCGACGAGCGGGATTGGTGACGTCATCTGCCCGCGACGTCGCAGTGCCTGAGCAAACTCAAATGAAATCCATCACACAATTCAATAATTTCAGTCTGGAGCGCTGAATAAAACATCCATGCTTCTTCGAACAGAATGTTAGCAAGTTAGACTTAAAAAAATGTTTTCCAAAGAAATACAACAGAGTGGGACAACAGAATTGCACAGATAAAGCATGTCCCTGCTTAATACAACAGTTACATTTAAACCACCGAGTGACCAAAGAGTGTTTTTACACAGTTCGCTTCATGTTGCTGTAAGATAAGGTAAAAAAAATTTAAATTAGAGAACTGATTTTGACAAAAGTACAGTAGATTTTATGGAATTAAACAAACGCAGTGACAAATTAGTTGATAAAATTATGTTACAGTTGTAACTCTCAGTAAGTTTAGCATAAATACTACACAAATCGAACATTAAAATGAAACATAAGGAAAAGTGGAAAATAATGACATATGATTTTAAAGAACCTTGTTTAATAAAATTAGGGACAATTACGCAGAGCCTCTAAGTATTTTAATCAAGGACCTGAACTCAAAGTGCAGAGAAAAATTAGATGAAAAATTAATGAGGAACAACAAAGAGAAAAGAAAAATGTTGGTTTCCCTGTTGCGCCAAGTGATGACGTACAGGTGCTTATATGCGCATGTAAAGTAATCACGGCTATTAAAAAAATATATCAGGGTGTTGGATCCAAGCAAAACTATAACATCAAGTAAAATGCAAATATGTAAGAAATCCCTCAAACACTAAGCATGTCCCTCAGTCCCTGCTGAAACTTTGAGGGCCTCCTAACCTTTTCTTGCACTGTGTGGCTCTCCAGCTGTACAGAAGAGCCCAGAAATTATCTACAGAAGGTGGTGACAGTGGCGTGCGTCATAAAGAGATAATTACCCCGGGTAGACTATCTGGGTCCTCTACATCTCTCTAATTACATCTACACTAACCGAAAACATGGCCAACTATGATTTGAAAGTGCTCTACTTATCTACTCAGTACTAGCCTTTGGAAGGACATACAGACTCTATAAAACCTCCAAATAAGACAAAGCGTCCCACCCTCATGTACGCATAATCTGAATTTTAATAACTCCTTAATCCAGGGCCGCGAGGGCCGGTGTACTGCAGCCAGTGTACGTTTTAGCTCTCTCCAAGCTTCAGTACGCCTCAATCTAATGTTGAGGTTATCAAGCTTGCGTCAGTGAAAAATCATGACAAAAATCATTATTTTTGTCTCATATTATTGAAAAAAAATAGAAGAACACGGCAAAATGGGACAGTAACTTCACAACTTCAAAAAACAATGATGACAAGAGAGTCATTCATGGTCAACAGAATTTTCTTTATTGCATTGGAAGAGGTTCAGTGCAAATCTAAGGGGCTAAGCGCTTGTAAGTCATATAATATATCAACCTGTATATTGTTACCATTCACCTTTGCTCATTTTGTACGCATTATGTAAGCAGTAATCATATGCAAACATGTAGGAAAACACTGGAATGACTCTGTATTTCACTGTGTTGTCCTCCATCTCAGCCAAATGTATGGCTGCTCCAGCCCACATTGGCAGAATTCATGTCAACAAAGTTGATGTAAACCCTGAAACAGACACCATGAGAAATAGGTTAATGAGAGCCAGCACGAATGTGGAGTGAAAATGCAACTGCTTTGAGTTTGTATGTGGCTGTAATCATGTAACCATAACTGATTACATGACATACACCGGGTATGTGTGTTGATGTGCATATGCATTACCTGTCAGGAGAGATCCCCAAGTGTGTGTTGAGTAGTCCACACAGGAGTCTGGAATATTCCTTGTTTTTTGCATCACTGATCTTGCCAATGCTGTGCAGGGAGCAGAGAGCGCAAGGATCCTCCTTTCCTCCAAACATCATCATTTGGTCAGAGTTGATGTGCACAGCAATGTACTGGTATAGGCAAGAGAAATAAAGCAAAATTCAATCCTAACTGAGAATATCAATTATGGACAGTTTCGGCATTATAAAAAAAGGTGACCATATATGGAATATAATCATGACAGAATGAAACAAATTTTCTTTTTTAACAAAGTCATTAAATATTTCAGGACCGCCTCACATAATCTAGTGTGTTACACAGGGAGATAGTTAAAATATGCAGGATGGAAGCACTTTAGGACCAAGATTAGAGACCCCTGGTCAATGTGATGAGCAAGACCAGACACGTGTAAATATTTGCTGAGCAAAGAATAGTCCAGGTGCTCAAAATTAAAATATTACTGAAGGTATACAATTATGAAAGATGAAAATCTAGACCTTGGCCACAGACTGGTGTACACTAGTCTCATGATGTGAATGTCCCCAGTTGGATTTAGAGACCTTTCTGAAAGTTCGCACTGTGCGTGCATTGTTTTCTTCACTCATAGTCAAAAATGTGAGGTTAAATGTTGACCAGAAAAGAAGCTGTAGTTCAAAGTGCGTGTTTGTCCAGCGATGTACTGGCAACCTGTCAGCTTGGATGTGCTTCAATGCAGAGTGACCTCAAGTTGGATAGAAATTTAAAGAAGACACCCAACACTGCTACGAAGTGTCATGTCCACAACTTAACACGCCTTTTCAGCCACTCCTAAACTGGAACTGTGCAAAAATATGCAGAGTTGTTGTTCGACATAATAATAGAAGCTTTATTAATCATCTACCGTTACATGGTTTGGTTTAACAGGCACTGTCTTTTTTTCTTGATTTCACAATACAGTACAGGCATGGGGTGATCCAGGAGGAACATAACTGTCATAGACATATCTCTTGTCACACTTATGAGAAATTAAACAAATAGATCCCAGATTGTATAACTCCAAATTGTATTAAATTAAAGACTGCATCTTTTAGTGACTTTGGCACTCTCTTCCCTTCAGTTCAGTCTGGCTTCTTCCACTTGTTAGTGTAGATGTGATTTACTGTTCATGCATCAAAACAATGTCAATATGCGGCTTGTTTGCGAATTTAAACTCCAACGAAAGGTCAAATGTGTTAAGAGCTTCGAGTTAAATAATGCTGAAACACAAGGAGAATGCTGAGGGTGGCTGGACAGTCGAAGCTCGTCCCGACCTACCTGTGCAGGTTTACCCATTACAGTGGCCAGCTTCTCCGTGGCCTCGGACAGGAGAGCCACCGGGACCTGGCTCCTGGCCACGTTGGTGTTCACTACGAACATCGGCATGATTTTCTCTCTTGAAGCGGTTTGTTCTCCTCAAGCTGCAGACTGTGTGGCGCACACTCAAACCGTTTGCAAACTCGGAAGAAGACAAGGCAGAGAGGTAGGGCTCTCTTTCTCTGCTGCTGAGGCTATAGCTGAAGTTGACCACAGCGCCCCCTCTGTCCTGGAATACAACTCGCTCACACGTTTTGCTGCTCTTTTATTAGATTGCACTCTGTGAATAGCAAGAATTCTCTCTCTCTCTCTCTCTCTCTCTCTCTCTCACACACACACACACACACACACACACGCACACACACGCTGTGTGTGTGTGTGTGTGTGTGTGTGTGTGTGTGTGTGTGTGTGTGTGTGTGTGTGTGTGTGTGTGTGTGTGTGTGTGTGTGTGTGTGTGTGTTCCTACAACAACAAATAACAATAATTAGATTAATGGACCTCAGAATCACAATCACAAACTGCCTTCAGAACATATTAAATCAAACAGGTTACAACGTAAACAGAATTCACCAAATGTATTCACCAGAACATATGCACATTAACTCACATATATGTATCTCTAGTCAACAGTGACACCTACTGGATTTAAAAAGTACAAACCCACAAATCCCCCTGACAAGTGTCAATTAAGATATATTTACAGAAACTACAGTACTTCGTACCATTGGAACAATAACACACACATCTTAAAGGACTGGTAGACGAAAGGTTTAACAGAGAACACGAACTATATGAGTAAAACGTCCTGACGACGAAATAATATCACTTATTCCAAGCAGTACCAAGAAAAGAGTAATGGCATTTCCCTGCCGGTAGGTGGCACACTAACCCACAGCAAGTCAACCCAACAGAACCACACGTCAACATAATCAATAGAGCAAACAATAACCATTAATAAAGACACAAACATGCACAACTTCAATCCCCACACCCTCTGTCCAAGACTTTCTAACAATACCTATATTGACCACTCTTCTTGTATCTGAAATGCTTAGGGTAAAACATGCCACAACAACCTCTATTCCAATACACCAAGTTGATTTGTATTTCTAAATATAATCTCTCGTCACAATCAGTGACATTTATTCTTCTTAATTTGACCAATTTGCCTGTCTTTTTTGCTTTCATAGTCTTTTTTTCTATTTGTTGACTTTATTTACTTGTATTCTCTGTTATGTTGTGACTTTTAATTATTGGTTAGCCATTGCTGTCTTATGCATTCCTTGAATGTTTTGTAGAATGTTTATTAGAAACAGTTTTCCTTAATGACAGTGACTAATAACATTTCAGAATGACACTTGATGAACCAATGACTATATGACTAATGTAGAGTGTAGAGCAAATTTGCTATCAATTCAATTATTAGTTAATTATGATGAAATTATAGAATATGAAGGAGAGGACCCAGCAGCTTGTTGAAATACAATTATTATTACTTTTTCTCTGTAGGACTATCATGTCATTGTGAACTCTGAAACCGGCACAATATTTCTTCATCAACACACCAAATGCATATTTGTTACTCAGCCTAATGTCTTTAAATATTCCCAATTTGGGAGAAGCCCAACCTGACAACACTGGTTGATTCCTTAAGACATGAGCTGGGAAACAAACAAACGAACAAAAACCCTTCTTGCAGAAAACTCTTTTTGAGCAAACTCTCTCAAAGATCTAACATTTTCTATTCACCCATTTCAAAATTCACAAAGGAGGGCCTGGCCCATATTTGAACCCACAATCTTCTTCCTTTGTGCTACCAATTGTGTCATTGCCTTGACCCTTTACTATTGCCGTTTTGGACAGAACAGGTTGAATGGAGGCGGATTTCTCAGCTGTATGGCACCTCACTTGGAGAATCATCTATTTGAGAGGCAAACATTATCATGATCATAAAACTATATTGTATCAAGTTTAATTGATTAAAAAACGTCTGGCGGCCCTGACGAGTATACCTCTGCAGAACTGAGAACACACTTGTTTCTGTGTATATGCCCTTGCCACTAACTTTCTTTTAGTCTCTCACTTGCTCTGGCTCTCTCTTTCTCTCTCTGTGTGTGTGTGTGTGTGTGTGTGTGTGTGTGTGTGTGTGTGTGTGTGTGTGTGTGTGTGTGTGTGTGTGTGTGTGTGTGTGTGTGTGTGTGTGTGTGTGTGTGTGTGTGTGTGTGTGTGTGTGTGTGTGTGTGTTGAATGTTTACCATGCTGCAGATATCTGTGAGTTTGCGGTTTGCATTTCTGGGCCATATATTGACAATTGCTGTTTGCTGTTCTCCAACCTGATATTTCCTCTCTCTGATTTCCCCAGACCTGAACTGGTCGAGACAAACAGCTGCTTTTTATAAGGTCTATCCTTTGTTAATTAATTAAATAATTAATTTAAGAATGGAAAAATCCAGTACAGAATAGAATAGAATACAATAGAACTTCTCTGATCGTTGAGTTTACCGTGGATTGCATCGTATCAGATCTACTATTTATAAATCTATTCTCCCCGACATGGTGGTGCTGTAATTAGTGTTATATAAGTGTAAAAGAATCTTGAAATGAGGGCACGTGTGCTTTTTCTTTTCACTTGCGCTGCTGCTCCTGACTCGGGTGATTACGGTAACGCGCATGCGCAGTGTGCCTGCGGGTTGGTAGGCGCAGCGTAGGAGGCGATCAGGAAACCAGTAGCAGCCAGGCAGAGCTCGAGAGGCAGACGGAGCAGAAGTTGGATGGCGCCTTCTTTTGTTGACGCGTTTTTTGAGCTCACCAACGGCTACCACGCTCCTTCGTGATTTAGAACATCGTGCCGCCGTTCGTCGGTACACGCCAGCGGTACCCTCCCCTGGTATCTCCTGTCACACGGTACGTGTACCAAGCTAAATCACTAGCCGGGCTGCTAACACTTTCCAGCGTTTGAGGCTGCTGCTCCCTTTCTACTTTTGACACGATAGCGTGTCGACCAGCGTTACAAGTTTACTCTCGGGCGAACATGACGCAGACTGCGTGTTCGGTGTCGAGTCAGCTGTGATATCTTTGCGTCACTAAGCGGCGAAGGTGTCGTCTTTAAATGAATTGTAACAGAGGCGCAATTACCACGTCGTTACTATGCCTCGTCCGACATTTCTGTCGCTACATATGGGGTTTTGTGAAAGCGAGCTATCTGCTAAAGTTAAACGACGCTTTCCATATAGATCCGAGGCGTATCAACGGTGGCTTTATCACACATAGGATGATCTCTAAGTTTTGTGATCCGACTGAGAAAACGCTATTAAATGCATTGCGAATAATACAGCGGGGGCTTAATAACATGACAATTACCTCCCGAATCATCACACCGTCAAAGATGATTTACAGACAATTGAAAACATGAAAAAGGCAATACAATACAGGCAATTTCAAAAATAAATAATGAACAACAAACCGATTGCTTCACCTGGACACATATAAATGTGTTAAGAATGCGTTGCTTATGTCAAAATCAGACCGTAACCATACCAAGTATCTTTAAGACAACATGTAAGATGTGGTTTTGATAATGATGTCAATGAATCTCTTTGAATTGCTCATCAGATCTGCAGACACAACCCCATTGGGCAGTGAAGATGGAGGAGTCGGTGAACATGTTTGAGACGCACCTGACGGCTATCATGGATAGCCTGATCCGAGCGTCGGTCTGCGAGATCACCAAACTCTTCCAGGAGACCGTGAACGACTACCTGGTGGAGATGTCCCTCAACAGAAAGGAGAACGACGCTCTCAAACTGCGTCTGAGGCACACGGAGAACCTGCTGAGAAATGAGCGCAAGTACGGGATGGACTGGGCCACCAGCCGCCGCAGCGCAGGGCTATCGGAGGAGGAAGGTGGCGGTCGGAAGAAACGTAGAGTGAACTCGGGCCGTAAGTATTTCTCCACACTGTGGTGGATGACTTGAATATGTCTCTCGTTAATGATTTGACGAGCGTCCTGATGTACTGTGTAGTCCAGCTGCCATATCAGTTGAATGGCACTTTATCAACATGTCCTACACATAAATATTTGTGTTTTTTAATATGAGAAGCAGTATTCTCTTTATGCAGTTAGGGCTTATGTGAAGACGCACTTGTTTTGTTTGAAACCATCTGGCAAGAGCTGATCTCTCTCTCCCTCCCTCCCTCCCTCCTCCTCCTCCTCTCTCCTCCCTTCCTCCTCCGCCTCCTCCTCATGATCGCTCCCTCTGTCCTTCACCTCCCCCTCTCCTCTCTCTCCACTGCATTCTGTCCCTCCCACTCCTCTGTGCTTTTGCTCACTCCCTCCCTTCCTGCCTTGCTCCTCTCCCTCCCCCCACCTCCTTCTCCGTCTCTCCAACTGTGCCTCCTCCCCTTTGCGCTCCTCTCTCCTTCACGCCCTCTCCTCCTCCTCCTCCTCTTCTCCCTTCCCCCACCTCCTGCTGCTCCTCCTCCTCCTCCTTATCTCCCTTCCCCCACCTCCTCCTGCTCTGCTCTCTCCTTCACACCCTCTCCCCCTCCTCCTCCTGCTCCTCCTCCTCCTCTCCCTGCCCCCACCTCCTCCTGTCTCTGCGGCTCTACCTCCTCCCCTTCCTGCTCCTCTCTCTTCACGCCCTCTTCTCCTCCTCCTCCTTTTCTCCCTTCCCCCACCTCCTCCTGCTCTGCTCTCTCCTTCATCACGTTGCACACACACACACTCCCCCGCCTCCTTTCCTCCTCCGCTCCTCTTCTCCTTCTCTCCACCTCCACCACCCACCATAATTACACACTCCCTCTCCACATCCACTTCTATGCTCTGTCTATCTCCTCTTTTCACTTTTTTTATCCTACTTCATCTGTCTCCTTCATCATGCCCTCCCTCTCTTCTTCCTCATACTCCCCCCCCCCCCCCCCCCCCATGACCCTCACAAACTCCACTTTTTCCTCTCCTCTCTTCTTCTCCTCTCCTCCCTGTCACGTGTTGTTCCTCTCCTTCCCGCTCTGTTGTCTGTCCTTCTACGCCCCCTCTCCTCTCTCGTTCATCATGCTCACTCCTCCTCCCCGAGCTCCTTTTGGTCTCTCCCTCTCCTTTCCTCCTTTTTCCCTCTGCCTCTTCAATCCTGTCATCCTCATCTCCTACTTCTCCACCCTCATCTCACCCGTTTCTCTCGTTTGGCCTTCCAATCATCTCCTCCCACTTGCCTCTCTCCCCCCCCCCCCTATATTTCATTCGCTCTCCTTCCTGTCTTCTGATGCTCTCCGTTTCTCCTGCACCCCCTCACACTTTGTCGTCCCTCTTTCACCTCCCACCCACCCTTCCTTCATCACCCTCCCTTCCTTCAATGCCCTCCCTTCTCCACAGGAGGCAAGTCAAAAAAGGGCCCAGCAGCAGCCTGTGGCAAAGCCTGGCCTGAAGGTGTGTGGGAGGAAGGAGGAGGAGGAGGAGGCGGCGGCGGCAGCAGCAGCGGCAGCAGCAGTGGCGGGGGAGGAGGAGGAGGAGGAGGAGGAAGTAGAGGAGCCACAGGGATGGTAGCAGGAGCAGAAGGAAGAAGGGGGAAAGAGGCCAGAGAGATGTACCTCGTTCAGTACCCCCGAGATGAAGAAGATGAGGGAGGGATGGCGGAGGACGAGGAAGGGGAGGGCAGCCTCAGTGGTGAGGGGGAGGAGAAGACCAACATCAAAGAGGAGGTGAGGGAGACGCTCTTTCTCGGAGGAGGAGTAGGAGGAGAAAGTGGCACAGCATCGCTGCACAGCTCAAGCAGCTTCATATAAACCAAGAAAATGTGTTGACAGAGTCGGAGAGATGAGAGTTTTCTGCAGATCAGACATCAAATCGCTACAGAGATATGTAGTGGGTAAAATGAAGGCCATTGAATTGATATTAAGCTTTCAGAGGAGTCGCTCAGTAGGGTCCTTCACATCTCAAGTGCTGTAAGCCTTCAGAGAAAATGCTATTGGTCGGGTGAAAAGCTTTTGGCTATCACACCACATAACCAATCCGGCAGGCCAACATCCACTCTTTCCTACTCTTCCACAGCTGAATATTCAAATTATTCAGAGTATTATGAGTGTCACTGTGACGTTTTTTTTTAAGAGGTTTTAATGGCGTTTAGTCATTGACATTGCTTTCATTTTGTGTACAATGTGAATGCATCGGATTGATAACTTTGTGATGTGCATTTATGTTGAACCACGTTTAACAGGTTGCCCTCAAATAGCGTCTGCAAATTTACCCCTGAACATCGCGATGCGCGTCAACGTAAATGTTCACTTCAAGCTCTCTGTGCTTCTCAACGCAGTATTCTCAAACAGAGAGTTATCCACCTGCCTCTCTCGGGCTCATCAAAGAGGCTTTGAAGATGGAGATTCCCAGCCAGGACCTTCATTCTGGCTCCAGATCCCAAAGTGAAGGTAATGAGCTCAAGTCTTACTGATTGATTGAAAAGGCAAGTTAGCGAAGTGGTCAGAGGACACGGAGGATGAAAGCAGAAATGATTTCTCACGGCAGCGCTCTCTTTTCTCAGGAGACCTGTCCGATCGTCCCCCGACGCTTCACCCGGGAGACACGGAGGAGGAGGACTGGGACGTGGACTCGGCCGAACCGTCAGAGGGAGGAATGACCATGGAGGAGCTCAGGGGTCTGGAGTCTGCCTTAAGAGCTGAGAGAGGACGCGAGCAGGCTGCCATGACGGCCTCTCAACCCGACAGCCCCGACTCCGAGACGGTGCGAGGGAGTGAGTCCAGCCTGGCCCCAAAGTACATTGGCCTGGATGGAATGGAGCAGGATGGCGAGCACGACCCCGAGCCGCCCACTCTGCACCGGGAGGAGCACGTGGGGCCGGGCAGGGCGAGGGATTCCGGGAGGTCGGGCTGGTCGAAGAAGCTGAGGGAGGGCGACCCGTCCGCCGGAGGCAACGGGATGGAGCCGGGAGAGCCGGAGCACATTCCTCATCTGTCCGCTCCAGGAAGCGTTGGCGAGAGCGGCGGGGAGGAGGACGTCGGCGGGGACCTGCTCCATTTCTGCCCACAGTGTGGAGGAGGCTTCACCTCGGAAGCGGAGGTGGAGGAGCACCCCTGCCCGCTGGGAGGCGCCCACATGCAGAACAGCGGCGACGAGGAGCGGCTCTACCCCTGCACTCACTGCGGCAACACGTTCAGCCACGCCTGGGCCCTGAAGAACCACGAGTGCGCCTGCGCCGCCGAGCGGCCGCACAGCTGCGAGATCTGCGGGAAGCGCTTCACGCACTCGCGCTCCCTGGAGCGCCATCACCTGGTGCACACGGGCGAGAGGCCACACCGCTGCCTGCAGTGCGGACGCAGCTTCAGTCGCCTTGGCAACTTGGAGCGGCACCAGCGCATACACACCGGCGAGCGTCCGTACGGCTGCGAGGCGTGCGGGAAGCGCTTCAGTCGAGTGGAGTACTTGAAGAGACACCAGCTCATACACAACGGCGAAAAGCCAGCACTCCAGTGCTCCAACTGTGGCACGGGCTTCAGCGACGTGGAGCAGCTTAAAAACCACCAGTGTTTTTAAAAAGCCTCGTCCCCAAAAAAAAGCTCCGGTGGAACGTCAAAACAAACCTGTCTCATTTATTTGATTGTGGTAGACTTTAGGTGCGGAAAGTGACGGTTATATTCTTGTATTATTCTCAGTGATTAATATGGAGAAGCACATACACAACGGAATAGGTTTTGTCAAAGAAAGCTACTTTCCAAAGTTGATGGGTCAACTGCAAGTAGTGTTTCTTTTTCATAGAGGGGAGAATGAACTTTAATCTCAGCCATTTGAACTGGAGGTCATCTCGTGTATGTATGTACAAACCCTGGACTTCTGTAAGATGATGAATTGTACATTTTTATCTTTTTATTCTCGCTTAACTCACATGGAAGCTGTTGGCCTTGTCTTTTTTCTGACAATATAATTGACAGTCGAGTATTTTGTATGTTTGTGTTTTGGTCACATTGGTAAGAAATAAACCTTTCAATTCATCCAAAGACTCATCCATGAGTTTTATTGTGAAGTTGGGAACAAGTTTGCGTTGAGGACAGGGGACAGGTCTCCCTGTGACGTGCTGGCGGCTTGTTCTGCACCCAGACTTCCCCGGTCACATAGGAGTGGCTCCAGCACCCTGCGCTCCCAAATCAATATAAAACAATATAGGAGATGAATGGATGTTTGTTCCTCCTGTCCGCTATGGAGCCTAACCTGGTTTTTAAACTGTGTCAGCAGAGAGAGACACCAAGTACAGAGTGGACATTAAAGATGGATGAATACAGGTTTTCTCATTATGTTGCTATTGACCAGTGTTCGACGAGCTAATGAAAACACAGTGATTGATTGCAGTTACTCATTTGAAGGCAGTGGAGTACAAGTCAGTGCAAAGAGAGAAATAAGGAGTTGCTGTAATATTTTAGTGCCGCTTAGTCACGTCAGCTGAGCTGTCAGCCTCCTGTGGGTCAGTCTGACTGATTTACACGTCAGTCCATTTGAGGAAGATGGTTTATTATCTGGCTGGTTAGAGCTTCTTGTAAAAAACAAAAACAAAACATTGACATTTAGAAGCACGAGTAACAAAACAACTGGAGGTCCTCTCGTATGAACTGCAGTCAGAAAAAGTATGTAAACATTTTTTTTTATTATTCATGCTCGTTGATCAGATCCGTGTCCAATCACAAGCGAGTTTAAGCTAATATCACACTCACAATTAAACTGAATATTTCATGTAATTGAAATTCATTGAAATTGAAATTGAGGTAAAAATCTCCCACCCACCAAACAAAGTTCACGTTTCATTCAATAATGACATTGCGTTAAAAGAAATGAAATTTTATGTGAGGAGGAGGAATGTTTTGTTTTTTTTAATCAAAATTATTTTTTAGGAGTGAACTTCGGGTTTCATTGAAGTGTTTTCAGGTCAGTCAAATGTCCTCATTTTGAAACTCGTCGATCTGCACCATCGTGGATAGAAGACCGATTGAGTAATGAGCGACTCTTCATCTCCATCTCGTGGATAATTGACAGTATAACATTTGGCAGGAACCGTGACTGACATCTGAACACTGAAACTTTCAAGTCTGTGAAACTTCCTTTTCCTGGAGTAATACAGTACTTCTGTAGTTGCGGTCACGAAATGTTGCATGCGATCTGCAACGATCCAAGAATGGGAACATATTGTAATATTAAGAGTTAATAGTTTACGCATGACGGAAAGTTACCGAGCTGAAAGCCTCGTCTCCTTCCTTGTTTTAGTGACTCAGACACCAAATGAAACACATCAGAGGCCGTGGGTGTGTGTATTTGAACTTTCCACGGTGAAATAAGTTTACTTTTACTCAAACACACAATTCAAACGCTTATCTGATCCCTTGACGCTATAGTGAGAAAACATCCCTCCTTTGTCCACTACGTCTGTATTTGGGTGTCGCTTCTTGGTTAGATGGAGGAAGGAAAAAGAAAAGAAAAAAACTTTCTTCATGAAGGAATGCACTTCATTCCTTCTGTCACAGCTGAGTCTGTCTGAGAAAACCAGTTTGGCGGTTGAAGTCTTGCCGGACGTGCGTCCTGACGCGCACCTCCGTCGCGCTTCTACGCGGAGCCTGTCCCTGCACGCCTTCCGCATCTTTCGGTGAAAACATTTGCTCAGCTGTCAGGCCACTCCCAACCCTCGGCGAGAGCTGCAACAGTCTAGTCTTTACTTGTAGCAGAGCGAGTTGCCGTCCACCGTTCTTGCGCTCGGGATTATGCGCGCGGCGGCGGAGAATGGCGGACACCAACGCGCTTGAGGAGCTGCAGTCGGAGCTCACCTGCCCGGTGTGTCTGGAGCTGTTTCACGACCCCGTCATCCTCGAATGCGGACACCACTTCTGCCAGGTGTGCATCATCCAGTGCTGGGAGGCCAAGGCGGACGAGTTGTCGAGTTGTCCCAAGTGTAGGAAGTCGTGCGGGCGCAAACTGCGCCCCAACTCGCTGCTGTGTAACGTGGTGGACAGCGTGCGTAAAGCCCGGGTCGTGGACGCGGCGGCGGCGGCGGGGACGTCCGGTTGGGACCACGAAGGAGCCCTGGAGATGCCCGAGGAGCGTGAGCCCGGGTCCAGTATGAGCAGTGTGGCCTCTTCCATCGGGCACTGGCCGCACTTGGGTGTTGATTTGTGCGAGGAGCACGAGGAGAAGCTGAAGCTGTACTGCGAGGACGACCAACTCCCCATCTGTCTGGTGTGCGGCATGTCCCGGGACCACAAGACCCACAATGTCATCCCCATTACCGAGGCTTTTGAAATCTACAAGGTAGAGTGGGATTGCCCTGGTTTCCAGGCCCTCCTTTCTCCGATCTGCTCCCAGTGTTCCTCAGGCGACACAAAAGTTTGTTTCCACCAGATGTGGAAAGAGTCAATTACGTCCAGCAGATGTTCCATTGCTTGGATTTGACTAAATTACAACTAAAAGTTCTGTTGGTGAAGATACTGAAGTAGAAGAAAAAAAAGCACTCTTCATATTCCATTTAATTTGTTTGATTGATTCAAATGATAGTTTCATAATACAGTTCCCAGATAAACCACAAAGTAAATAAAATCACATTGTGCATTTCTAGAGAACATGTGTCATGAGTGCCGATCATAAGGTTTGAATAGTGAAAAGCAGATTACACTGTCATTCGTTACTAAGTAGGAGTACAATTATGTAAAAGTGCCATAAAATATTATTTTAATACAATTATGTAAGTTTTTGTTATGTATTTTACACCTTGCCAGCCACTCGGCATCTATTCAGGGTTACAGATTTGGAGTTTAAAGTATGATAACTTATTGGAGATGTGGACTAATACATATTTGTTTAGCTACACAGCTTGTTCGGTGTTTGACAGTTTGAAAAACACAAAAAAAGCATTCAAGCTGAAGCTTTAAATACTACTTTATTGAACACCACACATTTATATTGAGAGAAGCAATTTCAAAACCCGAGAGTTGGTGCCAGTGTTAACAGAACTGTCTTTATAAGTAACTGAGTGCTGCTTGGTGTGACTAAACTCGCCATAGTCAGAGTTGACATGACTGTAATGTTTTAGAAGGTCCCCTCCCTCTTTGCCCCGGCAACCCTCTGGTATTTTGTGTTTTATGGGAATCCAGCAGGCCCGTGTCAGCTCTTAGCCCTCCTCTATAGTTTTAACTTCACCGTGTGTTTGAAGATTCGCTCTGAAAGGCCTCTCTGTGCAGTTCGACATGTCTTGCCGGTGCTAAATTCCAGTTTGGTTTTTTTTGTTTGGGCCTGTGGGGCAGAGAGCTCAGGAGGATGGTTGGGTAACTGGGTAACCATCATAAGACTCCGATTAAAGATGAGATGTTGTTGTTCAGAGTGACTTGGCGATCAAATTAACTGGACTTTTTTTGAGCATAATCTCATTGGCCAGAGCTTATCAGTCACGTATCGCATGTGATTTTCAGGACAAACTTTCTGTGGCACTCGAGAGAGTTCAGCTACAGTCGGAGGAGGCCAACGTCTTCCAGAGAGAGACCAACGAGAAGATCCTCCTCATTAAGGTACCAAGAAGCGTGTGTGTCGTCTGTTTCAAGTCATCAAGATTTAGTCCCCCCCCCCCCCCCCCCCTCCAGCTTTCGTACAGATTCCTACTTTTCAAAGTGCTTCATAATATGAGTGTGGACAAAACACAACAACTCAACCCAAGTCGACATTTTCAAGAAAGTGGTCAAATAGTAAAAAGATCAAATAAAACTGAGAGATGCTTTTAAGAATGCAAATGGTTAAATGACTTCAGATATCGAGCTTTTTTGCAGCTTCACTGATCGAAAAGCGCTTTGTTATCACAGGAAGTCACATCCGCACACACTGACGGCATCTGATGTACAAATGCGAGGTCCCCGAGTGCCGGACCTCCGTTGGGAGCCATTTGTGCTTCGCTGTTGACCTCCAAGGGCCCCTTGGCGGGTCAAGTTGGGGATTGGACCACCAACCTTGACATTGGAACAAGTTGTATTTTACCAACTGAGCCACAGCAAATGACAAATCCAAGGCAAAATTGAATGTTGAAAACTAGATGGAACATCAAAATGAATAGAAAATTAGACAATTGGAATGAAATGTAAGCTGATAAATGGCTGAATAAGCGGAATTAGGTCAAATGACTAAGAAATGAAAATGGATCTCCACAAACGACAGTGTTTAACTACAGGAGTTCGTTTGTTCGCATTGATATGCTAAAACAAAACAAGAAAAAAAGGTTTGTTAGCATCCTGCATGTCGAACCAGAAATCCCGGTTGCTCGGCAACGGGTCACCTGCATTCCGACACCTCTACCTGTCGGATGACTCGTTCTGAGTGTGACGGGAGGTGACGTTAACAGGCCGTCGCTCTAAACGCCTCGTAAATATCCGTACATGTCACGGAGAGAGTTTGCCTTTCTCACGCCCCGTGCGGCACACTCGCACATGTACACAATGTACGACTCGACGAAGACCTGCTCGCTGCACATTCTCACGAACGGAGATAACAGGCTGGTCCCGGTTGGACCTCCACTCCAGGCCTGTGTTTTTGAACGGAGATATGAGGGTGGTGTTTGCAGCGGAGCGATAACAGATAATTTCACATATCTCTACCGCAAGTCGCCCCACTCATCCCCCCCCCCCCCCCCCTCTGTCAGTTTTGCTGTGTGTGCGTGTGTGTGCTTCATCGTCTTGTCTGTTTGACCCAGTTTATGTGCAGATTCTCAGATTTTCACTTCTCTCTCTGTGTGTGTCAGCGTGACAGGATGTGGGTAAGCGGGGCTGAGGGGAACTTTGTCAACTTGTCATTTCCTGCGAATGTTTTATGACACAAGTGTAGCGATGTCTATCTTTCAAAAACACGAGTTTTTAACGCAATACTTGGTCTGTGTGGCTTCTTTTGTGTTGCCTATAAATACCATTATAAAGTATAATATAAGTAATGCCACTTTTGTGCATCATCACTGTAATATCCAGTTGGATAATGAGAGCTGGACTGACAGAAAAATTACCTTTGCATCGTACTTGAGGATATTTAAACACACTTTAATTCAAAGCTTACAAAGTCCCAAAGGGAAAAAAATATATATATATAATATATACATAGTGAATGTTCCACTTGGCAGACATTGATAAAAGTATTGGTGTTCTACATTGTCAAATTTTATCAAGCAAACAGTGCATTACAAAAGAGTTTTTTTTTCTTTTGTATTGCAACAAATTATTGAATATTTAGCTTTTACCTGAAATAATTTCTTGAATCATTTGATTACCTCTCAGATGTCGGTGAGTCTGTGTGCTCTAAATAATGTAATCTTTTAAAATGATGTCTTCCAGTCTTTCCATCACAGTTAAAACGTATCTGCTCATTCACCGAATATATTTGGTTCTCTGGTATGAGATCTTGTGCTTTCGATACAGCATCCTGGTGTTTTTCCATCCTTTTGTGGGGTTAATAGCTTAACTCAAATAATTCTATATTTCCAGCACTTTTTTTTAGCTTCCTAATTTAAAAAAAAAACACCCCAAAATGACTTGTTTACATGAGATTTTAGTCACATTGTAGCAGAAATGTAGCTTTTTATTGCCGAATAAGACCGAGTCCAGATCAGACATCTAATTTGAATAGTTTCTGTTTTGAAAACTTCCACGCAGGTAAAGGATTTCAAAATGACATGAGGGTCTTGCTGTATTTCAGGAGCGAGCCGGAGACCTGGAGGAGCTGGTCACTGCAGAGTTTGACCGCCTGAGAGAGTTTCTTCTCGAGGAGGAGGAGCGCATGAAGGAGAAACTGCAGAAGCAGAAAGAGGAGAAACTCAACCAGCTGGAGGAGGCACTGACGCAGGCGACACAACAGATCAGCCAGCTGGAAAACACGGCTGACCAACTGCGGATCAAACTCCGGGAGGAGGAAAACCCCGAGCAGCTCAAGGTGAAGAAAAGAGACAAGCCAGGAGGAAATTGAAAATATAGAATCAATTTTGTTTGGGGAGGCTTGGTAGATTAGAGAAAGTCAGAAGTGCAATAATAAAGAAAGTATCAGGAAGTTGCAGTAGAGGCTGAATTATTTTGAAATTTAAAGGCCTGTTCTGATCTGTTTCAGGGAATCAAAGATTTCATCGGAGGGTGAGTATCTTCTCTCTCTTTCTCTTTTTTTTCTTCTCAAGAAGATCATTCCTGGACTGTGATTTAATGAGATCACTCAGTTTCTTGGCTGTTGTCCCCTGTATGACTGTGTGGTCGTTTCCCAGCATAAAATGGCACAGACAAGGAAAAAAAGATGTTTTGTTTCGCAAGTGGTTTTAAGTCTTGTTGAAACAGGACGTGAATGTAAGAGTGTGGTTTGGTGACTCACCGTGGTCACGTATAATTGTGCCAACGAGTTGCCAACAGCAAGCAGGAAGCCAAATAAGTATAGAAAACTGATAATTGTTACATTTAAAGCTATTCATAAATATGGAAAGTAAAGATCCGGTTGCCCTTATTTAAATTCGGCATCTCTTCTTAATTTCCCAATAGAAGAATGTAGATTTTGGACATGGACTTTAGAAGGCACTTGCTAAAAGGCTTTGACACTTCCGGTTATCATTAAAGGTCATTTTAAGAAGCAAGACACAGGAATAAATGTACAAGTTACCAAATATGGTCACGTGCCCATTAAAATACTTAAAGCCGACCGTCTCAGTGTCCTGCGCAGAACTATTACCTTATTTTCCGGCATTATTTGTTTTTATTACAACACGTTTCCTTACCTTTCCTCCCTCTGCATCTCTTTCAGTGCTGAGGGTTTGTTTGAGCGTCCCGCTGACGTCGGTGTGGACCTGCAGTCTGCCGAGTATCTGGGACCTCTGCAGTACAGGACCTGGAGGAAAATGAGCTCCATTTTTCAGCCAGGTGAGACGATGCTCACACAAGTCTGGAAAAATACAAAAGATCACTTATTCCTTGTTAGATTTGAGAAAAGAAAAAAAAGGGGGGGGGAGAAAGACTGAGCCAGCAGGAGTTGAAATATCTTGATGATGATGATAATAATCATATGAATAATAATAGACTTGTAAAATCAGTGAAGAAGATTTGATTGTAATTACATATAATTTACTCTGCTTCATGTTTATTTGTGCTCTTTAATTTTGATACTTCTATGTACCCTGGGATGGTCTGCTTGTAGATAGAAATCTTTATATTAATTTGACTTCAAAACAAAAAAAGTGTCCATTCTTGCTTTGTTTGAAACAGTCGGCTGTATCTGCTCTTAAACCGCTGAAAATGTTAGAAAAGACATATTATGGTGCGTTTAGCATTTAGAAAATACATGTATCTGTTGAAAGTGTTTGAAATAGTGAGCTCTATGTGCTTGATTTTCCACATGGTTGTTAACTCTGTAAAATTAGACTGACGCACACAAGTTAAATGAATCTCTGGCGCTCCGTCATTTATTTTTAATTTGTATCCATGTTAGCTGATGCACTTATCGAGCTCGTCTTACACCCGTTGCGCAGGTAGGCGTTCGGTGTCTCCCTGAAGGTCCCTCCCGGGTCACCCGGTTTAAACACATTTGTCGCTGCCGTCGTTGATTTGTGCCTCTTCCCTTGCTCCCTGGCTTTCCCAGCAGTCACGGCGGTGACCCTTGACCCCAACACGGCCTACCCGTGCCTGTGGGTTTCTCCCTGCTGCACCAGCGTCCAGGTGGGAAGGATACAAACGAACCTGCCCAACAACCCCGAGCGCTTCACCCTCTATAACATTGTCCTGGGCTCGGAGGCGTTCTCCTCGGGCAGACACTACTGGGAGGTGGAGGTGGGCGCCAAGACGGCGTGGGGTCTGGGCGTGGCGCGGGCCTCCGTCAACAGGAAGGAGGAGATCAGCCTCTGTCCGGACGACGGCTTCTGGACGCTGGTGCTGAGGGACAACGGCAATGGCACGAGCGATTACGAAGCCTGCACCGACTCGGAGGAGAGCTTGTTACGTCCCGCCAAGCCGCCCAGGAGGGTGGGCGTCTATCTGGACTACGGGAGAGGCGAAGTGGCCTTTTATGACGCCGGAGACATGAGTCACCTCTTCACTTTCTACGACGCAAAATTCAAAGAGCCAGTTTTCCCCTACTTCAATCCCTGGCCAATCATCAACGGAGCCAACCGAGAGCCCCTCGCCATCGTCAAGCCGCACTGGGGGTAGACGTTCTGTCTTGTCGAAGCAGAACTGACACACAAACGCATGACAGCGGTTCAGCAGCTAACGGACTTTGATGGAGTCGTATCTGGAGCAGCGATACGTCTTCTGAACATGCAGCTTGATCTGTTATCGAGCAGAAGAAGAAAAAAAGAATAAATGACTCCAACAAACCCCCGCAAAAAGACCAAAAACACTCGATCCTACGCACAAACACGTGTTGCCAAAGCTTGAACAGTTATATTCCTCTGAGCTGGATTATAAATGTCTTTATTGAGAACACATCGATCAGCCGCAGTGCTGCGCTTGGCCGCCATTATCCTTCATTGTGATGAACATGGTCTTGCATAGTGCTCTTTTATTTAGAGTGGATTACACCAATACTCTCCTGCTACTGTGAATACGAACTGGTGCCATGTTCCTGGAGCCGAGGTGTTTGTACTGAAAGAGGCACTTTGGGGGAATGTGTCATGCATTGATGTCAAATTGATTCTATTTGATAAATCTTGTTTAAATTTTAGGGTGAAATCTATTTTCAATGTAAACCGAGAACCATCTTGAATGTAAGCCGCCACCCCAATCGCGTCACCAAGTTGTTATTATTGGGGATGGATATGTTCTCCAATGTGTTTAAGTGGTTATTACCACAAAAAAAAAAAAAATTGTGTCACTATGTTTTTAAGTCACAAAATATTTCTTCGATCAGTCACACACAATATGCTCTTTTGTGTAATGTGATGTAAGATTTTTACATTTAGGAAAAAAGTTCTTTAAATGGCTTGGCAGGCATTACACAACATAAAATATTAAAATATTATTGGTCACAGAAGTAGGTACCGAAACTGTGCTGTTTTCTGTTTATCCTTTTTTGCATAGTGTGCGTGCAAGTGTGCATGTGGTTAGTATTTTGCAACTGATTGCGTGTCTTAGTTTATATTCAATATAGGCATCATCCCAGTGAGCAACAAACATTTATTTTATTTTTTTATATTTCATATTCTTTGATTACTCTTGAAAATTAGTAATTGGCTGAATAATATCTACTCAAGCTTTAAGGACAGTTTGAAAATCATAATATTGAATTGTAATTTGTTTAAAAACACAGTTTCTGACGATATAACAGTCAAATCCAGGAGGGCCACTACCTGCATGCGTTATATGTATTTCTCCTCCAATGCATCTTGATTTAAAAAAAAAAAAAAGGTGTATCATCATCAAACTGTAGGAAAGTTGAGGAGAAACCACTTATCAGCGTCAGAGCAGAGAAAGACTGAAAAACCTGCAGGACCGTGGCCTTCAACGGTATCATTGAATCGCACACCCAGGTTGCTGTCACATTTGTTTCCACTTGAGGGCGCCCACAGCCGACTGACTGCACCGTCTCTGTCCTGCAGAACTGTTTATAATGCCACTTGCAGCTTTTATGAACCATATGGAAGCCGGCGTTCATGCAGCTGCTGCACACTTAAAGCGTTTAGAGAAGATCTCTTCTTAAATTGTGATTCAAAACATATTTGAGATCTGATTTAGGCCAAATCTCTTTGGAATAAGAAGGAAATGCAAAGAAAATGTAAAGCAAAGAAGAAAGATAACTATATATATACATATAGTTATATTTGCTCATGTTTGATGACCTCATTAGTTCATGTCAAAATAACAGTAGTGAGTTAATCATGTTCACAGGAGAAATGGCTGCTGATCATTGCTGCTGATTCTTAGAATTCTGGAAAGAAAAAAAGAAAAAATAAACACCATGACCCCCCCCTGGTTTCAACTTACATATATACAGCATTGTCTTTTTTTGGTTTGGAAAAAAAAACAAATTTCTCCCTGTTTGTGCAGAAAGTAACTCACACTTCCTCTAAAAGACACTTTGGACACTTTCAGCAGCTTTTATTGCAAATAACAAATGATGTTGTTGGATATTATTACTGAATACGGAATTTCCTTCTGAAGTATTTAGTGAGTGTTTATGCCAGGGATAATTCGAGCACTTAATGAAATAATTACGAGAGTCATATCATCAGCCATTTAAGGATTGTTGGTTGTTGTTTTTTTTCTTTTCCAATTTCTTTCCTGCAAATAATCACCCTCGTGTGACTCAACACATTTCCATATTTAAAGCAAGAAAACGATCCTTTATCAAAGCAGGATTACTTGGTGGGCTTTTGAGACGCTTAAAAGTAGAAGAGCCGGGATGATTATCACAAGTTCTGCGCCAATCAACATCCTACAAAATAGTTTACACATATTTAAATGATGGTTATTAACCCACTGTTGGTAATCCTACATCCTACAATTAAATTCAAACAATGTATTTAGATCTTATATACATTCATTGTTGTTAATTCGTTTTGAAGATTATAAACACTTTCACAATAAAAAGATGGTTTAATTATTTCATGTTTGTTGATAAGGGTGATTTTAAAAGGAAGAAACACAAGCTGAGCTTTTGATCAACTGAATAATCAGTTGATTGAGTGGATCCTGGCTTTGGTGTTTACCTGTCACGGATCCGTACGGAGCTCCTTCTTTCACTCCTGACCAGTTGGACAAGGCTAATCACCCCCAACCTCATTGTGCAAGGCGAGCGGTTGACTACAATTACGAACAAATAAGTAATGAGAATCAGTCTGACCTGAATAAAACTTAGCTAATCTCTGGGAGTCATCTACCTTTACCTGTCAGGGTTGTGCTCGGCTCGGCCCTGCTCTCCTCTAACCGTCCTGATCTGTAATTAGATATTATAGATGTTCGATAGACATGCAGTAACACCGGCCTTAACATCGACATCACGCCCGCTCTCAGTTCAATGACGCCTTTCAGCACTTTCGAGGTGCCCCTCCATGGTGAGATATGCCAACTTCAGGAAAGTTTTATCACCCCTTTCACATGTCAACGTACTGAAACTACAGTGTTTCCCCTTTTCAGCTGTGTGTAACTTAGCTTTTCTGTAATGGATCTCTTTTCTGCCTTCATTGAAGAATTTACCTCTCCCATCCCATCAATAATCAACGACAAGAGGGGCTCAAGCAAGACAGATGGGGTTGATGTGATTAATGGAAACCTCATTAGCAACTGGAGAGACGTCAAACTATACATTGGGCCCCAAGTCTGGATCCATATACCGTATACGATCAGGGTTTCAGGTTAAATGACAAATGTTTAATGCAGGTTAACAGGAGATGCGGAGTGAGACAGCAGCAGGGGCAGGACAGAGTTCAGCTGAGACAGCTAAGGGCAAAAGGGGTAAAAGCGAACGAGTTCATCAGCTCAAATCTCCCTGACACCTTACAACATCTTCTCTTTTTCCCGTTGGAAGGAAGAGAGATGGGGAGAGGAAGCGACGGGACATTTCATTTATGAAGAATGAGTGTATTTAGTTAAAAACCCAGTCACATTATACCACAAAGATAAAAGCGCAGTGCTGGGCTCACGCACTCGCGTGAACATTCATGTCTAAAAATAGAGGTCGGTGGTGACATGTTCACCTGTGTGTGCATGTTCAGCCATGCTTGTCGGATGAGATTATGCATGCAGCACAACATTGAGGTGAAACAAAAGCCTTTCATCATCACACAGCTGCCGAGTTTGTTGCATCCCTTCACCTCTTTCAATCCCGTGCTCACTGAGGGAATAGCTGGCATTGGTGCTCCTGCTGGGGGGGCACAAAAAAAAAAAAATCCAATTTATGTTACAGCAAAGGCTTCAAATGTGACCGAGGATTGGAGTTGGGTGGATTGAAAGAAAGGGAGAACTACAGAGAGTAAACACAATTACTTTAACAAAAATCATGCGGATAATAAAAGAGACCAAAGACCAAAAGAGCTCGCTTCTCACCAAATGAGATAATAGAGCTGCAAAACATTAAAACTTCAGAACAATAATTGACATAGTGAAGTGGTAGTTTTTTTTTTTCATATTTATATGAAGCTAATATTGAATTTGTGAAATTTAAGTTGAGAGAAAACCTGAAGGCCTTTACACGTTACAGCAGTTTAAATTAGTTGATTAGCCTGTTTCAGTTCCAATTGTTGTTTTGAGCAGTTTTATGACGATGTTTTTAAGGAATTTTAGTAATTGTATTCACTTTTTCACCCATTTTGAAGCGCTTTTGCCATCTAAGCTATTCAGTCATTTTCACGATTTCAACAGTTTGAGCAGGTTGAGCCATTATATTTATTAATCTCTTTTAGCCATCTTTATAGTTTCATCAGTCTCTTTTAGCCTTTTGAAGTCTTTTGACAACAAATTTCGTGTTTTTTTTTCCCAGCTATTGTAAGCTGTGTTGGGCTTTTATCTGTTTGAGGAGAGTTTAACAGTTTTAGGAGCAGCACACTGTGCTTACATTAATTGAGTGATAATAAAGGAATTCTATTCTATCTTATTCTAAATTTCACTTGTTTGTTTCTATCCACATATCAATCATACAGGTAAAAAGGTTGTGATGGCAGGTGAATGTTGAAATAAGTGCCACTTTCCTCTGAGACTTTATTTTTGATTTATTCAGGGTTTGATTACCACGAGAGGTGTGTTTACAATCAGGAAATTCATCATCTGCTGTGCAACAACAATAAAAATAACACAAAAAACAGATTGTAATTTTGTGAAATCAACAAAGAGCCTCCAGAGCTGCAGGTTGAAGACACCTGAGGCAGACAGAGCAGATTCCCTCACGTGTCTGGAGATAAATGTAGACTGTATGAAGGTGGCAGGGAGCAAAGCAGGAGGAGGAGGAGGAGGAGTATTTACCTGTGATGGAGGGGAAAAGGTGGATCAGGAGGAGGAAGAGGCGGAGAGAGAGAGGTCGATGTCTTACAGGTAGATAACGCGAGGGAGGTAAAGTTCGGAAGGTATAGGGTGTCGCCTAAATGATCAGGAGATAGCGAGCGAGGGCAGAGGTGCAGGAACTCAATCCCGGAGCCAAGGCGGCAGCTGATGATAAAAACCTCCTTGCATGCACACAACGAGAGACAGATATGGACGGGAACCTCTGAGGAAGACAACTGGGGGAGACATTGATCAAGAGAGGAGACTGGAAGGACCAGGGAGACTATGCAAGCTTTAATCTATTCCAGAAAAGTTTTTTACATATCCTGTAATTTTTGAGGAATTTTTCTTAAAGAAACCTTGAACAAAAATCTTCAGAAAACCAAACGAAGGGGAATTTCCAATTTCTTTAAGAGACTCATTGACTAATTTAATGAGCGCCTTTTTGACCTTGTGGGGAATTTTGACACATTAAAGTAAAGAAAAAACAAAAAACAAAAAGGTAATAAACAGAAATAAGCTCAGTTTGTACTGAGGAGAGAAGAGTGACTGGAGAGGGTGAGGGAGGGGGAGAGTGAGTGAGGAAGAGAGAGAGAGAGAGAGAGAGAGTACGTGAGGCTGTGACACCGAGATGTTCATGATCATTCGAGAGCCGACCACAGGAGGAGGCGGTGCTGGAGCGATGAGCGTGCCACCGGAGAGGAGTGCAAAGCAGGTGTGTGAACAGGGAGCATGCGTATGTGTTCATTTATAGAGCTATACTGCAGTTTCAGACAAACATGTGGACGTGTAGGCTTTTTTCTCTCTCTATCAGTCTGTTTATTCTCCAGAAAGTGATCTTGGTCAGGTTTTCCTGCATGTCTGATTCACATTTGATGTAATATTTCAGAGGTTTTATGCGTTAGTCCAGAGGATTTCTTTAAAAAAATATATATATATATGTTACTATTAAGTTTTCATGTTTGTGTTACATATGTTGTAAATTCGTGATAAGCTAAATTTCCCCAATAGGACATTTTTAGGGCTGAAGAAAATACAACATTTCAGACGGGAAAAAAGTTGCATGTCATGACGTAGCCTCGTAACCTGCAGGGTGTTATACATGTTTGACATATTGTGTCTCTTTTAAATGAAGGAGTTGCCGTGTCAGAGAATCTGAGCTACTGAGCACCATAATACTTCATCCATAATGCACTGCACTGTTAAAACTGAACTGTGTGTGCGCCGGCTTCATGTGTATTGGCCCTCAGAGCCCTCCGCTCCTCCACCCCTGTGCGCCCCCAGGTGCAGGCCGCCATCAAGAAGAAGATGGAGAAGCAGAAGAAGAGAAGCAACAGGCAGGGAGGGAGCTCCGGCGACATCCAGACCGTGACTCCTCAACCCCCACGCCATCAGAAACCCAAACCGCCTCCCCAGACGACGACGGCCGAGGCGGCGGAGGACGGAGAGATGCTGGACGAAAGGCTGGAGGAGATGATGGAGGGACCGCAGAGGAGAGAGAGGGGGAGCGAGAAGGAGGTGGAGCCCGTCGACCTGCTGCCTATAGTGGACTCGGTGTTCGGACAGGTAGGAAAGAGGGTGAGGGTTGAGGCCATCGGCGTGAGAGATTTAACTGCAATAAATGCTTGTGTGAGTGTGTGTGTGTGAGTGTGTGTGTGCGTATGTGTGTGTCCATGCATGTGTGCGTGTCGGCGTTTCAATTTCTTCATCAAGCTCTCTGGCTGATTGGACGTCTCGATTGAAGGGCTTGATTGAAACTCTAAGCCTCCCATTTGAATTTAAAACTCCAGCTCTTGTGGCGGTCTCGCTTTCACGGCCCTGACCTCTGACCTCTGACCTCACACGACTTTAACTTCAATACAGCAAACCGAACAACATTACCCCCCCCCCCCCCCCCCAAAAAAAAAAACCCTTGTGGAAGTGGCTGTAAAGCCCGAGGGAGTCAAGCGAAGGATGATAGTGGCGTGTGTTTGAGAGGATTAAAGGTCCTTTACTTTGGGAAACATTACGAAAGTATAATCCGTAACAGATACGGCCGTGGTCAGCCAGAGATCTGATGAACACCCTATCGGCGCGGCCATTGTATCTGCCACGGTATCACGTCGCAGCGCGTCACTCGCACGGCAAGAAGTGACACACGACACGGCGCGGCGGGCTCGGCCATCGCGGCATCTGTCGGCGCCGGGTCAGACGTGTGGCGCGAGAAAGCCGTGTTTGTGTACGAAAATAAAATCAAGGGGGATTACGGGCCAAGTCAAAGCCCCGCTCGCTTCAGTGAGGCGGAAACATGGGGAATGATCGGCATGGAAAAAAGAGAAATGATGTCAGCGGTGATGCGAGTGATCCAAAACGGTGCGAGAGTGGCTGAGTGAGTGGGAGCGAGCAGGGAGCAAAGTCTGCAGCGGAGAGACCTGCACTGTCGGGGTCTTTGGGGGACGTCTGTGTCTCAGTCTGACAGCCTGTGCAGCGATTTTATTCCCGAGATATTCAAGCCCCCACAGAATGAAACGAACCAAAACAGACAGCTTGCTCAGACTCGTCATCTCCCGAAAGGGAATATATATATATTTTTTTGTTCTATGGTTAATTATACCAACTTACAGAAGTTACTTCAAAACTGAACCATCAACTTGCAAAATGGGGATTCATCAAAGCGTGTATTCAGAAATACACACTCAGAGGAGGTTTAAAAAAAAAAACAGCTCTGACCAATTTAAGATAATATAGTAGTTTGCGAAGCAGTCGGCCAATTTGGAAAAATCAATAAATTGGAATTTCACACGTGATTAAAATATTAAGGTAATTTTTTTTACTATGTAATGTTGTAAATGATCTACAACTGTCGGTTGATGTATTTCACTTTACGTTCCATTCATTTAAATAAAGATGAATTCAACATATGAACTCGATTCCAAAGAAAACATTTTTTTAATGCCTTGTATTGAGACGTCAACGTGCTATACAGGCAGTCATGTGACCTAAAACCAGCTGCATCACCTTCTAACTGCTCAGATAGAAACATCAGGAACCGTAACACCATGATTCATAATGACAAAGGTAAATTTCATTGAAAAAGAAATACAGAATTCACTATATTTAAAGTTTATCTTCTTCATTCCAGTGAATAGAGGGGTAGCTTCTCACAGAGCTGCTATAAAGTTAAAATGGAAATTGCAAAGCAGCTAACTCCAACCCGTCTTGGATTCTTCTCAGTGTAGCTTCTGTGATTTAGCACGAGAAAAAAAAAGGGGGTGGCGATAAATAAGAAAATAACTTTCACACAGGTTTTGGTCCTCCGCAGCATTTTCACTTCTTTCACGATTTGTTGCAGCCCAGTTAGTTATAACAAACATGTCGTTGGATGGACTGGGCTTGACACCAGTTTGGATGGCGGGGGGAAACAGGGAGAACATGCAAATCTACCACAGAACCTTCACGACAAAGGAGGAGGAGGATTAAAGCTGTGAGGCAATGACTGCTGCTCAAGAAACACTTTCATGTAAAACAAAAATTAGAGACATATCATCCATCATTTGCATTAAAGTAGAAGACTTCAGGTCTGCTATCGAGTGTCAGATGTCTCTGCTTCTCCTTTTTAGAGCGAAGGAAAGTTTTCCTCGATACCGAAGGCATGTGTCTGTCCCTTTCCTCCATTCCTCCTCCTTCCATTCCCACCTTCCTCCGTCCGCCTCTTCTCTAGTTTCTGTACTCGTCATCTCTCATTACGGGAAACCAGCAGATGTACACCTGACACCAGCGTCAGTGCATCTTCTGCCTTACGTGTTCGCTCAGAGCATGAAGGAGCTCATCTTCAAGGCCGCAGGCGGACTCGGGTTACCTCTCAGATATCACACACACACACACACCGTTACCATCGGTAACAGAGAATTAATTAACCCTGTGATTAATGACTTTTAATGGTATAGAGGTGCGTCTTGGGTTGTTGGTGTAGGTTTTCGTCTTCGGACAACCAGTGAGGTGAAGCATGAGGCATCTCATAGCAAGAAATTATTCATCAGGTTGTTTTGGGGTGTCGTGGAGCTGATAGTGCCTCACTAATTAGACCCGTGTAGATGTGGCTGTCTGGCTGTGTTAACAGGTGTTGGAGCCTGTGATGCAGTCCTGTTGGACTTATTTCTCAGTCAGTGATGCGACGGTGAGGAAGACAAGATAAGACAACGCTGAGACCCAAAACTGAACAGCAGATGGCGGCAACACTTAGAGGAGATGCCAGGGATAAGAGCTGGTAATCTTACTGCTACCAAAATATTATAAGTGTTAGGCAAACTGGGGATGAGGTTGTGAAAACAAGAACATTTGTATCAAATTGTATTTTGCTTTGCTTCTTGTTTTATAACAGTTTGCTTCTCAACTTTTACCTTCGTTTCATGTAAAACTAGCCAAAGGCCTCATTCATCAGCATTAAATATACAACTTACCATGGAAGTACCATCGCTTTTTGTACAGAAAATGTAATTCTGCACTATTGCTCATTCTTAAACTGCTGTTTACTTAATAGCAGCCTCTGAATTCATACCTGTTGGCATGCTGGGCACATTTATTTAAGTGCATCCATGCAAATTCTGCCGAGGAATTGTTTTGTGTTTACTGTTTTGAGTTTATTTCCCTGTTAGTGTTCACCCTTAAGCTGCTCAGTCTGTCGCGAAGTTCTGCTAAAAATAGGAGTCATATCCTCACTGCAGCAGAGTTTGAGAGCAGCAGCTGTCTCATGAAGTTATCAGACTTGTCCTGCAGTGGCCTCTAGTGGTCGTTTCTGGCTGCAACAAATACGTCATGAAGAGATTTGATCATGTTGGATTTCTGTTATTTGGACGTATTTTGTCCACTGTCGTTAGGAAAATATAAAGCTTAGATGATCACGTCATTATTTGCTTCACTTACACATCCTGTTTTACACAGAAAGCTTTAAAATCCAAACTTTGCATAAATGAACAACTCATCAATAAGAATTTTTAATTAGTTCATGATGATTAACACATGCACCAATGTTCCTTCTAAGTCATATTTAAGTAACATTATACTTTATATATATATATATATATATATATATATATATATAACACTCAGTACTATACAGATGCTTTTATGTAAATATCGGGAGAACTCTTCCACATTTTGAAACATTTTTAAAGTATAAATGGTTGGAACATTGTGATTTTCTTCTGTTTTGCACTCTCCAACAAGTTTCTTCTTATACAAATGTGTATATCATATTGTACTGTAAATTAATACGTAGTTCCACAGTGTATTCTGTGTTCATGTTGAGATTTTTTTTTTTTTTTTTTTTTAGATAAAATCCCAAAATTGTAATAATGTGTACTTCCTGATCATATAATTGAGAGTATAGCACTGATACTCCTCTGTGTAGGAAAGTAGGGGGCTGAAAAATAGATGAAATCGAGAGTAACTGATGTAACGTACATGAGCTGAGGCTCGTACAGTAGAAATAAACGAACACAAATCTGCTGCTGGAGAGATTTGTAGACAGATGCTTGGTTGAGAGCTCAGCTGACCACATAAAACTGCACCCCTAACCTCCTCTTGAGATTTTAACTTTGCCATTATTTGGAACATTTGGCCAAATGAGTGTGGGGATGGAGAGAGAGAGAGGTTCAGCAATCAGAGCTCCGACCGCCTCAGACTTTCAACATCTGGTTGAGTTTGAGTGGACAGATACCTCGGGTCCAGGCGGTGTCTTGCATAAGCAGCAATTTCCTGAAGTTTTTTTTTTTTTTTTTTTTTTTTTTCATTAGTTTTGGAAGTTCATCACAGTTTAAAGTGTGAATCACATCTTAATTCTTCGTGGAATACCGTTAAATGATAATCACGGACCAGGGAAGCATTATCCAGAGAAAGCAAGAGTTCAACACCAAATCAGATTAATTAAAAAAGAACAGAAGTAAAATACATAGGTTGATAACTGTATGAATTAACTGGATTAGCATCAGATATTCGGTGAGAAGAATACACACATCTAGCTCCATTTCACCTCATAATCATTCTTATTCAGGTAAAGTTTTGTTTTTTGTTTTTAAAGATTGTATTTCATTTAATATTTGAAATCAATCCTTGCTTTTTTTTATTTTTTGCTTTGATCTTTATAGTTTCTGTTCACCCTGTCACTTTAATCTAAAATTGTTGGGATTAATCTCTCCTTATTTTAATTCTCCCTCTAAAACTCCCCATGCCGTGTAGATGAAGTCATTTGAAAGCTGGTGTAACAGAGAGAGAGAGAGAGAGAGAGAGAGAGAGAGAGAGAGGGAGGATTAAAAACACTGTGAGGAGAAAAGTGTGATGCTGCATCTGTGAGGAGACACACAAGTGAGCCGCTGTCAGTGCAGTTCAGGGTTTATTTCCTGTGGTAGACCTGCTTGTTTTTCCACCTCTGTCCGATTGCGATGCTGAGACTTCTGGGCAGAAGGAGGATCTCTGTGCTTCTTGCCTGAATTTATTCAGGCAAATTCATGTTGAGGTTTGGAAAAGTGCAGACAAGCTGAGAGAGGAAGGAGATATTGGTAGACGCAGGCCAGAGGGGCAGGGAATGGGCAATTGCACCGAACCGTCTCTGAAAGACAAAATGAAGAAGGTAAGAACACTTGATAAAGATGCTTTAAATACAATAAGCAGTTTGTATGTCTGAGGCAGTGCTGTGAATGAACTAAACTGGCCATACTTGATATTTTCCTCCTTAATTTCCTTTTTTTTTAATGACAATGAGAGAATAAATCAATATTAGTGGTGATAAAAATGCATCTCTAAAGCTCTTACAATTATGAAGGTGTGATAATTATGTGATACTTCTGCTTTGGACAGAAAAGTAATTATGCTTTGCTTCTGTCTCTGACTCTGGGTGAGTGAAAATATAATTGGTTGGGACAATCACATTCAACAGGAGTTTAGCATTTTAACAGAAATCTCGAAATTTGTCAACTATAAATATCTCAGGTTAGAAATTGTGATATATTTGTGTTTTTGGTCAGATTTATTCCTTCCTTTGTAGATTTCTGATGCTTGGGGCTTAAGCAATAGAATATAAATAATTACATTTGACTTTGCAGCGTTGTCTTTAGATCATATCAGTAAAAAGACAATGTGTCCACGACAGAGGACAGGAGTTGCTGTTGAATTGGTTTCATCTGTTGTTTGAGAGAAATCAGTGATCGCGGGTTAACAGTGTGGTCTGCCTCTAAAGGGGGGGCTATGTGGGTTCCTCTGGGGGAAGGGGAAGACAGTGGGCCAGCAGGGTCTGCAGCCGGAAGGAGAGCGGGAGCAGGAGGAGGAGGAGGATGAGGAGGAGGAGGAAGAGTGCAAAACTGCCCTTGGTGCTCTGGTCAAGGACTGCAACATGCTGGGCCCGGCCTGCGTCTTCCTCAAACAGGGCTTTCAGACCTTCGTATGTAACTGACAGTAACAGTGGCGTGACCCTCACTCAGTCAGACTTCCTTCCACTCACCTCGACTCGTCTCTTTTTTTTCCATCCCCGTCTGTCCACCCTTCTCTCACACCACCCGCCTCATCGCTCCCTGCATCACCGGCCCTGGGTCAGACGGGTCGACACCCCTCCGGGCCCTGCAACGCTCAGCAGGGGTCGATCTCTGAGCGGAGCTCAGTGGAAAATCGTTCACTGGCTCTGTGGAGTTTATTTTCCAACGTGTGGCCGAACGCTGAGAGCCGAATTTCCAAGCAGTCAAAACAAATTGACACGCGGCGTAATATTGGAATCGCCACTCAACTCTGTGGCTGGATCGGCCTTTGATCGTTTCAGTTTTGTGTTTATTGCGGCTTCATTTTTATAGCAAAGAAATGCAGCATATCTGTGGCATGTCACATTCAAATAGAATATCCAGAACAGAAAAAAACCAACAAAACAATTTCCTGTGAGGCAGCATAGGTCATAGGTGGGGGGGGGGGGGGGGGGGGGGGGGGGGGGGGGGAATCATCTTTATATAAATGTAAACAGAAACAAAACTAATTAAATCATCTTTTGCTTTCATTTCTGACACTTTCTATCTGATATGACTCAAGAAAAAACATTAAATTAATGCACAATCTTAACAAATGTTTTAATTTGATATAATTACATACAAAGTTAACTGGGTATATTGGTTTTTGTGTCACTTTGTAATAATTACACAGCAAAATTAAGCGGAGCGATTTTCTAAAAGCAAACAGAGAGCATAAAGATCTTAGAGGATTGTCCCATATTGTTTCTTTCTAAAGCTCTTATCATAACATCCCCTATACTTACTTATAGCTTTCATATTGTGCACTTACGTTTTTACACGCAAGCAAGTGTACGTATGTACTTATGTATCACCACTGAACATGTGTCAAAAGATCTCTGCTGCACTAAATCTCCCAAATGTCCTAATCTCCAGAGGTTGCAGTCTCCCGTCACTAATCTGGTTACATTTTATGGTGCATGAATTGTTATATAGGAGATCTTATGCTATCTAATCCTTATAGATTTTTTTTTTTAAACAGATTTGGAAACGCAGTGTGTAAAAAGAACATCTCTGCATTTGTGAATTACACTGAAAGTGTTTTTTTTTTTTAAAATACAAACACAGGTTAGTCTTACAACGTCCCTCATCTAAATGAAAAGCTATAAGTCTGTTGGAGGGGTTGAACTCCGTCCCCGTTCGGTGTCCCCTCATAACAGTAACGTGCGTGTCCCTGTGGTTTATGTGTGCATCATGCTAAACAAATTTTCAGACATTTAAAGCTGCACAAAGACATAAACTAAGGTGGGAATTGTTCTTTCCAACAGGACAGAGAGCTGAGACCAGAGGAGATCGAAGGTGAGATGATGTGGGGGGGGGGGAGAAAACTGACATGAGGCTTGAAGAATTTTTTTTTTTTTAACTTTTCTTTGTGTTTCTCTGCAGAACTTCGCGAGGCCTTTGTGGAGTTTGATAAGAACAAAGATGGCTACATCAGCCATAAAGACCTCGGGGAGTGCATGAGGGCTATGGGATACATGCCCACGGAGATGGAGCTCATTGAGCTGAGTCAGCAGATCTGTGAGTGCACCAAGAAAAAGAACATAAAGGCTAATGAAGCAATAAACATCTCATATAAACACAAGTTCAAATCTATTGCTTGTTTTTGCTGCTTCGTCAGTTATTTATTTATTTATTCCCATTAAAGTGATACCCGCAATAATGCAAAGTTATTTTGGACTTGTGTTTCTATTTGGACGTGTCTTTAAGGCGGAGGAAAAGTGGACTTTGAGGACTTTGTGGAGCTGATGGGACCAAAGATGCTGGCAGAGACTGCGGACATGATCGGAGTCAAAGAACTGCGAGACGCTTTTAAAGAGGTCAGCGTGCACATTTTGATATTGGCCACACTTGTACTTTTGGGTGGATGCAGGATTAAGACACATTTTCAAGCCCTGGATTAGTAAGCAGCCTTTAGGAAGTAAGGAGGGGATTCGATTTGCAAATTATATACTTGGATTATATCGCTGTATTTGGCAGAGCACTTTACTTTTCATTTCACTGAACCTTTTTGTGCAAACGAGTATTCGCAAAGTCTTTGCTTTGTGTCTTCTTCCCGTCCAGTTTGATTCCAATGGCGACGGTCAGATCAGCTTGACGGAACTCCGCGAGGCCATGAAGAAGCTGATGGGAGAACAGGTGACCAACAGGGAGATCAACGAGATCCTCAGAGACGTGGACCTCAACGGAGACGGCCTGGTGGACTTCGAAGGTAAGAAGGCGCGGGAAACATCAGCGGCTACGTTCATCAGCACACTTCTCCTTCATTCTCCTCACTCCTTTCTTTTTGTTTTTGCAGAGTTCGTGCGAATGATGTCCCGCTGACGGACGGACAGACAGACGACCACCGTGCAGCCGCTGGATAAATGAAACACACTACACTGTCGTGAGCTTTCTTCTTCTGCTCTTGAGAGCGTGCATGGGAAATTATATTTTTGTATTAACTAACCAAATTAAAAACAAATAACACTGCATACATATAAATCTGAAGTGAAATGTAAAGAAGAAGAACAGCTGTAAAACATATCAGAAGCTTCATATTAATGACTTTTTGGGGTTTTTGTAGATGTATTTTTTTATAAGTCTTTCCTCTGAGTGTAAAATCTTGTTTGTAATATTGTATATGTAAGCTTTTAAATAATAAAACTTGTGCAAAAAGAATGAAATATTTAATCATTCTGGTCCATCATCCATATCTTCCAAAGAATGATTCTTTTGTGGACACGGTTGACACGTTGTGTTCTCGTTGGACAGCATGTTGATTTACTTTGCAGCAGTTTTATTCAATTTGTTGTCAAAAGCTTTTTCCTTGAAGGTTTTTCAGTAACAAGCGACAACCACAACAACACTTCTGAAATCAAGATTTTCCTTTTTATTGAAAACTTGGCCAGGATTCTGTACAGCAGAGAGGCTGTGCAATGCACAGGGGCAAGAAGACAGGGGGGCAAGGGGCTCAAGGGACTCAGATTCCCATGATGCATCATACCTTGAGCCGAATCGAGTGTGTAAAACAGCAAGAGGTGTCCCTCTATGGTGTCTCAGAGGACTTTGGAGGGGAGTGAAGTCAGAGACTTAAAATAAAAAAAGGGGGGGGGGGGGGTGTGGGGTTGGGGGGGAGGGAAAGGAGGAAAGTATAGTTCAGTTCATAGGGGAGGAAGAGAAAAATAGAGATAGAGAAGAACAGAGGGGGGGTGGGTGGTGGTGATGGGGGGGGGTTCTGGTGTGGTCAAGCAGGTCCTTTAACTTCAGTGTCGCCTCTGGTCAGGAGCAGATAAAGATCCTCACCCCTTCCCCTTGCAGTGTTAGACTTTTGTTTCGAAGGTACTGAGGTTAAAAAAAAAAAACCTCAGACATCTCTCCCCCTTTCCCTCTTCCTCCGCCCCTCTCCCTCACTTCCGCTTTTTCTCTTCCTCTCCTTCCCTGAGCCTCACTTGCTGGCCATGGTGTAGCAGCCCTGTTGGTGCCACTGCATGTCACGGATGCGCCTCACAGACTGGAACTGAGGGTGACGGGCACCGTACTCGTTGAAGTGCCTGAAGTCGCCCTTCTCCAGCAGGTACTGGCTGCCGCGGTATCCGGGGAACTGGTATCCCACCCAGCTGCAGGGGCCAAACAGGGGGGAAACAAAATGGATTTTGTAAGAATGTCTGGATCTCTGGACCTCTTTTTGCCGTCTCAGTGACGCTGGTTTGACACTCACGTTCCACAGCTGACGATGATGCTGCCCACTCTGTCGGTGAAGCCGTAGGAGAACAGGCTGGGAACGTCGTCGTCCATGATCTCCATCTTGCGGCCCTTGAACTCTCCAACCTCATACAGGCAGATCTTGTGCTTCTCAGGGTCCTACAGGGGGGAAAAAAACCAAACAAACAAACAACAACCCAGCAAGTTTAGTGACGTGTATGAGGCAAACATAGAGAGAAAATCTAGATCTCAGTGCTGATTACCATTCTGACGGGCCTGAAGGACAGCAGATAGTCGTTCTTCTGGCAGTTGCTCCAGGAATCCCAGCGAGGATACTCTCCCTTCTCCAGGATGTACATCTCACCGCAGAAGTTCATCTGCTCAAATCCCACGAAGCTGCAGACGAGACGGTCTTTTATGTTTTTTGTGCGTGCCCAGGTTATGGTAAAGAAATACAGCAAACAAACATGTCAATTTCTCATACTTACGGTCCAGACTCAACACGCAGGGAACGCACGCGGTCCATGCCCATCTCACACACATTCATGCACTCATTGCTGATCTCGATCATGCGACCCTGGAAGTTCTCCTGGTCGAACACGTACATCTGAGGGGAACGAATGCGCAGGGGAGGGAGTCAGAGCAAGAACAGCGAAGGTCAAATGTCGACTTCTAAATGTGCATAAGCAGGGGGTCCTCTGAGAGTCACCCACCTTATAGGAATTCATTCCCATCTCAGACTTCTTGCTCTGGGCAGCCTTCCCATCGGTCTGGGAAGAAGTCTTGGACTTATCTCCACTGGACATGATTACTGAGCAGAAAGAGAGATGTTAATGTGAGAAAACTCATCTGAGGAAATCAAAATATGCATCAGGGGCCGAGTTATGATTGCAAATGGCAAACTTGTGTGCATGTTAGTCTAATTTTACATCCTCTACTGGTGTTGTTCTTTACCACAGACATATGCATGTTTCTGTGTGTATGTGTGTGTGTGTGTCCATAGCTTACCTGTGTGTGCGGTCACTGCGCCGAGCCTCACTCAGAGTGTGTGTGGCTCGGAGTGCGCCCCTCGCTTTTATACGCTGGCGCCCACAGGAGAGGGATTATGGGGAGAGAAACAAACCTGCTGAGGTCAGAGACCGAAGACAAAAGAAACCCGCACATCATCACAGAGGGACGGGCGAAGGGGATGGGAGGAGGCAGGCAGAAGCTGGGCGACTCACTGGCAAATTATAAACAGTCATAATGAGCGAAATTAAAGTTTTACATTGAAGGTGGTTAATTTTACCATCTTCACATAACTTGACTGATCAAAAAATATCAACAAGAGGCTCGGATTATATTCATTCAGAGAACTCAGGCAGCTTTATTGTGACTGTGGCTGATTTGCACCCTACATCTGGCAGCATCTCGAATAAAGCCCCAGATGTATAGCTGATGATTTGATTCTGACGCTTGTCAGAAAACACAAGATAGCGTTCAGTTTACAGTGGCGTGATGTCAATATAAAATCTATTTGCTGTTTGTTTTGGGGGGTTGTTGTGTTTTTGGGTGGGGGGACTAACAAATCGATCTCTCAGATGGGGAGGAAAGCTGATAATAGTCCTTATGATCATATTTATATCACTGAACCTCGAGGACTGTATGAAGACTCATTTGATCAAACTGCACGTGCACAGGTGATTCACTGCGATGATATTCCCTGTGAACAAGAAAGAAATCAAACTTTACCCCCCCCCCCCCTCCCGTAGCGTCCGAACGTTGATCGGCTAGTGACCCACATGACCTCTCCTTCTCTGCAGCCCCGTTAATCCTCCACATTCTGCGCGCGGATCCCGGGCACAAAGGGCCGGGCCACGCGCTGGACTGCTGACCGGGGTGCGAACATACCGGAGCGCCTTTTGTTTTCCCGAGCCTCGGCGGCTCTATGGGATGTGCTGAGCTGGCCGCTGCAGGAGGACAAACAGTGTCCATTGCGCAACGCAACGCACCGCGCCCGCGCCCGCACCCGCACCCGGGGACGCGCCGCGCGGCCGCGCCTCCGTGCCGAACGGACGGTCTGGGAGGCGCTACGGGAGGCGCGCACCCCTCGACAGTCGGTATAAAACTGAAGCGCCAGGTTCTCTCAAAGCTTTACGCGAGGCAGGCGGTAGGCGCGTATCACTTCCCATCTCTTCTAATAAAGTGCCAATCTAGGTAAGGCTGCATCTCTCAGAGTCTCACTGACTCGCCAAAACAAACCCTGAAGCACTTGGATGCCTGTGTGTGTGAGAAACTTATCTGCTCTTATACATTTTCCCCTCCAATCTATGCCCACCTCTCAAATCCTCAACTTCAATCACAGGAGTGAAGATGTACAGAACTACAAGATCCCCAATGATGCAGCCTCTGGTCAACTCAGGCATGGGCATGGCTCCTTTCTTTAAGGTATACGGATGCTCATTTGTGCATGTATTTTGTGGAAAAAAAAAAAAAAAAAAAAAACTGAAGTGAAAATAATATGTGCTGACTGTTGTTCACCTCTGCTGAATGTGTTTGACCTCACTCCGTCTCCCCAGGTGACTGTGTTCGAGCAGGAGCACTTCCAGGGAAAGTGCCTGGAGTTCACCTCCGAGTGCTGCAACATCCAGGAGTGCGGCCTGGACAACATCCGCTCCATCAGGGTGGAGAGCGGAGCGTAAGTCTCTCAACGGAGCAATCCAAAGGGTTGAGGCCAACAGAGGAATAAATCAGTGGCTGCAAGGAGTTAGATAACTTAGCGTGAGCTTCATCGAAACCTAAAGGATGCATCATGTAAGCAGTCATCTGTTTGTGTGTGTGTGTGTGTGTGTGTGTGTGTCCATAAAGCTGGGTGGGCTTCGAGCACCATGACTTCCAGGGCCAGCAGTTCATCCTGGAGAGAGGAGAGTACCCCCACTGGGACTCTTACAGCGGCTCCCTCTCCTACCACGTGGAGCGCCTGATGTCCCTGCGCCCCATCTACTGCGCTGTGAGTACCCCGGCCTCCCCCCCACCCCCCCACGACCTCCAGTCTCAATCCGTCCGGCCTGCAGACTCTTGAGACGTCAGCCTGCCTCTCTGTCCCCGTCCCAGTCTCACCAGAGCAGCCGCATGGTCATCTTCGAGAAGGAGAACTTCATGGGCCGCAGCGTGGAGCTCTGCGACGACTACCCCTCTCTGCAGGGCATGGGCTGGATGATGCCTGAAGTCGGCTCCATGCACGTGCAGTGCGGCGCGTAAGTTTGCGAACCGCCGAGGGGATCCGACGCGAGAGCGTTAACAGCGACAGTATGGACGGTTTGTGGGCCACATTTGAGGGTTTCAGATCGTAGAGATTTCCACAGAGACTCTCTACGATCTGCACCGGGAATCACTGTGATCCCTCTTTTGGCGTTTAACGGGATTCAGCAGACGTAACCAGCCGAGAGCTCTAAGCCCCACGCCCGCTCAGCGCTCCGGGCGGCTCCCGAAATAAGTCTCCCGTAACTAGTTGCCGCCTCCTCCGTCTCCCCCCCCCCCCCCCCTCTGCAGCTTCGTGTGCTACCAGTTCCCTGGCTACAGGGGCCAGCAGTACATCATGGAGTGCGAGAGACACAGCGGGGACTACCAGCACTGGAGGAACTGGGGCTCCCACTGCCAGACCCCCCAGATCCAGTCCATCAGGCGCATCCAGCACTGAGAGGAGGACATGCTGAGACTGAGGCCCCACGGACAGCAGCCACCTTTCGCCCTCCCCTCCCTTCCTCTCTCTCTCTCTCTCTCTCTCTCTCTCTTCTCTCTTTCTCGGGTCATTTTCCTTCTTCTCGACTTGAGCCCCCCTTCCCCCCCTTCCCTCCACCTCCCCAATAACTCCACTACTGATTTACAGCCGCTGCCAAAGTGTGATAAGAGACTATATCACACTGTTCAAGCACAGGGAAACACACGCACGTTGACAAACACACACCGACACGACTGACACACACTCACAGTGTCTTTTTATCTGGTTTTTAAGAGGTCGCCACGCGCCAACACACGAGCACACGCCGGCGCCGCCGGAAGAGTCGCGAGTCAAACGGGGCGGAGAAACACCTCTGGCGCAGCTCGGTGTGTCCCGGTGTGGTGTGCAGCAGGTCGATCCCACAAGGTTGACGACAAATAAAGTAGTTTTCACCTCATGTCAACTTGTTTCTTGGTTTGTTTTTGTTTAATCATTTCTGAATGTGTATTTGAGTATTAGATCTGAGAGTACATGAACAAATGTGTTTCAAAAGTGAATACATCGGTGTGATTGAGGGATAACTGTATTTTATGTGGCAGATGAACTATATTCTTTGGTTCTATAATTCAACACGAGGCCATATGTAATGAACCTTTTCAGATTTAAACATATTTTGGTATTAAAAAACGATTTCTAATCTCATAGTGGACGAAACAAGTTTATGAGTTCAAACAAACAAAAAAAAGTCCTGTTTTTTGTTTTGTCTGATATTGTACACTGAAGCCAGTTCTTTTCACACTAAAGTACAGGGAAAGTGTCAAGATTCTAGGTTTTTAAGTTATATCCATCTCAATGTGTGCATTTAAGTAATCATAAACACATCAAAAGGAGAAAATTAAAAATCAAATCCAGTAGACAGGTGGTAAAACGTGCAAAAACTCAACGGAAGTGGCATTTAATATAAAAAAGAAACGTCTTTTTATTGTAGAAATCAGATCGCGGAACCAAAGGCACTGTGGAAAACATTTCCAAAGAGAACATCACAATAACAGGAAATCAAGAAAAATCTTGAACATTTTGCGAGAACAGAAGTTGAACTTGGTTAAATGTAAAACTATTATACTGTCATAGTTGAACCAACGGCGACATGAACACATTCCTTTGTTTTTTTGTCTGTCGAAGTTAACGCCCTTTAAAACTATGGTTTGTGTCAATAACGTCTGGTGAAGGTTAAAACAAAGTGCTGAGTCGACACTAATCAGCTTTGTAAACTAAAAGCCTGAACTTATACAACAGTCCTGTAAATACGTAGGCTGTTTTTATGCACCGGGATGCATAGATTTCTTTTATCGGTCAAAAACTTGAAAACAAGAAATCGGCGCGGGTGATGAGATGCTCGATGTGAGCTACCCTCACTTTTCCCCAATGACGTCCACGTCCTCTTCCTCGGAGGCGTCCGTCCAGCTGATGGTCACGGGAGCCGGGGCGGGACTGGACACTCCGATCACGTCGACGTCTTCGTCCGGCTCCCGCACGGAACGCCAAGGTGAGACCCAAGGCTTTGTGTGGACCGAGCGCGGCGGCGGAGACGTTCTGCCCTCCGGAGGCCGCGACTCTTTCTCCCCTACGGCGTCGGCGTCGGCGAGACGCCGCTCGGTTCCTCTCGGACCTTCTTGTGAGCGACCGGCTGCCCTGAGTGGACAGGTCCTTCCATCTCCGGCCTCCTCGGGCTTCACGGTTGCCGGTTCTCCACGGCTCGGCTGCACCGCGTTCTCCAAGCAAACCTTCTTGGTCGCTGTGACGTCCTCACCCGGGCCCCGGCTGGACTTTTTCTTTCTCCGCCCAGGCTTCTCTGCCCCTTTTTGAGCTTGGACATTTGACTCCCGGTTGACCTTCTTCTCTCCGTCGGTGCTGGCCGGGTTTTTGCGCGGCCTGCCTGGCCCGTGGCGTGGCCAGCCGGCTGGGAGCCGCCGCTGCTTTTTGACCGGCTCCTCCAAAACTCGAAGTGGCTTATCGATAAAGGAACAGCTCTCCTGTGACGACAAATGAAGTGAAAGCCAAAGCAAAAAAAAAAAAAAAAACCTTTTAAATGAACATTTCAGACTGTTCTAAGTGATAAACTGACAATGAGCCAGGTGTCAAATTACAAGCTTCACTGTGGATTTTTTTTTTAAACAAGCCACTTTTAGGGCGTGAAAATCTGCACACACAGACGGAAAAGATCCTGAAAACATGGATGGTTTCTTTTGTAATAACAACTTGGCAGGTTTTGGGAAAAGAAAAGGAAAAATAAGCAAGATGCTCACAATGAGGCTCTTTTTCATCAGCCTGCTTCTGATCGGATACATTTTTCGGCCTGCAAACAACTGCAGATACTCTTCAGGCAGCGAGCCCTTCGAGTTTTTCACTGCCGGTGAAACCTCCATCCTTGCAGGATCCTACGAGACAAATGAACCGAGGAATAACAAAATAACATGTTTTCATTAAAAAAAAAAAAAAAA
Organism: Blennius ocellaris; assembly: GCF_963422515.1. Lineage (NCBI taxonomy): Eukaryota > Metazoa > Chordata > Actinopteri > Blenniiformes > Blenniidae > Blennius > Blennius ocellaris. The sequence continues at coordinate 8,133,071 of NC_137658.1, read as the reverse complement.
AGTGTGTTCGGCCTTCAAGCTTCTCACCTGGGCTTCGAGGTCCCGCAGCGAGACGCTGACCGGCATGTAGGGGCTCCGCCTCAGTTTCACCACGGGAATCTGCTGCAGCTGCTTCTCGGCCCGGCCGCTGACGTGGAAGCTCACGCCGGGGATGGTGACGGCCATCTTCAGCTTGACACGCTTCTTCTCCAGTGACAGCGGGTATTGCTTCGGTGCCCTCCTGGCGCGGCGTGGCCGCGAGGGGCTCGGCTGCGTCTGACCGCTCCTCTCCTTCGCGGCTCGAGGGCGTCCGACCGGCTGCGGCGCTCCGGCGTTTTGCGCGCGAGGCGACAGGGATCTCTTGCGCTCGCCGAGGCCCGTGCGGGGCGGGCTCGCCTCGGCGCCGCTCTCGCCGGCTTTCTGCTCCTCCTCGCTGTTGACGTAACGCTCGTAGGACTGAAGGAACCGGTCCAGGATCTTGTTGGCACCTCCCTCGCTCACCTGCCGCAGGACACACACCTCCCCGCCGGTGGATCCGCCCACTTCCGGCGAGGAGAGGCAACACTGCCGATCCCGGGTCGGCGTGCGGCTGCAGCCGCCGCCGCCGCCGCCCACGGGGGTAGGGCGTGCAGCGCCGCTGCTCTTCGGAAAAATGTCGAGCCCCATCATGACCTCCTCCAGGAGACGGTCGATGTGATCGGGCTGCTCGTCGTGAGGGAGGGGGGCCGCGGCAGGGAGGGGGCAGGTGTGGAGGAGGGACACCGCCGGAGACAAGAAGGAGGTGGCGGGAGAGGCGGCGTAGTGGAGGGCGGCGGGTAAAGCGTTAGTGACGTCATAGACGCACACGGGGGGTTGAGAGGATGACTCCGGGGATGACAGCTGGTTCCTCGACCTCGGCGTCCGACTTGCAGAAGAACCGGCCTGCGACCGGAGAGAATTTAAACAGGTCAGATATGAAATCGGAGACACGGTTGATCGGATAACAACAGCTGCGGCTTATCTGGTTTACCTGCGGCGCTGCGTTCTTCCTCACCTGCTGGCCACTGCATCTTCTTCCTCGTCCTCGTCCTCGTCCGCTGCACAGCTGCAGATCTCCAGTCGGGTCCAGCTGCCACACTTTACTACGTACCCGTTTCTTCTGCTGGGCCGTGCTGGAGTTCAGCATCTCTCTGGTCTTGAGCCGCACCTTCCTGCCGGCGGCGGCGCCGCCCTGACCGCTCCTGCAGAGCCTCCCCCCCAACCGCTGCAGGTAGAGCGTCTGCAGCCTCCCCGCCGCCGACACCTCCTGCACGTCCACCGTCTGGGTGAGCGCGCCTCGCCCTCGACCCCGCGCCGCCCTCTGCCGGCTCCTCCCGGCGGTCCCCGCTCTCCTCCCGGCGGTCCCCGCCGCCACTCTTCTCCTTCGTCCAGCTCGCCTCCCGCGGGGGCCGCCCTCCATGTCCGGATTCAGGAAGTGGCTGATGAATCCCGGGATGTTACCCTGGAACTGCTCAAGGTGCTCCTGGTTCATTTCCTCGGCCGCTTGAAGGGCGGTCAACCCGGCGTGAGGCTCGGCGCCATACGGCGCGGCATGGCCGGAATAGAGGAGAGAGAAGGGGGCAGACGCACCAACAAATTGAGTTGACTCCTCCACCGGGACGGAGGGGGCGGAGGAGGTGTGGGCCCACTGGCTTTCATTGTAGACAATGGATACGGGGACAAATTCAGTAGGAACAAGTTGGGAATTTGTCTGTCCTAAAGTCTGGAGGGAGTTAATATCGATGGTTTGAAAGGAGGCAGCTGGATGAGGAGGAGGTGGAGGAGTAGGAGGAGGTGGAGGTGATGATTTCAGTATTGGCAGCTCCTCCGTCTGAGTCCACGTGTCCCGTCCACCACTTGACTCAGTTTCTTTCCACAGTAAGGTGACTCCGTCCCTCACCTCTCTCCTCCATCGAGTGCAGCCGCCCTGGCGCTCCTTGGGCTCCGTTTGCACTGCCACCTCCACCTCTGTGGGGGAGGTTTGCACCGCCACCTCCAAGACGGAGGTTTGCACTGTCTCCTCCGTGGCGGAGGTTTGCATCGCCTTGTTCACCTCCGTGACGGAGGTTTGCGCCACCACCTCCATGGCAGTGGTTTGCATCACTGCCTTCATGGCGGTGGTTTGCATCGCTGCCTCCACCTCTGTGGCGGAGGTTTGCACTTCCGCCTCCACCTCCTTGGCGGTGGTTTGCATCGCTGCCTCCACCTCTGTGGCGGAGGTTTGGAATTCCGCCTCCACCTCCGTGACGGAGGTTTGCACCACTGCCTTCATGGCGGTGGTTTGCATCGCTGCCTCCACCTCCGTGGCGGAGGTTTGCACCACCGCCTCCACCTCTGTGGCGGTGGTTTGCAGCGCTGTCTCCACCTCCGTGGCGGAGGTTTGCACCTCCGCCTCCACCTCCGTGGCGGAGGTTTGCACCACCGCCTCCGTGCAGTGGCCCACTCCCCCCTGAGGTCTTTGCTTCCCGTCACTCCTCCTCACCTCCTCCAGCCCGTCGATTCCCAGCCTGGCCGCCATAGAAAGAGCTTCCTCCCTCTCCCACTCGCCCTCCCCGGCCATCTCTCCGGAGTAGAGCAGTTCCACCATGTGGTGGAGCATCTGGGCGTCCAGGTCCTGGAACTCCACCGGCTGTCTCGTTCCAGCAGGCAACAGCGGCATGGTGGACAGAGCGGAGGAGAGGAGGGGGCTGACCGCTGATAAAACACAACTGTGAGCAAACACCGACGCATCTGGAGGACAAGAGTGTCAGTAAGAGGAACGATATGAGGTGTAAAACACAGGAGGTCTGAGAAGAAGGACACGTTGTCCCTTCAAGGTGATGCGATGTACCTTTGGCCTTGAGCAGGATGTCGCAGTACTGGCTGCACTCCTGCTGCCTCCGCAGCTCGGCCATGAGCAGGGTCTTAAACCCCGGTTTCTGGTAGCACCACATCTCTACATCCACTTCAGAAGAGCTGCGGAGAAGAGAGCGAGGGGGGGTATCAGAATAGAAATACTTAAAAAATCCAAGAGTACAATTTTTGATTAATCGAGGGAATTGTCTTACTACAGTTTTCTTTGAAAACCTCAGAACATGGCGACGTTTCCAGCGCTCCCTTTAGCATCTTCTGTTCACATCAGAAGATCAGAATTTAATGATTTGCAGTTGCAAACATGAAGCCAAAAATCACGCATTAATTCGTACGGCTTTATCTGGATAGTGATCACTTTATACACATAATATTAGTTTATGTTGATACGGTAGAGAAAATTCAACTCATCTCGAGCCTGTGTGTTCTCAACGGTTGTTATTAAGGCTTTTTGCCTTCGTTCTGTAAATCCTGTTGAAGTCAAACATCACCACTACCACATAAATACAATACTTCTAATAGAAATAGCACTGTAAATCAGAAGAATATTAAGATAATTGCACTTGTTTGTGTATTTTCTTTCGAAGCCTTTCTATTTTAACTTCAAATAATATACCACCGAATGCATAAAGTAGTTGAGATAGGTGAAACCTGGGCAGGGTTTATGAATATTAAGACTACTAATGGAATTTCTGCTTTAAAATACTCAAGATCACTTCCGTGAGGTGGCCTTCCGCTTCAACTGAATACATTTAAAATATGGTGTTCCAAACTGTGCATTGAGTGTATTAAGTCAGTTTTACACCTTAGAACTGATTTTATTCTAGGCTTAATGCCATGCAATGCAATTTTTCTCATCACATGCAGGCAGGTGGAGTTTTATCCTGTATAAGTACGGCTGATATCGACCGTGTTTGAGTGCAGAGTTGCTGGAGGAGAAGCACATGCTGCTGCTGGCAGCCAGCTAGCATCACAACAGGTGGATAAATGAGAATTCAGACCAGCTGTTTGTTAACTCATCATCTCCATCGCAATAACTCGTCTGATCGTGTGTTTGTGTGTGCGTGCGTGTGTTTCTTCATCGTATACATACTTTTTTGTTTTAAAGTATGGGAACTTTCCCTGCAGGTTAATCAATGTCGCGCTAAGACGCGCTGCAGAACTTACCAGTTAAGCAGGTGAACCAATCTCACGTTGATCCACTTCTCTGCGCCGAAAGAATGGAAAACTTTACATTTTGATTATTTTCCGATAAGCGGACAGAGTTGCATTAATCTCTTCGTTTTCTTTTTTTTTTTCTTTATTTTTTTTGTTTGTTTAATTTGAAGAGGTCAGCCATGGGTCAGCGTGGTGCTGACGCAGACCGGGGCGGTAGTTTTCCGTTTGGCCACCAGATGGCGGCAGCGACAGAGTCGTCAAGTCAAAGACGACAGAAGCAACGTGAAGAGCAAGATGGTTCACTCGAAAAATACACGAGGAGCAGAATAATCACTATGTTTGTAGAGGAAACAACACTTGCTGAATGCGGATACAAACGAGTAGATAGCAAAGGGCGCACAATTAATCAATTTCAGTCAAAAATGTATTACATTTGTCCCGAAAGCATGTTTTCATGCAGGTGAAATGGTTCAGTTATATTAAAAACACCAATAGAGTTCATTTCAAAACAAAATAAAACTGTGCATTAGTTTTAATGGCTTGAGTATACTGCATACATGTAATTATAGACTACACATCTCTATATACTGTCAATACAATCAATATGTACATTAAGATTTGGTCGAGCAATGATTTTCAACACTTTTTGACTTTTTTGTCCCTTTTTTTTTAACAGCAAACATCATTAGACATAATTTAATTGGGAATGAACTTGCTATATAGTCACCTTTCAACCTATTGTCATGACTTTCATCATCAAGCAGGTTTTGCTCCTCACGGAGATGGTGTGCATGTTATCACATGGTACATGGACATGGCCTCTTACTCTCTTCATTCATTAGTATCTGTGGAGGACTGTGGTTGGAAACTATAAATGGCACATTGCCATTGCTGAAAATACTCTAGTCGCAATCACCACTCAGCTCTGTCACAATCTGATTAGGGATCAACCTCAGACTTAGTGATATCAATAAATAAATGACAATTGTACCCATGCAGAGACAAATGTTTTCTTTTTTAGACTAAGCTCGTTTGGTGGTGAAATTTCAACTTAAGTTTGATAGAGTGCTATATGATGAGAATGATACACAAGGCATACATTGATTTGAAAATGTCCTCGTGTTGCACATTAAAACCAGAGGTGAAATAAAGTAAACAACTGTACAGCATTCAACGCGTCTCAGAGGATTTTATGGCTCATTATGAGTGGTTCTATTTGTGGCCGGCAAAGGATGGTTCCAACATTTGTTATCGTACATCAATAACTTTAGAGGTTGCATGATCAGAGGTGTCACACAGGCTGGCACTGTGAGCTTTTTTGGAGTCCGCAACACAGTGCAATCATGTCAGTCTGTACACTGAATGTCCCTTTGCGGTGAGATCCAGCTGAATGGACGAGCATTTATTTTCTTCGTGAAAACAAAAAGTGTTGTATACATGGAACGTTCAGGTCAAGCAGACATTCATTTACGATGATGAGGTTTCACAAAGCAGGGATTTGATGCCACAAGGACTGTAATGTTGAAATATTTCCTCTTCATTTATCAGATTTTCCTGAATCTTGGTCGTGTCGCAAAAGTGTTGCCATTTTGAAGTTATATACAGAAATTCACTATAAATGTTTTATGTCATCAGTGTCCTGTGGTAACAAGTTGGCTGGCACATTTTGACTCAAACATCATAGAATTTATACTAATTTACAGATCATTAACTGACATTCATATTTGGATTCAAACTACTTACAAAAGTCCCGACAAAAAGTCCCAATGAAAACATTGCATCATCAGTCTACATATGAATAATTTAAAAAAAACAAGTGACTGCTGGATGAGGGAGGCTTCCGTCTCCCATCAAGGCATCAGATGGTGATGTACAGGAATAAAAATCCATCTCAACTTGGGTTCATGAGTTCATATGCATCCCATAAAGGCTGGAGTCCAGTGTGAAGGAAAGGTGCGATCACACCACAGTCAATTCTCTGTTCGGTTTTGATCGTGAATCTTGTGCGGGTTTACGGAAAACAACCCACATCTTTCACTTCACATCGTCCCGTTGTCCCTGTCCATGTCAAAGAGGAGCGACTCCAGCGGCGAGGAGGAGGCGAACGCCTCGGGCGAAGGTGGAGGGTTCTCCCGGTTGGGTCGAGGCCAGCGCTCGTTGAACTTGACGAAGAAGTACGGGTCTTTGAAGGGCCCGCCGTAGATGATGGCCTGCATCAGGTAGACGAGCGCCACCACCATGAAGCTGATGAGGAAGAAGGGGATGAACGGCCTCAGGTGATGCCACGCCACCCCGAACCCGTAGCCCAGGCTGCCGAGCCCGTTCTGCTTGCCAGTGTGAGAAGTGTGGCGGGAGGAATCTGGCAGTGGGGTACCGCCCGGCGACTCGTCGTCGGAGTTTGAAGACGACGGACTCGGGACACCAATGAAATCCATGCGCGAAACCACCAAACGGCCAACGCTTTTGCTCCCAAAATAACCTGGTTGTTTGCACTTTTTGCCACAGATCGGACTCCACGGATCACGAGGAAGGAAGCAAAACGCCGAGCATATCCTCCAAGCGCTTCGATTTCCCTACCTTATCATAAATAGGAGCTCTGGCTCGACTGTGACGTATCAAAAGAGAATGTCCTCCCACATACGGTCCGTCCTCTTGAGGCCATGCGTCTCGCTTCTTTCCCGGCGCTGTTTTCCTCAGACGCTGTGGGCAGTCGTTGAATGTCGCAGCTTCTATTTGAGCTTTAGAAAGATTGAAGGGAAATCAAGAACAGCGGGAGAGCCGCAAATAGATATGACACCGAATGACAGGACGCCGGGAAGGAGGGAGGGAGAATCTGCTGCGTTTGGCGGTTTCAGGTTTAAGGACGGGTGTGTGAGTGTACCAGCTGCGCAGGTTACAAACATAACATACACACTCAACTGACTAACACAGACAGGCACGCACACACACACACACACACACACACACACACACACACACACACACACACACACACACACACACACACACACACACACACACACGCACACACACACACACACACACACACACACTGGTGAGTCAGACATCTACTGGAAGAAATGCAATTTATGTTTCTCTGCAGGTCGCCGGAGCTACGTACGATAACTGCAGGCGTTATCACACCGGAGCAGTCAAAGGGCTGAAGTTTACTGCAACTTTACACCTTTAAATGTCAAATATTTTCTCATAGTTTGTTTGACTATAATATCCAAGCAAGACAACATGGTGACATTTGTTTGTGGTACCTTCACAGTGGGACTTATAACAAAGAGCAGAGAAGAATTTCAGCATGGATTTCTAACAATAACACCGCGAACATTATGAGATACGTCAGACAAACTGAACACTCTGCATAAAGGTCGTGTAAGCGGAGAGGGTGGAGAGACATTTACACTGAACTACGTCTAAACAAAGCCAGGTGTATCTTGAAGGACCTCCAACCAATCGGCACATCGCCTCTCCTCCACGCTGTCCTCTTGAAAATAGATTCACACACTTCAAAACCTCAACTTCCCGTGTGGTGTATGTAAAGCACTTGGGAGTTAGATATACTGTGCACTCATGTGGTTAACCTCAGCTGTACGTCTGACGCAGCCTGAGCCTTTTAGTGGATGCATGAGGAAAATATAATTGTACGACGGGCAGCGGTGGCGTCCGAAGCAAATATATACAAATCTTCAGTGACATTGATAAAACAGCTTTTCGTTGTCGTTACCATCAACTCTTGCGTTGAGCTTCGGGTTGAGCTCTTTCAATGCAGAGAGAGAGCTCAACGACATTTAGTGGCAGTTCCGTATCCACACAGTTTTGGATCAAACCTCTATGATAAAAGTATTTGCCCTCACATAGCAGGGTTTATCAGAGACCGTGGAAAAGACAGCGCTGCCTGCCAGCCGTCCTGACCTATTGTGGGATCAGCCTGGCTGCTGGTTAAAGGACGGGATTCGTCCCCCAGCAGTGTGTGGCCACGCCGGCGAGGAGCCGCCAGGCTGTTGTGGTTGTTTATGTTTTTTCCACATGCTAAGAAAAGCCGTTTGGCATCGCCAGGGAAGATTTGGAAAGTTTCTCACGGGTGCGAACCACATATTCAGCTCTGCTGCACGTTCCTATAAATGCATGTTTAACATAAATGAGGCTCCATTCATGATGTAATCAGGTTTTCCATTGCAGGATGTGTTGACAGGAAACATTAGAATAAAAATAAATCTCATCAGACAGATGCTAAATTACTTTATGTCTTCACATTTGTTTCATGGCCAAAGTTCAAACATATTTTCTTGACAAATCCAACAGATGTTTTAATAAAATGCCTCTCAAACAGCAAAACTTTTTTATATTATAGGTTTATTATAACTTCAAATTTCAAGCGGTTTTGTTTTATTCATGTTAGCTTATAAGAGATGAGTCATTTATGGTTAGTTATACAATCAACATTTAGGAAAAAACTTTTTTTTTTTTTTTTTTTTTTTAAGTGACCCATTTAACATTTCAATCAAACTGTTAATTTGGAGAGTTTGTCAGACTTTATAAAAGCTCCCCGACCTTTGACATTTTGATTTTCTTCAAACCGAGTTTCTCCAGGTCATTCAACAGTAGAAAACTTAATACAGATGGTTTGGATGGCTTCTTAAATCTCATAAGATTCACAGTCATTCTTCCTGAAGTGCTTGGAAAGCTTTTACATGTTGGCCTGGGCACAGTTTTAACAGTAAAGAACTGCAGAGGCTAAAAGCCACTGGTTTAAACAAAAGTAAGACAAGATCCACCAGTTACATCTCCATGACTCCAAATACAAATGATCTTAAAAAGAACTTCACACTTCGTACATGTGCGTTCGTCATTACATCAAGTCTTGATGTCAATGATGTTAATCTTAAAATCGTCTATGATTGGCTGTGACTCCATGTTGTCTTGTTTTTTTTTTTAAACAATAAATGTGAGGTTAACTTCGGGTCACAGGCCAGCACATACACACCATAGCCTCTCTAATGTCTAACTTTCACACTCGGGACATGTACTTGGTGCCCCTCGTGATCCGAGCAGCTGCTTCCGAGTGTTTGTGTGGGGTGAATTACAGCGACACCGCAGGTCCTCAACCTGCCAAAGACGTTTTCACAACCTGAACAAATCCTCACATGTTCCTCCGGCATCTCCGGTGTTTGACAAAGTCACACTCTCGCCGTGTAACGCCATTCAGTGTCAACATGTCGCTCCGTGTGAAACCGGAGAGGAACGGCGGAGCTCAGGTTGTCATCGGTCAAGTCCTAAAATGCACCGCGCACTGCAGGCCGTGTTGGAAAGCCGCTTCGGAGACTATACGATTTGCTTCCCGAGACAAACCTGTAACAAGCCACACAAACGGGAACAATAGAGCCGCTCATAATTTAACTCTTAAGAAACAAATCCGATGAAAGTCACTCAAGGTAACGCGGAAACATCAAACATAGTGTCAAGATGAGACATGAGCGGATGAGATTACACACACGTGCATTCTGGCTCCCTTTAATTAGACACGTTTATCGACGGGATACTGAAGTCGCCGCTCCACACGCATCCACATCAATCACACACACCATCAGAGCTTGTCTAAGAAAAGATCTTTATTTATAAAAACAGTATTACCAGTTACATACTTCACTGAAAAAAGCAACTTCTCAGAGCCAAGGCAGGTATGAATGGTACATCGTAATTTTACATGGATAGGCAACAGTACAAATATACTATGTGTGTGTGAAGTGTAAAAAAAAAAAACAAGAAAAAAAAATGATTGGTCTCTTTTTGCCTTTGAAAACAACTTCGCTGTAATAGTTGGATTGAAAAGTAGAACAAATTGCATAATGATCACACCAACCCCTCCCTCACATACAAATCCCAAAATAAAATACAAACTGGAAACAAAAGGAAAGATTAAAAAAAAAAAAAAGTGGATTATAGACCAAAATGTGCTTCATATCCACCTCCCAATTAAATTAAACGTCACAATCCCTACCTGAACGGTCTGTTCACACTGGAGCTTCTAAGAGAAGAAGCCTGTTTTATGTACAATGGGGGATCAATAAACAGATGGAAATGCACGTTTTCTTTTTAAGGAAATCCAGGCTTAAAGAGCACATAATGTATCCCAAAGAGTTCCTCCTGTCAGTCAAAGAACAAAACAAAACGGTAGCACGACTTGGGCGAGAGTTTCAGTATCAGTTTCAGCACGCGTCGGTATGATGACGGTTTTATATTGAAATATTGTAGTGTTTGCTCGCAGCTTCACATCTCAGTACCGGATTCCATGAGCAGTGAAATGGTCCCACAGGCTAAATCCAGAAAGGAAACCTCCAAATAAAGCAACAGACACCAATGTTTCCACTTGAAATGTAAAAAAAAAAGAAAAGAAAAGTATGAAATTGAATTATTGAACAGAAAAAAGAGGCAGATGGTAAATAAAAACTAAGACAATTAAAAAAAAAAAAAAAAACATTTTGCCACAGGAGGGACACAATTATATATATGTAAAAAAAAAAAGACAGTATGGAATAATCAACGTGCATTTTTCATGGGTCTGGTCCGTGCATAAACACGCAGAAACACATTCGCTCATGAAAGGTCCATATTCATTTCTTTCACTCACTCTCTCTCACACACACGTTTTAGTGTATGACAAATATACACACCTGCCCTCGCTTTCTACACCTGTGCTCATCCAAACCGAGAGAAAATAACTCTATAGACAGGAAAATAACTCCGATATAAACAACATTCTCAATCTACAGGGCGGTCCATCAGTCTGTCCCAGCACAGGGATAATTTAAATTAATGAGCCAAAACTAATGCAGTCATCCCATCTTTTTTTTTTATATACAGCATATACCCTACACACACACACGTCTAAATACAAAGTCATCAGGATGCGGGTGTTGGCAGCAACACGTTTGACAATTTATCGGAAATGTTGATGGTAGCAAGAAAAAAAAAAAATATGGAAAAAAATAGAAAAGAAAAAGTAAAAACAAGCAGGATGACAACACCAGAATTAAATGATTGTCAACAAAGGTGATTGCCTTTACAGAGACATTAATAAACGGAGCATATTTCTCTTGCTACAGTTGAATGAGTTTGTAAAAAGTAGGCGAGTACGAGTCTGAACACGCGTGTGCTGTATCTCAGACACACACACACACACACACACACACACACACACACATACAACTAGTTTCTTTGGAAGCCAACCCTCAATCTTTTGATCCCATCAGTGCGGGGATAAAAAGAGGAAGAGAGTCGGGGAGAGATGGGGGGAGGGGGGGACGACAGGGAGAGAGTCTGCATATGTGGGTCTTCTCTCCTCAGTAGCAGTGGTAGGGCAGGGACGGCCCCGTCTGGGTGATGCAAACTATCAGTTTTTCTGAAGAGCAAAGAAACACACCATTTAAAATCGTCCACACAAAAGGAGACAGGCTTAAAAAAATATAGAGAGAAAATATACATAACGAGAAGGCGACACAGAAGCTTAGAATGTGGTATAAGTGTGGCATGTTGCACAGTAGCGCCGTCACATTAACCATCCAGTAACAATATTGTCAACGTTAAACTGGGATGGAACTACGGGATAAGTTTTAACGTTCGAAAAACAAAGTGCTTGGCAAATGCAAACCAATACAATACAATCTACGTAGACACATTTTGATATTTAGACCAGATTAAAAAGGTCATATCTTATTCAGTTCATTTCAATCTTCCTTTACAAGATGGTCATCAAACTAACCATCATCTGCACTTAACTTAAAAACAGTTTCAAAGCTCGTCACTCACAATATGACCCTTTCTCCTCTAGAACTGTAGTAAGCGTAAAGTAATGAAAAGGCTTTTACACCCTCTCGAATGCACACTTCCATACTATATACAGTGTACAAGTCAACTCACAGTCCGTGGTAAACTAAAATACATTGCAGTGTGAGCCACTGGATACTGTGGTGACGGACGGCTCATAAGACTGTAAAACAATTGGAAGATCCTCACTGGAATCTACATAAATGTAGAGGAGGGAGCTCAACCCCTCAACAGAGACCGTCCATGGGATTGAATAACTACTTTACATGAATGCAGGCAGGTATTTTGTTGGTTGGACTAAAAATTTTTATTTAAAAGAGAAACATAAAGTTTTTTTTTAAGTTGAATTTGTTGAAGTCCATGAGTTCAATGTGAGAACAGATTGCCACTCATGGCACTTCACAACAACAGCGCTGAAGTTTCTGATGTTGTGACAACGCGACTGTTCAAAGGAAAAGTTTATTATCCTCATAAATTGAACTCTTAATCGTCAGTACGATTACACGCCGACAGAACTACATGAACCACAATGCACAAGGAAGGACCTTGCGGCATACTATACCAGCATGTACACAGCACATCGGGGTGTCAAAGTTAAGCATCGGAACAACAGACCTCCGCCTGTGTTTCAGTACAGCAGGAAGCACGGCGGGTCTAACGCTATAAGAGACAAAGGAACACAGCTCATAGGCCCCATGCAGGGTTAGAGGTCAAGTTGGACATACCATGCTGTTACATGCAGTGGGGGAGTAGAGGGGGAGGAGGGGGGAGTGGGGCGGGGAGGGGGGGCTAACCATCATAGGAGTCCAGAAGAGGCAGGGAGCCCTTTCTGCCCCCATACACCCCTCGCTGAGAGACGGCCAGAGAAAGAGACAGAGAGAGAAAAAGAAAGATGATGCATAGGAAGTGAGTGTGAGAAAACACAAGCAGTCAGTAATTGTGAGGCTCTAAAAAATGAAAAGGTTACAGTGAGGAAATACTCATAAGCTGTGCGGGAGGCTGAGGGTTAGTGTTGTTACGTGAGCCCGCTGTCAGTATGTGCGACAGGAATATTAAATACCGGTAAAGTGTCTGTGGTGTCATCCAGAGTGTGTCTCCTCTCCCTCTGGTCCAGTGTAGAGTAGGCTTCTGACAAGAGCGTGACAATACGAGACTTACCGCAACGTCTAAATCAAGAAAATTACATTTATGGTTCAAAAGTGCGGCAAAGATAAATGTACTAACCGGGGCCAAGGTCGTTCAGTGGAATCATGTCTCTCTTTTCCCCTATAAGGAAACAAAAAACAGGCCATAAGCGATGTGAATATAAAAACTCAAGACGTCAGTTTTTTTGTTTTCCTTCTCTCCTTTAAAATATTCTAAACCCTCGTCCTCACACCGACCTCTGTCCAGTAGAGGCGTGGTGCTGTCTTCATAGGTGCCGTTGGCTCGGGTGCTGGGGCCATTGGTGGTGCCGTTGCTGGGGTTCAGGTTGACCATGAAGTCCGTCTTCTTCCAGCCGTCCTTCTCCAGAGGACGACGCAGTTCTTTGTGGGCCCAGACGAGCTGCAGCACCTGGCCCGCCCCCCGCACCTCACGATCCGAACGCTTGCTGCGGGACACCCGGAGACAAAGTGTGGCGAGATGAATGCTTTTTGAACGGAAACATGCAATCTCAAAATTATGTTTAGCTTCTCCTCAGGTATCAGCTCAACTTTTGATAAAACAATCCTTATCGTAAATAAGAGCTCTGAGACTCCAAAAAGCACTTTTAAATGGTACGTTTCTGCAAAACACTACAAATTGTGAAAGCACCAGACTTCAAGTTATTCACAAGCCCTTACCCATCTTTGTTGATGAGCACCAGTCTCTCGATGCCTTGCGAGGCTCGGAGGGTCTTTGCAGCCTCCAGGCTGTTGCCGAGCACCTCGGCAAGCGTGCTGAGCACAGAAACGACCGTCTCCTCCGACAGAGTGCGTCCAGACTGACTTTGCCCACCAGGCAGGTTGGCAACAAGGTGAGGTACTGCATGCAAACCTGCAGGATATATATATATATATATATATATATATTCAAGATGCGCCGACTTTGAATGAGGCCTGTTCTCAAAACACAGTGTCTGAAGATGTAATCGTTATCTCACCGAGCAGTTCACAGTTGCGGTTGTCAATGGCGAGGTTCCTCAATGCCCCAGACATTGCGCGAACCACCCGATCATTGCCATGAGCCAGCAGCTCTGCCATCATCGGCAGGCCTTTCTCGAGACGCACAGTGGCCCTGATGTACCGGCCATACTGAGAAACGCACACGGGGAAGATACGACTATTCAGGACACGCAGATTGTCACGGTGCAAGTAATCTGCATTCAGATCAAATTCTGAACAGAAGAAACTGTTTTTACAGTTGAGGCTAGGCAATGATGAATTAAAAAAAATAAATAAATAAAAATGGTCTCACGGTCCATCGGCCAGCGCACAAGTTCTGAATAGCGCCAGCAGCAGCTTCGAGCACGGAGGGGTTTTTGCTCTCTCTGAGCAGCGAGGTGTAAACTCGAACCACCTCCGGCTGGAACAACAGCTCAAAACCTGGAGTCCATACAAGAGGTGTGTTATGTTACAGTTACACTTGGAGGAATATCAACATTTTCTCTGGACACGGATGAAAACCTACAACACTTTGACCAGCTCAGTACGATACAGTGGGAACTAAAAGGCTCAACTTGAATAGTACAAAATAATCTAAATAATGCCAGTGTAAATAGTTACTAAGGGAACTAATAAAATAAACCTCTGAGAACAGAAAATGCTAAGATCTCAATCAAGCTTCAGTTCCTCCACAAAATGAAGAATCTTTAAACGTGTTGGTGGATGATAAGAGACAAACACCTTTTGCAGGGGTTGTCCTCTTTGGAATGTCAACCTGATCTCCACTTCCGTCATCTCCATCCTTCTTTCCTGCATGTCGGGAAAAAAAAGGAAAAGAAAAAACAGGAAAAGTTAGGTCATGAAAAGAAAGAATTTGGGTTTGGTTCGTGAGATGCACATTCAGATGTCCTCAGTCTTCCGTGACGGAACCTTGTTACTTAAAATGCAAACATGCAAACAATGGAGCAAGCGAGGTCAGCATGCAATGCTGTTTGTGACGTCAAGTGATCATGCGCATGTACTGCAGGGGGTGGGGGAAGACAATTCTTTAGACATTCTTTAGTGAAGTTTTGCATTAGTGAATAAGTGATGACCTGATAACGTTCATGACAACGCCGAGAGGAAAAAATCTTACCTTTGGAAAACCATTCATCTAAACACAGCAGAGAGAAAGGAAGAATTGAAGAAGGGAAGGCGAAAGGAGAGAAGAGAGGAACAGGGGGACACATTGGTAGAATGTGAAAAACAGCAACAGGTGCTCCCGCCAACCACAAAGCTCAAACCAACCAGCGACTGCCCGTCTTAGAAGAGCAAACCTCCTGCAGAGTGCACATCTGCACTGCAGAAGTGGTCCGACACTGACCTTTTCCTTTACGAGAACCGAAGCAGCCGCCTTTGGCCGGAGCCGGGCCCTGGTTGACGGGCATGGTCTCTGCATAGCGCTCGCAGCCTGGGACTTCACGGTGAACCTGATAGGACAGATTCCTCAGGAGGCAGACGCTGTTCTCCACCAACTACACAAAAACAAAAAACAAACAAACAAAAAATCAAAAGAAATGATAAAATCTGAATACAAGCCGTCATCGCTTTCATCTCATACACAAGGACAATATAAATATTGAATATCAAATGTTTCAACTGTAGACAAGTATCTCCACTGAACCTTATTATCCACATCGTTGCGGTTGATCTGTGATTGGACGATGTACATGAGTGAATCCACCAGCCCCGAGCACTCCCTCAGCTTTCGCCTGGCCTCGCTGCGCTCTGAACTCACATTCCTGTTGGTGGCGGTAAAGAAGAAGCACATAATTGTATGCTTACTCAAAATAAGCCAGTTCTTTGTTGCTTTCCATCGCTGGCATACCTAAGGCAGCCAGCAGTGTTGGTCAAGGCGGTCTCCCACTCCAGATGGCGTGGTTTGCAGCTTTCTTCTCCTCCGCCATTGCTCCCTCGTTCCCAGCCCGAGTGTGGAACGATCACTTCATCGGCGAGGGCGTGCAGGGCGTGGTCCACAATCTCCATCTTCACTGAATCATGTGACGAGAGGTTCCACAAGGTGCCTGGGATGATGATATTATATGGTTAATATCAAAAAGGTGGAACATGACAACGGTTCAAAAAATTTTTTTTTTAAATCAATCAAACTGGAGGAACAACTTGCACATTTGCCACTTTTATGACCAAATGCATATTTGCATTGATTTAAACAAAAAGAATCCTGAATGTTTAACAAAATCGGGGGCAACTGTTCATTAGGGGTAGCTGGAGCTGAGCCCCTTTGCATGCAAAGTATGTTATTTCTTTAAGTTTATCGACAATATTTTCTTATCTGTGAATAAAGCTTCCTCCTAAATTGCACATAATTTGTGTGTGAGGACAGTGCTCCTTGGATATTGATCTCCTCTTGCCACTTCGGGTACAGTACGATTCCCGTTAAGAAATATAAGGCCCCGGTTTGATTCTTGTCTTCACATTTTTTAAACAAAGAAATTTTAAAACAGGATTTCGGAGCAAGCAGAGGTACCTGTGATGGTGTCAGTGAGGTCCTGGTCACGAGTTTTCCTCAATAGCCTGACCAAAGCAGGCACGCCATCGCAGTTCTTGATGGCGATCTTATTGTCCTGATCCCGCCCATATGAAATGTTCTTTAGTGCCCCACAAGCTGAATGATGCACTTCTTTACTGGGGTGGTCCAGTAGTGACACCAAGGCCGGGATGCCCTTCAGGCGACGCACCTCTGACTTGACCTGCAGACACATTAAACACAAGTCTCGTATGAGATTGACTGAACACTGACCATTAAAGCTATTCAAACCGCAAAGAGAAAGAATAATATCACTCATTGGCTGCTGCTGGGTGAGAGAGGCTTCACCTTGTCATTTTTGAAAGTAAGATGCTGGAGGAAGGCGGCTGCGTTCGTCTTGACTGGGTCCAGGCGGTAGTTCAACATGGCAATGACCTCAGGGAGCTCCGGCTGTCTCCACGAGGTGGGAGGACCTTTTCTCAATGTACTGTCCAAAGAAGCCATGCTCCCTCTCTCCATTGTCATGGGAACGCCCCAAGCGTAAGGATCCACTCCTCCCATGTCCCCATCGAGTGTGTCCTCACAACTCCTGCATGTCGGAGAGAAACATTTGCTTTCTGTCCTTTGTCAAATCAGAGATTAATCAAGGCTGATGAGCCGAATACAGATCAGTGCCTTCGGGTTTTACCTGAGCCTTCGTCGGTCCATACCCCCAGGGCCTGCTCCAAGGCGTGGCATGGTACCGTAGCCTCCTGGGTGCATAGGTGGAGGCCCCATACCGTAGTCATCATATCCCACACTACGCTGATCGTCCTCCAAACCGTAGGGGGCGTGGCCATACCGCATATCCATCGCCGAGCCCATGCCTCTCATTCCACGGCCCACCTGGGGCTGCGCCGCATACGGGTCCATCTGACGGCTTGGGGCCCGATAACCAGAGTCCAGGGTTCTGTAGCCATCGACCGGCCTGAAGAAACGGGGAAGGAAATGACAAATGTGTAATCCCCTCCACAGAAAAATACAATCCAGCATGTGTCGGTGTAGTTCTCCATTCGTTGACATCAAATTGACAAATGTCTATATAGCTGTGAATGCAGACGTCTTATATATTTTTCATAGAATGAAACAATGAAATGAATGAAACAATAAATGCAGGTTAGTGGATCATCTACCCTGCCCTGGCTCAGAGCCAGTTGGAACAGCCCCAGTCACATAGGCCTCAAATTTAAATATGAATACACAAATGTTAACGCATCAAACCTGTATCGATCATCCATGTGTGAGCCCCGGCTTAGACTGGTGTATGCCTCAGATGGCGGACCTCCCCGATAGTCATTGTAGCCGCCCACAGGCTCGTAGTGGTAGTTCCTCGGCACGGTGGCAGTAGGGTAGTCACCACCAGGCGGCCGGTAGGGCCGGTCAAGCGTGGCACTGTAGATGCCCATACCGGGCATTGTCAAGCCTCCATCAATGGACATGGAGTCAGAGGGCAGAACGGTGCGCGAGATCGGCTTCTTCATCTGAAGGAGAACAAGATCAGAACTGGCATGTCAAACTGTTTTGGGGGAATTTTTTTTATTTAAATAGAGTCTGTAGTCATCAATTCAACAGAAATGTGTCATAAGGACCGACCCCGTTATCCATCCGCCGTGTGGTTCCTTCCTCAGAAAAGACAGAGTGCACTTCATGGGAATCATCCTCGGGCGTGTAGCTCTCGTCGAGAGCGCCATGTGCAGGGTCCACCATTCTGTACTGTAAGCACACACACACACACACACACACACACACACACACACACACACACACACACACGTTTGACCCCTGACCAATAATGAACAAATGCAAAAGAAATCATTTATTTCACATCTGTATCGGGATGTTCACAAACGCATACCTGTGTGCCGTTTATATAAGAGTCAGTCAGTTTCAGCCGCTCTATGTCTGCATCACATAAACGCCCGTTCTGGAATTAAAGGGAACAATATTCCATTTATGTCTTGCAAACATTTGCCGGGGAAAAAAACAAATGCAAAAAAGTTCACTTGAAGTCACGTTACCCAGGGATGATGTACTTTCTCACAACCAACCCAGATGAAATTACTGCTACTGAAGCACATTCAGTGCCGATCAAACCTTCTCAGCATGTTTATGGTCTGTGAATCACTGCCAGACACAGAGGAGGACATTTGGAGTGCAGCCATTCATCCTCACACTCCACTTCCTCCTGCACCAAAAGTCTTGCATAATCACTGACTGTTCAACTTGGATAGTTTCTAGACAACACTTAAAAATGCAGAGTGTGGCGCAATGTCATGAATTTCAGTAATCAGGCGCGATAGCAGGAAACCTTTGTCCGATCGTCCAGTCACACAGTTAGATTTATCAGCATGCCATACTGCAACCGATGTCGTGTCCACAAGGAGGCAGGTCTGCATTTAAAAAGCAGCGGATGTGCAGACTTCATCACAGTAATCAGAGAGGCAAGAATTCCTCTATAGCCGGTCTCTTTCTATAATGCCAACTGATCTACAATCAACTCTTTGGATCTGTGCTGGCAGAGCAGCCTTGTCTATCTTCACTAATATTTATAGTGATAAAACATAGACACTCAGCACAAGGTCAACCAGACAAATTTCCTTCCAGCCTTCCAAAGATGTAAAGACACAAGGCAGAAACATATAATCTATATCACCAAGTGCTAAAGAAACAATGTAGCAGACTCTTTGCCTGAAATCCGAAAATGTCCATCTCTAAATAAGAGTAACCTGCCAAAATAACAGATCTGCTGTAATTGCCAACTTACTGGTGATTTGAAAAAATTGCAACAACAAAAACTAAATATTTTAATACGAGCACGAATGATGGGGTAGGGCTATTATAAGCAGACTAGAGCAGTCAGGTAAAACAGGCACATTTTTGAAGTAAAGCATTTGACATGGTCATAATAAAAGTATTCACTACACATGTTTAAAGGTTGATGGACAGAAAGAACAAATTCCACCAAATTACTATTATTATTATAAACATGTTTAAAATTTAAAAAAAAATCTTGATTAGTAAAGACAAGAACTGAAAATCTGTGCATTAAATGAAAACACAACATTATAAACGATGAAACTCAATTGGACACACGACTGTGTGACACATGCACAACAAATGACAGAATTTCGTAACGCGGCATGCTGAAACAGGGAGGAAAATAACTGAAATTCCACGACGGGGGCTGCTGAAAGGTAGACGTGCGTGTCAGAGAGCATCCGGAGAGGGACACAGAAGGCATGCGATGATCCTCGCAAGGAATGGAGAAAGCAGAGCAGGCATGAACTGGTGTGCTGATGAGGGTCGAAGAAATGTACACAGGCAAATGCTGGTTTGACCGCTGATGGAGGCCAGTAGGAATCAGCCAAACGACTGATAGATGAATGGCAAAAAGGTTTAAAACTGATGCATGAAGTCAATGGAAAGGCGAGAGAGAATGATGGCCCATGTACTTGGTGCTGAAGTGAAAGATGAAGGCGGCAGACACTCGTGGGAGGCCACAGATTGGGATGCTTGGGTTCTCGGGGGAGTGTTACCTGCATGTGAGGGAGTGGGCGACCCAGGGCAGAGGGGCTGGTGGCAGGGAGGCCCACCCTCCTCCTCTCCTCCTCCAGCGCCCGGGTCAGCTGTTCAAACTGCACCTCCTGCTCCCTGACCGACTCCAGCAGAGCTGCTGCGCTCTCACACTGCTCCATACACACTACACGGCCCCAAGGGGAGAGAGGGGGGCATTACACAAACACATACAGCCTCAGAAGAGCACCATAGCGCAGGCCGCCCGCGTCCAACAAGAGCAAGCACGCCAGTGAATCAAGATCACATGGACGCAGGATTTCTGCTGCCGATAGGAGGAATTATTTCGTCCCATCTGATCTTGTTTGGTGACTTGATGCCGAGATTGCCTTCTTGGAAAGCTACTGGCACTGCGGGGATTGCACAGGAGTTGATCCCCTGTCCGGACTTTTGTGAAGAAACTAAAGTAGCCACCAACGCAAAGACGTGTCTGCTAAAATCTAGCATGGCAGACCCACTCATTCCTAATTATTTCCATCTCATGACTCGTGTTACAGCTGGAAATACAGCAGAAATGATTTCAAGTGAAAGAAGGAAAGAACAAAAATATAAACTATCCCACGGGTGCCATCTCAACCTCATACCTACAGTGCTGTGTAGTTGAGGCCCGGCAGTAGACATAATAAAAGATAAACAGAGGAGGAGGAGAGCAGAGACGATAAGAAGGAAGAGTGTGATTCTTTAAAAGCCTCCTTGCTGCAATGACCATAAATTTTTCAGCACATTAATATCCATGCTGTCGCAGTAGTTAAGGCAATATTGTATTTTTCAATATCACATCAACCCCTCCTGCAAGAAGATCAATAAAATAGCACGTGAACACGTGGAGCCTCTCTCGAGAGAGAGAGTTCCACACCCAAAGTGACAAATTAAAGAGCATCAGTGCAAATGTCCCTCAAAAGTAGACAGAGCTCACGAGAATAAGTGTTGTCTGTTTGATTACATATGAATACATTACGTCAGAGAAGACGATATATGCCATTACGCAAGTGAGGAGGGACTTTTGAACATTTTAACCTTGGAAGGAGAACACAGCGATGCACAAAATTTTAACCAAGGACAATGTCATGCACCATTTTTCTGGTTTAACCCCACGCATTACGGACAATCATCTCAAAACCCATTGAGAGAAAATCTAAAAAAAAATACACACCTTCACCTGTGGGCGTGGTTTGGCGGAAGAGGTGAGAGATCCCGCAGAGGTCAAAGGGGGCAGCTCTAGTTGCTCATGTGGAGAAGGTCACCGAACCACCAAGCCCAGAAACAAGAAGGAAAGGACTGTAGGAGAGAAATAGAGGGGTGGGTGGGAGAGAAGACCACAGGCAGGGAAAGAGGGAGGGAAAAGGTCCATTACTGAAGGCACCTCTGCTTGAAAAACAGCAACATAGTGAGAATACCATATAAGTGTGTCAACAGAGTTGTATTTGTTCTGAGAGCAGAGAAGCGCAGCAAGACACAGCAGCATACAGTAGCCCGTTGGACACAGCCTGTATTTACTCAACATTCGGGCCAGTATGCGGCCATGAGCTGTGGGAAGCTGACCAACCTGCCACTCTATCAGGACCAGGGAACATCCAACGTCAGCACAAGAGAGAAAGAGGTTTTTCCAGATAGCAGAGAACCACATGTTCCCTTATCGGCTCTTGTTTTCCTTTCTAAAGCGTACCCTTGCTTACTTTGTTTGTCTTCCAGCTTTTTCGCTCTCTAATCAACCTTCATCCCCCTCTGGCACAACTCTTTAAGCCTGCAACTCGTGTACTTACAACTTGACTGTGTTTTGCGTCTTCCCTTAAAACCCTTTTCATCCCAACTTTTAAAAAAAAGAAGCATCAAAGCCAAACAATTCAACAGTGGAGACACTGACAGAGCCTCTTATCTAACCGATACACCCTATGCTTGAAAGGTGAATAAACGTAGATATTGCCACACATCTACCTGTATGACCGGTTGGATGAGGTAGAGGAGATAAGAGGAGGGGCAAACAAATTTGAGCATCCGCGTCTCTCCGTCTAGCCAACCTGCGCATGCTCACTTCTGAGAGTTGGTCGTTCGAGCAGCAAACAGGTGTCTATATCCGACAGGTCGAGTATTACCAAGTGCAAACAGAGACAGGGCGAAGGTGTAATAAGTTCAAGAGATGTGATGAGTGACTCAGTTTGAGTTTGCGTCAGGCTGTGGAAACCGAGCAAGACAGACGGTGATATCATCACCATGGGCAGATTACTATGAAACTGTAGTGGTTATTTCACTGGTATCAATTCGGGTTTGGGCCACATCTAATCCTGTTTGATAATTCAAATCCATGACTTAGACAAACACACAAAGATGATTTTGACCCTTAGGAAAAAAAAAGAAGAAGAAAAAAAAAAAGTTTGAGGAGTGCCTACTGTGGGAATGAAAGGGAGTAAACTGGGAAGGCCTGATGAGAAAACAAGGAGTGGCCAAAGCGCGTTTCCCAACACAAAGGAATCTGTAAGAACTAAAAGTAGGATGTGCATGACTGTGGGATAAGGCTAGCTGACAGGAAGACATTATGTCACAGACACACACACTCAACCAGAGTCATTACCTTGTACCTGAGCAAATCACAAACCGCTGTGCTGACCCACACACGTCTATATATGGTCATAGATTGGTCAGGGCCCACATTATCCACAGCAGAGGAGCAAGAGCATGAGAGCCACAAACAGATTGAACAAAGACGACGATGAGGGAAAGAGAGCACTAACAAGAGAGCTTGAGTATGGTGGGGGATGGAGATAAGGGAGAGAGGGCCAAATAAAAGATAAAAGCTAATCTCACATTCCTAGCATTGTCTCATGTCAATTGAGTGCAGCAGCCCACCCACTCATTCACTGTAAAACGACCTTAGCATGACACTGGCTCATCACCATTCAGAGATCCGTGTTTGTGTTGTTGGAGCATTTCAAGGCAAACTTGCTGGTCACAGTGACACCAGCACAGACAGAAATCATTTCTGTTGAGCACACTTCCTTCTGATATTATAAACCGCATTACAGCATTGGCCTCAGCTTATCCCACACACACACACAAAATAATCCATAACAGTCTGTGAGGTATCTTGTTTCACTAATGAGCCCAACTGTCCATTTGACAAGACGAATTATAAACTGAGATTGACATTTCTTGGCAGACACAGATGGGAATGTGAAATTGTGTGTGCGCCTTTTGACCGAAGCCAGAAGGGAATTTGCAGCTGTCAGTCCGGGAGGTTGGCGAAACAATGAGAAGTTTGTGCAACTGAGAGCACAAGTGTGAAAAGAGCCGGACAGCAAGGCTAACATCGTTGGACACATTTGACAGTTTTGTGCATGCGCTGGAGCTCGTGTGCGTTTCTGTGGGGTGGGGGGGGGGGGGGGGGGGGAACCAGATAAATTTGCTCCAAATAGACACATGACTTCTGTCTGCTTCCCTCACAGCTGTTAGTTTTGGCCTTGAAAGTCATCTGTGAGTTTCGTTCAACAATGAAATCAATCAGTGTTGTCCCACGCCACTCCCCAGCCTCCCTCTCACCCACTTCCAGAGAAACAGGATGTTGCGAATTCAACGTCAAGAGATCTTTAAAAGGACTTGATGGCTTCTTTGGCTTACCATGAATCCTTTTCCTTCACGCAACTGCTCGTGGACAAACCATGAGAGCCCCGAGTACATACACATTAATACTCCACCTACCCTAATGGAGGAAACAAACCATCAGTCTATGATCTTTCGCAGTAAAAACCCCCCATGCACAATACCATGATCATGCGACCACTAGCCACTTCCTATTTTACTAATACTGTTCCCCATCTCCTGTTTGCTGTTCTGTTTTCAAAAGATCTCTCTGTTAAACAGCACGGTGGTGCATTTACACGCAACTCATTTAGATTTCAAAATGACCACATAGCTGGAGGCATTTTTTTGCCAAAGTGATTTAAATTTACATCCACAAAGACAAAAAAAAGAAAGAAAATAAGGTATTCATTCACAACAAAACCAACACATCATATGCACAGCTTTCCAATCACTCACTTCAAAAGGAAAGCAAATTGTGTTCTTCCATAAAAGGTCATGTCATGAACGCCTTGAACAAATCAAAAGTTTAAAATGTCAAGTAATGACTAGTGAGGTCAACAGCAGCATATGATCGACCCCTGACACACCACAAGTCATATCTACATCCATCAGTCAGCATGACTCAGTCCACCCTGTCAGAAGACATCTGTGATCCTGGGCTCACGTAACCTACAATGCCGCTTTTGTCGAAACTCGGGTTAGTGAAGTCCACACCTGCTGCCAGCAGCAAAAACTCCCACTGAAGTAAAAATGCACATCTGTTCGCACATCTTCAGGTGACAGACACTGTAATTTGCTGATCGTCCGCGCAAAGCCACCGGTGCTGGTTTAAGATGTGCACGCCTTCTAATGGGATTGAAGCTTTACTCCACTAATCCACTTACCCCCTAACACATACACACGTGATGTGCGCACACAGACACACTAGACCCTTTGTGGATTAACCTGCTCACCTTTCAGACAGCAGACACAAAAGGAGTCTCTGTTGGGAGCATGCATCAACAATCAAACAGTGACTTGGAGATAAACAGTAATAAAAAAAAATAAAAAAAGCCGACATGTGGTGTTATTAATGCCTTGGCACCTGTAAGCGCTCAGAACCCACAGCAGGTAATACCTGTGGTGCTCGAGTATTGTGTAAACATAAACCAGGACAGAGTTTACAGCAATGCCAGTAAACTACACCACAACATGTGCCTACATGTAACCTGTGTTTACAAGGACGAGCTGGTTTGGTTGTGTTATATTCAGGCTGACAGTTATTCCCACCCATAAGTTTTCCAAAGAAAACAAGCCAACACAGAACCCACCCAACAGGTTCAGACTGACAAACTAACAAATCACAGGCTGTGAAATCAACTGCTAACAGAGGACCACCGCCACTCCAAGACGGCATCAAACACGTCAAACAGCTCCATGTGTAAACCTTGTCAAACAACTGAAAAAGGCTTACGACTGCCTTCAGGTACTCCGGGATCTCTGGAGGCTTTTCAACAGGGAAAGCCGGTGGCGTGATAAGAGCGCAGTCTGAAAAAACTGCCAGCGCCTGACAGAAGATGCGAAAATCAAGACATTAACTGCATCTCTAACTAGGTCAAGCAGAGATGCATCCTGAAAGATACATACTCAGTAACTACAGAGAAATGAAATAAGGAAGAAAACAGAAAAATGCTGGCAAACAAAAAAAAAATAACAGCACAGGGAAAAGTAGCAACACAGATCTACTTCCTTTTTAGTTCAAACATTCAGTAAAGCACATTTATACGTTTTTAGTTCGAATTTCAAAGAGTTTATTAAACTCAGAAAACAGACTATTTCAACTTGCCTCTACATCTGATTCACCAACACTGTTTGAATAGCTCAGCACTAATAAATTATTACGGTATTTAGAAAGCCTTGCCGTTTCCAAATGAAAGGATAACAAACTAAAACATCAAATAAAATTAAATCCGGAGTTCAGCTGCCAGAAGAACAAGCGAAATTCAAGTGAAGAATATAAGAAACAAATTCCCTGAAGGAGATCAGATGAAAAAGTCAGGGGAGACAGTTGATAAATCATTGTGTTGTCCTTCCTCCCTCGTTAGAATCAATACGTGATAAACATTGCCGTTTTTTTTTTTAATACAATCTGATTTAATAGCAACACTAGACCACGGCGCTTGATGCACAATATAGACTGTTCGCGAAACAGCAATTCTGAATGCCTGAATAGTCGAAGCATTCAAGTGAATAAAGCCTCGACTGAAACGAATCGTCGTACAGTAAAACGTGCACGGAGCTGCCGGAGCAGGCTATAACCAGGCTGCCGTGAAGCCGCCGGATCGTCACCTCCTAAAGCCAGACTGAACTCCGAAAAACCCTCTCCTCCTCCTCTTCCTCCTCCTGGCCACGAACCATCTGGAGGAGCGAGCACTGCCCTGTTGGATCTCGCCAAAAAAAACAAAAAAAAACAACAACCCACAATTGATTTGCTAACGTAAGACACTAATGTGGGGCAGCAGCGAGAGAGAGAGGAAAAAAAAAAAAAACAGAAAGCCGTCGATATAAACTGACTCTCACGAACAAAGACTCACGCGTTTGAATCGCTGGTATAACGACACGATCCGAATAAATGACAACGCTGGAGATCAAATCAAACCTCAGTTGGCTCAAATGCTCGCTCGTCGCCCGTGTTGACCTGGTTTGGCTGTCTCGCTGCGTTAGCATCACAATAACCCACAGAGCCCTGAAAGACCGCTGCCGACAACTGATGTTTCGGTTCCATTGGCTTGCCGTTTAAGTGGTGACCGACTTCCTTTTAACGGCGGATATTTAAAATCCCGACAGAAATTCGCAGCTATTCTGGCGAACGACATTTAACATTAAAGTTTACAGTCTTGCACCTTTTACGAGTCTCATTTCAGTATCCGTGATCAGCAGCATCGGGGCACTCCTGATGAAGTTGCTCACCAGTTAACACGGAAACCAACGAATCCGAAACACCGTGCTAGTGTTAGCCTAGCAAACACAGATTAGCCACTGGAGTTAGCGGGTTAGCCGAGCGGCCTTCGGAGCCACCGCGGGCTTGTTTTAGCGCAAAGCCAGCAAAGCCACGTTTGAGTCTCCAAAAGAGATGAAGCGACCGAGTGATGAAGGTGAAGCTTGGGACTTTAACTTTCGGGTGAGCGCGGTGAGCTAACGTTAGCCGTGCTGCTTCATCTGTCGATGATGTGACCACTCCTTTGCCAACGCTGCAGTGCAACACTTCTCTGTGGACAACACAAACAAGAAGCAACTCCCGACGTTCAAGTAAAACCACTCACCTTGCTCTCGGTATAAAAAAAAAAAAAAAAAACCTGCCCCGACTCCCTTTCCACGATAGTCCCGTATTTTTTTTCTTCTTCTTCTTCGTGTTTTCTGCACTCTGCTACCCCTCCTCTTCCCCGGGTTCTGGGTCAAGCTCGTTAAAGACGAAGCGACATCACCGAGTTTTCTATCAGACGAGGGGGGCGGGATCAACAAGCGGCTTTTACCGTAAACACGGCGCGCGCACATCTCCTGCTCCCCACACACAGGTGTGTGTCACGAGTCTGCAGGAATGGAGCGTCCATTCATTAAAACACGCATCTATCAAGAAGAATGATTTTACTAGAGAACAAGCAGGACTGGCTATTATTTGTTCACGGGAACAAATAATATAAAGCACCGAGCCACAAATTCCACCCTCTTCAAATTTTATTTCTTTGTAAAGCTTTTATGAGTTTCTTATATTTCTTTGTAGAGCTCTGTGAATTTCCTTGTGTTTGAAATGTGCTCTATAAATAAATTTCCTTGCCAAAATGCATATATTTTTTTTTTCAACAAAGCTTTTAATAGTCTTGAATGTTGTGCACTCTCAGCTATTTTATTTTTGCCGAAGATACTTTTACAAAAATGCACTTGTTTTATCTTTGTCCTATTTTTTTTTTTGTTAGAATTGCTGTCTATATAACTAGATTATATTTGGGCTGGGTTATCTTTCTTTTTTTGTAAATAAAAGCATATTTTCTAATGTACAAATAATACAGCATATGTACTGATGTTTCACTTATTTTTCATCAGCTCCATTTGTAAAACTCCACTTGTAAAACTTAAATTACCTGAGTTTAGAATTGTCTTCTTCTTCTAAACATGTAACATAGTGACTAAACCATAAACTCAAAACTTCCTCCACCAGGACAACTAATTGTATCACTATTTGACCTAATCATTAAATTTTTTAAACTTGATTTTAAAAGTATTAGTAGTAGTAGTAGTATTTCTTTTAAATAAACTGAATTAGTCAGTAACATTCTCTTCTAGCTGGACTTGCAGACTATGAATAAAAGGCAAATAAGTGACCTAAACTCTGCTGCATGATAGGAAAATACCTCCCACCACCTCCTGGCCTGTCCCACTTATTTCCTTGTCACTGCCTTCTTGCGCTCTCTTGATCTCTCTCTCTCACACACACACACACACACACACACACACACACACACACACACACACACACACACACACACACACACACACTGATGTTTCATTGATTGCCCAAGAACAATGGTCAGAGAGGAAGTAGCGTTCAGAGGGGAAGTACACCAGCAGCATTCCACACCAACGCGACAACTATTGTCACACTAAAAACCACTACCAGTGACCGTCTCATCCCCCACATGGGCTTGATCAATGCACACTACTGGTAAACAGTCCCACTCTGTATGAATCATGTTTGACTGCAGCTATTTTGGTATCACTCTGTCACTGCACCTCGAAAAGTCAATTTACGCTCCATCCTGAATGTTTTAATGTTTACTTTCTTAATCTGCGCGGGTTGCACATTCAAGTATCCAGCCACACGCTTATAAGAGCTTTGTTGTGTTTTAGTTGTCAATAGTCAGTTGAAACTTGTTTCGCAATACATTTAGGGTGGGCTGGGTGGAAAAAAGGAACAATGCAAGGAATTTCCCTGGGGTTGTCCTCCCCCTCCTCCCACCCGGAGCCGTGTTTCAGTATGAGTAAACTTGAGGTTCAATACATACAGGCTACAAAAACAATGCTGCTCCCTAGAGGTGCAAAATGAGACTCAGCAGACATTAGAAGAAGTACAAACACACCTGTATTAATCCATGAATGCATATCCAAACTAAAAAAAATCTACAAACAGGACCTACACGAAGTGATTATTGCCCAGTCACAAACAAGCTGGGAGGTTAAAAATAATAGGAGCTGCTGTAGACATGCCAGTAGAGGTAGTTTGTTTCAATAGAAAATTTACATATACACACATGAAAGTTAAAACCGATGTCAGTTTCCCAAATGTTAAATAAAGACTTGAAGTATGAGCAGCACCCATTGAGATGAATGATCAAGTATGCTTGGCTGGATTTCGACAGTTTTGTGATCTGAAAAAAGTGGGACATTCAAAATAAAAAAAATTAAAAATAAATATGTTTACATCAATCCTAACTTACATTAGGTATCTCTTGATTTGGGTAAACAAAAAGTAATCAACAGAAACAGCTGCCAATACTTGGCAAATGAACGAGTTGGACAATTGGGTTACGTTTGATTACATTTTGTCAAGATCAATCAAAATATCAAACTGTTGAAATGTCAGCCGCCACACACTGAGCGCACAGTCGGGGAAAAAAAAAAAAAAAAAAAACCCCAATGATGTGAAATCCACATCAACACGCTGGATGTCCTCGTGGGTTTATGGTCAGAAGACCCCGTTGGAGTTGTGTGTGATCATGTGTCTGCGCAGGTTGCTGGGGTTGTTGAAGCTGGCGGGACACTGGTTGCATATGTACGGCTTCTCTCCGGAGTGAGTCCTCATGTGGATCTTCAGGCTGCCGTTCTGCGTGAAGCGCTTCCCGCACTGCGAGCAGGCGTACGGCTTCTCCCCCGTGTGGATGCGCATGTGGATGCTCAGTGTGGTCTTGTTGACGAACGACTTCCCGCACATGGGGCACGGGATGGGCGACTCCCCGGTGTGACTCGCCCGATGCACGATCAGGTCTTCGCGGGTGAGGAAGCGCTCGTTGCAGAAGCTGCAGTCCAGCGACTTGTTGACGCCGTGGGGGTAGACGCCCTGCTGCGGGCCGAACTGACCGCCGACGTGACTGGGGTGCCCCGCCTGGCCCTCGGCGCCCGCGATCGTCGATTTCAGCGCCGCGGAAGACATCTGCGTGGCGTGAGTCAGTTCGAGGCGGCTGTTTCTACCCGACGCCACGCTGTTGTCCTGCATGGCGCTCATCGGCGCCCTGTCGTTGGCGCCCGTGGCGAAACTCAGGAGGGTGTCGTGGGGGACGCTGTGGTCGGACAGCGAGGTGAACGCCTCAAGCTCAGACGCGGAGAAGAGGGTGTCGACCTGGTCTCTTAGAGGGCCGTCTCCTCTCCCGTGAACGCTCACGATTCTCAGGTCTTCCTCGTGTGCCAAACACGACGAACCCGATGACTCCACATTCTGCGTCTCAAGGGAAACGCCGGCCTGCATACTGTGGCTTCCAAACTCATCCTGACCTGCGAGGGGCGGAAGAGGATAAGCACACGTGAGGGGCCGCTGTCAAACTCGCTTCTCATCTGGGTCGAGGCCATACCGCTGTGTGTGCTTTGGAAGTAAAACGATGTCACCGTGTGTGACGGTTTCTCACCATCCACTGGCTCACATCCACCGACGTCATCTTCGTCTTTGATCAGGATAACGTCGAGGGTCTCCTCTTTCGAACACTGGAAAATAATAGCAGATAAGCGTAAGAAAAACCCCATAATAAAACAATAACTGCACATACACATCACTGTACGAACCTGCACTTGCGTGACTGCAGGGGAGATATTACTGTCTGATTGCAGAGTAATGGAAGCAGCTTCCACAACAGCTTTCTGGGCCACTGGAGACTTAATAACAACTGCAAGATGGGGGGAAAAAAACATAATTAATAGTCAGGCCACAGTAGAGAAGAGAAAAATAATCAGGAGGGGTGCATTGTTCAGAACAGAGGAGAGGTTTGTTTATGTCCTCGAAACCACATTTCTGACTAACATTGATGTTATGTAAACACAAATCAGCTTCTTCAGTTGTTAAGAAGCAATCTGACTGAATTGTTTTATTGAAAGCTCCAGCAGTGCTATTAATGATTTTCTTTTATAGCAGCACTGCAGATAAAAACCTTTATCTAATCTATGAGAACATTAATCAATTAAAATATTGTAAAAGGCAGTGATAAGGGAACATGTCAAAACCCATGTTTTTTTTACATTAACCGAATGGGCTGACACATTTCATGTATTTAAGATTGTTAAACTTTTATGTTTTTGCAGTTTCATACATTTCTTATAATGTATCTCAATCTTATTTCAATTTAGCTTTTCTCTACATTTGTTGCTGGTTTCCTGCTGTTTGTCTTCATGTACCGGTAAAGCAATTTACAAACTGTCTGTGGATACAGTATAAATCAAACTGTATTTACAGAACGCAAATACAGAATATAACAAACCATCAACATGCAAGACGAGGCAGGCTGCATTATTAAAGCGGCTGTGGCTGCGGGATAGTTTTAATCCAAGTCTTGTTCCCCAGTTTCGATCATTCAGACAATAACAAACAATCAACATGGCTGCCTCCTACAGTGTTGCTTTATTGCTGATGAAAAAAACAAACAAAACAACAACAAAAAACTCCTCATCAACAAAAAGGGAAATGAAGTTGCTGATGTCTTACAAAACTTGGATTATTTAATGGACTCTGGTTACTACGAGTCACTTGTGAATCTGATCCAGTGTTTGACTCATGGTGAGGATCCAGGTCTGAATGTTGTACCAAATCCGAAATAATGAGTCCACGGTCTCTTATTATCTGATCCCGTGAGTCATCCGTCGGGCTGAGGACACAAGGCGAGGTATAAGCCGACTCATCAAAAAAAGGCTGCAGACTGAGACGATTCAGTTCGCCGACTTTACTCCACTGCTGGCGTTAGTCAGGCCTTTACGATCGACTCAAGTGAACCAGATTACTTTCATGAGTAACTCGAGTCAAATTAAATAAACATGCTTCACACCCTTATGGCGCTTCTCTTTTGTTGTTGTGTGAACTGGGAAATGGGACTTTCCCAGCAGGAAACCTTCTCAGTTAACATGGAAAAAGGTCGTGAGGTACAAGGGTTATTTTAATGGAACAAAAAACTACCCGGAAGCCACGATTTCAGTTTATTTGTCTATCGGTTTATTTCAGCTTAATATTTGATTTCGGACGCCAGGGTTCTGAACATATGTATTTCATTCTAAAAAGGGCAATGGCATTTTTTTTTTTTTACACATTGAATTTGAAGTGCAATAAAGACAAGTGAGCACTATGTTCCATTTTTATGGAAGTAAAACTGTGCCATCAGATTCTGAATTCGAATTTCTAACTCTGAATTTTTTCACCATCGAAATCAGACTTTGAATTTGAAAAGCTGTCTAAAACATCTAAAAATATTCAGTGTGTAAAAATTCAATGTGTCTAAAAATTCATCTGCAAAAAAAAATTCGGCTGCAAAAAAAATTCGGCTGCAAAAAAAAATTCGGCTGTAAAAAAAATTCGGCTGCAAAAAAAATTCGGCTGCAAAAAAAATTCGGCTGCAAAACAGCCAGAATATCTGTGCCATCAGGACGATGCAATCGATACCTGTCTCATTCACCCAACATCCAATCAAGGGAAGCTTTGTTGGTCACGTGACAAGTGCAACACTGGGCAGGAGCGCCCAGGATTTTCAATCAGCCATGGAGGCCAGCGGTAGTGACGGCGCTTCGGTGAGTATTTGCCATTTATGTCTGTAAATCACACATTGCAAATCACCAGAAGTTATGAAGCAACATATGTGGCGAACTTTTAATGATGTGTGAAAATGTTTTCAAAGAAATTACATTTACTGTATGCAATGTTTTACATGCAGAAAATAGTTAAATTGTCTCCTGTTTGATTTTTTTTTAATGTCCATTGAATACTCTAATCTGCGAAATGCTTGTTATGGCAAAAACATTTTTTAACAAACATAACCAGGTCATTGACGGTGGTGCTAGAAACACTATTGCAGGGGGAGGGAACCCGCGCTCCGGAGGCATGTGGCTCTTCGGTAACGTCTTCAGTAATGTTTTGGATAATATTGTTTTCAAAGCATGGAGTTATTAGTATGCAGAATGAAACATTTTTGTATACTGCTTGTTTCATGTTACTTTATTACATATTTCAATTAAAATTGTCTCCATTTGTAGGGCCTGGATATTCCTGACATTGACTGGAAAAACAGTGGACTTCCTTATGATGATCACTCGAGCATCGTTGTTCCACACACAGGATGCCCACTGACTGATGGACAAATGGCAGCTTTAAGAGCTGCAGTTCACCCAAGAGCTGCTCCAGTGCTTTGGCAGTGACATTTACATTGCTTCTGTTCAATTTTGTGAGCAATTCCTTCATGTCTGAAGGAATTAATCAGAGAATCAGCTCTGAGTTTTGTATGTTGTAGCTTGAGTGTTGTAACAATGTAACAAAGACTTTCAATTGTGTAATATGGAAATAAAATCAGTGTCCACTTTATAAGTTGAATACTTGGAACATTGCATATGTCAAACTAGAGTAAGAAGGGCAAGGAATCTCACAGTGCATGGTTCAGAGAATCGGTGGGTTGCTGTTCAACAAATGCAACAATTCAGTCAAGTCTTGGAAGTGGGATCTATGCAGTCAAATTTATTTGAACAATTAACAAACATCAACACTACTTACTTTGGACAAACAAGAAATTCAACCGTTCTCATTTCTTAAATTTGGATTGTATAAATGAAAAACTTATCCAGACATCCAGAGCTCTCAAACATGTAATTTAGGCTTGGAAACATGAACTTTTCACTTTACCTAAATACAGGCCCAATATAGTAACTCACACAGGACCAAATCCCGTATGGCAAGTGGCAATGCATGCCAGGATGTCGTTTTTAAAAGAATTGTAGTCCGTATAATGTCCTGGGATGCACAAGGTCTCAAAGCAGGTGGAGGCCGTGGGGTGTTTGCCACTGATGATTTGGATGGTGAGACTTTGTGGCAGAACCTCCCATCCAGTCCAGAGCTTGACCAGGTCATTTAATTCACTTGCA
The DNA here is from genome assembly GCF_963422515.1 of Blennius ocellaris. Taxonomy (NCBI): domain Eukaryota; kingdom Metazoa; phylum Chordata; class Actinopteri; order Blenniiformes; family Blenniidae; genus Blennius; species Blennius ocellaris. The sequence continues at coordinate 8,099,261 of NC_137658.1, read as the reverse complement.
GCTGCTATAGAGTAGAGTAAAATAGATTATGATCACGTGTACTCTGCGCACACTCAGACATTGGTAGCATGAGGAGGCCTTAAACCTACCATTGGCTATGAACTGTCCTACATAGCTCGACGTGCAGCATTTTGCTTGAATTGAGCAATCGTCCTCATCATCACTGTCATCTTGAGGCCATGTGATCCGCTGAAGAAGAACCTGCATTGAAAAAATAGCATGATAATAACTGATCATTTATCTAGAAACTAGAACTTCAAAGATAGTTTTAAACAACTGAATATTACTGGACTTTAATTGAAGTGACATAGTTTGATTAGCAGAAAAGATGACACTTAAACTGTGGTGTATACATACATTATCAAGACCTAACAACTAAATAAAACATTTCCATCAGCAAACATAAATTCAGATATGCTCATTCAATATGCCTTTAAGATATCATTTTTTGTTCAGGTTTTGTATTTCCTAAAATTATTTATTTAATATCTTAAAAACAAAGGCAGTACAACCCACCACCAATGCAGATTGACACAATTTTTGTTCATAATCATTTTATTATATCTTACAAAGTAAAACTGCACAAACGATACTTTTAGTCAGCACAAACCAGGACCAACGCAGCACAAACCACTTGACTATTTTCAGCTCACGTTATGTTTGTTAAAAAATGTTTTTGCCAGAACAAGCACTGTGCAGATTAGAGTATTCAATGGACATAAAAAAAAATCAAACAGGAGACAATTTAACTATTTTCTGCATGTAAAACATTGCATACAGTAAATGTAATTTCTTTGAAAACATTTTCACACATCATTAAAAGTTCGCCACATATGTTGCTTCATAACTTCTGGTGATTTGCAATGTGTGATTTACAGACATAAATGGCAAATACTCACCGAAGCGCCGTCACTACCGCTGGCCTCCATGGCTGATTGAAAATCCTGGGCGCTCCTGCCCAGTGTTGCACTTGTCACGTGACCAACAAAGCTTCCCTTGATTGGATGTTGGGTGAATGAGACAGGTATCGATTGCATCGTCCTGATGGCACAGATATTCTGGCTGTTTTGCAGCCGAATTTTTTTTGCAGCCGAATTTTTTTTGCAGCCGAATTTTTTTTACAGCCGAATTTTTTTTTGCAGCCGAATTTTTTTTGCAGCCGAATTTTTTTTTGCAGATGAATTTTTAGACACATTGAATTTTTACACACTGAATATTTTTAGATGTTTTAGACAGCTTTTCAAATTCAAAGTCTGATTTCGATGGTAAAAAAATTCAGAGTTAGAAATTCGAATTCAGAATCTGATGGCACAGTTTTACTTCCATACATTTTGGGAAAACGCAAATGACACACACACAACCCTGAATGAAGTGACACCACTTAACCTGAATCCATAAAGGATGGACTGACTTATTGATCAAACTTTATTTGTCCCACAATGTGGACATTTTCATTGTTGCAGCGGAAAGTGGACAGTACAAACAATAAAAACAATAGTAGTAACAATAATATGGGGGGGGTCATTACTGCGACAGAACTGATTCTACCACCACATGTCAGTTAATTATGGCTGCATAATAATAATAATAATAATAATAATAATAATAAAAGAGGAGTACAAATCTAATTTACTGTACCTTTGGATGTCTGTTTCGCAAATGTGCTTGCATGTATATTAACACGGGTTAATAACACACATTGTTTATATTTTTAACGTCTCATTGAAACACGTGGGCTGTGTGTGTCACGTGTCCACGGTGAGTAGTTTATTGGCTGTCCGTCCACTTCGAGTTTCAGACTTGACAATACATAAACACCCAGACAACGTTAGTGACGCATCGGCTACCGAAATACCCGAAGCGGCTTCTTGCTCCCGGCAACGCAAAGTATTCCCAAAGTTAAAAGTACCGCTACCTTGACACTTGGGTCGCTGCCTGGCGACGTTCGCCCTGGTCAGCGAGAAGCGGCTGGCGGGTCTGTTGGTCCTGGTCTGCAGCCGGAGGGTGAAGAGCTCGCTCTTCATCACCTTCATCCTCATCCTCAGGGTTTCGTTTTCCTTCAGGCTCTGGGTCAGATGCAGGCGGAGGGACGACGAGCTCTCCGAGAACAGCTGAGTGATCTCCCCCACCGCCGCCTTCACCAGCACGTCCATGATGGACAGAAGCTGCGACTCCAGGTTCAGGCTGCCCGGAGCCATGTTCTCGGACATGTTTTCACTGAGCTGCCGCCGCCGAGGAGAGTTTCGCCGAGAGGAGCGCCAACACACACTCGCTTTAGCCTAGCCCACAAAAGAGGCAGCACAATGGCCTTCCTGGTCACCCTGTGACGCTCATTACCGTAATGACCGGAGAACAGACGCAGTGTGTGTTTTCGGTGTGTCTGCGGCACGCTTGTTCCAAGGCGCCACCTACCGACCACGTCAAGTACTACTTCACATCCAACATAAGATTCACATTTTTTTTCCACCCTGATAGCAATTATTGCAATATCATATAACCTGGTGGCTCAGACTGGTCTTTTGTACAAATAAGAGTAATTAGCAGGTAAAATAACCATGGAATCATGTGCAATGACCTTTGTGGTGTTGGATTTCAAACAGGACGACCTGAAAGGTTGGAAAAAAGCAACTCTGGGGGAAGATATATATTTATATTTATTTTATACCATAATATTAATTACACACACACGCACACTGCCTGAGAAAGACGGAACAGACACAGTTATTAAGCAGATCTACGCTATACAGTATCTGCTAAACTACACATTTCTTTTTTTACTTTATTAAAATATATATGATTTATTTTTTTTTAAACACTTCATGCCAATTTACCCCCCTTTTTTGAAGTTAGCACCACCTCAACTGTCTGCCTTCTTTCTTCAGGCTTTTTTAAGCGTTTGACAAAAATTCCTCCGCTTCACTGAGCTATGAGACAACATTATCACGACAACGTTAACAGAAATACCGGTAACACTTGAAAAGGGTACATTCACTAACACTGATGATCCTTAATTGAGGTGACAACTTGATATTTATGCTGGAGTACAAAAAGCAAATGATTCACACAAATAAAACTGGCCCTTAGTACTTTAGTACACGTTATTGAACAGCAGTTTTTTTGTATGTATGGTGTGTGTGTGTCTCTCGCTCTTGGTCTGTTCATAATCTTTTTCTAAGAACTTTACTTATTGCTTTTTATTAACATAGAAACAAATAACTCAAAACCCACTCCCACCCCAAGACCAGGAAAAAAAAAGGGGGAAAAGATATGTCTCATATCAGAAATTGTGCAGCAGGATAGCTACTATTAGATATGATATATTACTACTACTACTCTGGAAAAAAAAAAAAGATATTTCATCAGATATCCAATCAACAAAAGCTTTTCAATAACACACAAACAACTTTGGTTTTCAGAATCTCAACATTTAATCAACTTTTTTTTACCTACGAACACAGCAAGTAAAGTAAAAACAAGTAGATACGGTTTTTTTGTGTTCAAATCATAGACAAAAGCTCAAAAGTTAATCTAAAAATACACACAGTACAGTCCATTTGCAAACATAGCTACTATATCTGGGACGTCACATTACTTCACATCACATAGCTGAGCGTGGACCTCATGTAGCTCACTGTAACCGTCGTGGATTCAACAACAAACTAAGACTTACTCATTGTACAACCAGCAGCTTATCACTTTGGTCTTGGTCTCTTTGTTTTGTCTTCTAGGACTCTGTGTCGGCCACCAGGCTCTCGCGTTCTTCCGTCGCACAGCTTTTCGGTGGATTATCCGGTTCCTGTGCGACGACATCGTCGGCTTCCTTCTCCGCTTGGCTGTCTGCCGTCTCAGCAGATTCTTCCTCATCCTTCTGCAGCACCTCTGCCCCTTCGTCGTCTCCTTTCTCCTTCCCCACTTCTTTGCCACTTTTCTCCTTTTCCTTCTCTTCTTTGTCTTTCCTCTCTTTCTCTATTTTGGACAGGCTGTGGCAGAGGGACTGGACGTAGGTGAAAACGCACATGGGGTCTGGGTTGGCGCCCATCATGACCATGTCGTCCACTTCGATCAGGGGGCAGCAGTCGGCCAGGGTCCTGGTGAGAATGGAGGAGAAAAAAAAAATGAGAGGAGAGGAGAAAAAAATATGAGGTGAGGTTTGAGGTGAAAAAAGCAGTAACGCAAGATGTGTTTCATGCAGGCGCCGCAATATCAAAGACAGCCGGTCAAACCAATAAACGATGATTCCAAAAACACAAATTGACTAATGAACCGAGAGGAGAAAACGAATGGGAAGCAACTATAAGTTCATATACTCTGCCGCTTCGAAGGCCAGCGTGAAGTTTTTCTTCCTGTTCTTTGGCTCCAGCGACTTGAAGTCAAACGCCTCTGGGAAGAAACGGTGGATCAGAGCGCAGAACGCCATGCCGTCGGACCAGGAGGAGGAGAAGTTTTCGATGTTGACACTCTGAAACGATCGAGGACGAAAGATGGGAAAAAGCACTACTCGTATTTATTTTTGGCTGTTCCCAAATGGAGAGAATCGATCTCGGGGCAAAGCCGCAGACGGAGAGCCCAACACACCTCGTACTTGCGGGTCTTGCTCCGACACCACTGAAGCATCTTCTGTTTGATCGAAGCTCCTGTCGCTGCAGCAGCAGACGACTTTTGAATTTTGAAGTTGCGAGCTACCGGGGTCCTGGAAATGTCAACAGAATCTTTAAACTGAGATCTTTATGGGCCCGTAATTTGCAGTCGTTGTATTAAACAGTGACTTCTCACACTTTGTGTCTGACGGGGACTCACTCTGGTGCGCCTTGTTGGAACTTTGCCATGATGTCGTTCCTCGCGGCGGCTCTGATCGACCTCGCCGATTGCCTCGGCCTGCCGACAGAGGAGGGAGGACCAGTCTTTCTTTTGGGCTTCCCCTGCTTCTCTGCCTCCTTCGTTTTCCCTTTTGCTTCTGCATCAGCCTCCTTGACTTGTTCGTTCTTCTCCACGCCTCCGGCCTCTTTTCCAGCGACGTCTTTCTTTACCTCGTCCTCACATTTACTGTCCTCTTTGCCTTTCTTTTTATCCTTTGTCTCCTTTTCATCCCCGCCAGATTTTTCTTCCTCTTTCTCCTTGTCTCCTTCCACTTTTCCATTTTCTTTAGTTTCTCCCTCTGGTACTTTTGACTCCTTCACGCCAGCACCAGAAGACGACTTGTCTTTATCTTGTCCGTCCTCTTCGCTATCACTTTGGCGCGGCTTTGACGTCGTCTGGGGTTTGTTCGTTTCACCACTAATGGCCGTCTCTTCTCCCGTGAGTTCCGACATGGCGCTTTCCTCCCCCTTCTCGCCCGCGTCCATTAGCCCTTGACCTTCTCCTGTCGCCACTGGTTCTTTATTTTCCACCTGCTCTGGCTCACCTGTCTGGACAACAACAACAATAAAAGCATTAAAACACATTTTGTGGCGGCAGTGTAATTATATCAATGCACTTTATTTGCATTGCACCCCATATTAAACCCTTTACATCCAGCTGGATGCATCTTCTTTGATGGAAAACGACCTGTTCAGATGCATGAATGACCTCAACATCCTTCTCTTATCTCTAACAGTCGAGTGCTTCACTAAGAGTGAGGCCGCCTCCATACAAAGAGTACTATTATAGACGCTTGTGTCCACAATCTCACTGCCTTATATTAGTCAGCTCTCTCTTCACCACAACAGCTCTGTAAGTCCATTACTGTGTCGCCATTTGGCTTCATGAAATGTGTTTACGGTAACTCTCCAGTTTGACCACGGCTGCGTTCAAGATGTTTCCCTCTGCTTTAAATTAAACGATTTGCTCGCGTTACTGTCAAAGATTTTTTACGAATGCTGGTAGAAAAATGCCTTTCTAATTATATTCAACATGACTATGATCGGTTAGTTACTTCCAGCTGTGATCGAGTGGACAGAGGCTGATAATCCTCTAATTTCAATACTGTCGGTTCCATCGTCCCATCTTTTCCCGTGTGTGCGTCAAAGTGTCTTTTCAGCAAGGCACTGAACTCCACATTGTTCCAATGTTGTGCACGTTGAATAGCAGGTGTCGCCACTGTGTGTGTAAATGAGACGGACGTGAAATACATTAAGACTGCTCAAACAATAAAATGTGCTATACATTCAACAGAGCAGCTGATTTATTGTTTCAGTTGTTAATATCTCAAAAGGAACATTTCTATTACTTTATGTCAGATACTTGGATTCTTTTCTGTGATTAAAAAGTAATCCTGATGGGTAATGATGAGCCTACAATACTTTCTTTGTTCTTGTAAGTGCAGTGCATAAATAAACATTTGATTTGTTCAACACTAGTCATAAACACAAAGAAGATTAAAGGGGAAAAGAGGGAGACTCTAGTGGAAGTTGTTTTGGAATAATTAGGAACACCGTCTTCATTTGATATTATATAAGGACCACTAAATTTAGTGTCTGCACATTACTCAGGGATAACATGGTACTCGTAACATGAGACCTGAAGCTCCCGTCTCGTGTTTTTTTTTTTTTTTTTTAATCATCTTGCATACACTATTTAGACCAGCTAGATGTTGAACTCTCAAATGGAAAATAATGTTGTTTTGGAATTTTTTAGGCCCCAACTACATTGTGGAAATGTGTCATTCTGATATCATAATATAAAACACTTTGTGTGAACATTAAAAGGATTTTTAAACCTTCAATTTCACTATTTCATTTTCTTCCATTCATGATGACGAATGGAAAGGGGAATAACTATCAAGATGTTGGGTTTTTTTTGTTGTTTTTTGTTGTTGTTTTTTAAAGTTGTGTTAAATGTGACGACCTACTGCAGGATCAGTCACACCAGGTCAGACTTTACTGGTGACTCATCAGCAGGAATAGGAAACTCCACAGTCTATGTGTACCATGTGCTTTACTCTGCATGTGTGTGTGTGTGTGTGTGTGTGTGTGTGTGTGTGTGTGTGTGTGTGTGTGTGTGTGTGTGTGTGTGTGTGTGTGTGTGTGTGTGTGTGTGTGTCTGTGTGTGTGTGTGTGTGTGTGTGTGTGTGTGTGTGTGTGTGTCATGCTTCAGCCAGCAGACAGAACAGGTGCAGAACAGCGAATGCTGTCAAAATCACTTCTCCTGCTCCACTTCAAAAGACACGGCACCTGTCACCGCCACAAATACTCGTGCTGCCTTTCCCCAGAATGGAGCATATCGCCAGTCAGTGGGTTATACAAACACGGAAACAGCCAAGCCGAGGAAGATAAGAAAACAAACAAACAAATAAACAAGCAGGCAAACACCTCGTCATTGTTGTTCGTGTCAGTCTGATTGGTCGTCCCGGTCGACTCGGCTGCATCCTGGCTGAGTGTCCCTCCTTCCATGATGTCCAGAAATGTCAACGTGTCCACACTCAAACCAAATTTTCTCCCTGGACCTTCTGATGAACTACTGCTTGTCGGACCCCCTTCAGGAGAGTCTCATTGAGTAAAAGGTGAATCCTCCTTTGCGACACAGCTACCACCAAATGTCTCTCGCTCTCTATCGGGACGGCCCCCCCGTGTTTGTGGACATCCACCGTCAACCCCCCCCCCTTCACCCGACACCCCCACCCACTTCGTTGTGAGGATTCCTACGCTTCTTTATCTGACCTTTTGAACAACACAGGCTCCTGAAATAGAGCCATAGTGGCGTAGGCATGGTCCTTTGGGCCGGACAGCTGCGTCTGCTGTGGAAACCGTGGTTGTGCACACAAAATGCACATGTGGGTTGCTCACACGGGTTTCTTAAAAACATCCCCGCTCACATGTGCAGACACAAGCTATTGGGAGAGTTGAACTTGCAAGTGCTTGGATGTGATGCTTGACGGCCGGAATCAAATCCGGACATGCACACTTCTTTACTGTAGATCACGGGATTGATGCCAGTACTGGAGAAGTATACCAAATATGACACGGGAAGCAATTAAATCAATAACAGAAGGTCTGGCGGGAAGTGGAGGAAGTGCTGGAGTCGTTTTGATGGGGTTGACAAACATGGAGCTCAGGTGTGCAGCTGCTGTTGGTGCTCCAGGCTCCACCCACCACACACCACTTCCAGGGCTCGTTCGGAGCCAGAGCCCGACTTAGCACCGGTTCTAACAAGGGAGGGGAAACAGACTGTAATTAAAAAGTAGATCAAGTCAGTCAATGATTATTCTCGACATTATATTTTGACTTTATCCTCAACGTTTCAGATTTTTGCTCGAAGTGCGTGATTAAAATATAATCGACCTCCTATCACTTGTCTTTTTTTTTTCTTATGCCACCTTGGGAATGACTTTTACTGAGGTGAACTTTCAGATATTAGAGATATTAGAATGAATAATATTCATTGAGTTTGTGCCTTTTTTTTCAAATATGAAAAATAGTCACACTTTCATACTGAATGTGTTTGTGTTTTAAAAAAAAAAGATCCGTTTCATTTATTTTTCACTTGTTTTTAGGATAAATGTTGGACTTTCTTTGCATTTTCCTCATTTTCATGTTCATATCTGTGTGATTGTGTTGCCTCCGCCCAAGTACTCCTACAACATAAAGTAGGAATATAGTGACACAAGTAAAGCCTCTCAACTTGCAGTGCTCATTGCATCTATCTACTCATTCAGCACAAAACAGATGGCTTTAAAAATAAAGGTCTATCATTATCTCCTCCTCCCCTCTGTGTCATGGGGACTATAAATATGCCAGCACCTTCTTGTGTATCCCTCCGACTCCCCTCGTCGTCCAATCACTGAAGCACAACTGTGCACACGCAGCGCCTCAGATATTTTTCCTGACCAGAAGACTTGATGCAACACAAGTGACTAAAACAAAGGAGCAGTCTGAATGTTGTTAAGTGTATTGAATTAAAATACTAAATCTGCCATATAATTATGGTTGCAGGTCATTTAGAAAGAAACAGTCTTGAAACAGCCTCCAGTCATAGTCTTTCTGTTGAAAGAGATATTTTTCATGTTCTATGGAGAGAGATAAAAAAAAAAATCAAGTCATCTAAGTTCATGTAGTTTGATAACATTACTTCTTACATTTATGGGGACCAATGTATTTGAAGAGTTGGCATTTCATTCACCATTTTCAGTTCTCTCAATGTACAACGGTCTAAATCATTTGTTAATTGCATGTAGAATTTTGAAATGAAAGCATACAGAAATGTGTGTCACGGTCTTCCTGTACTAGAAATGTGATAAAAACATGTATATTATTAAATTCCTTACACTTACCATGGCTTGTGTTAACTCCGAACGCAGAAATGAATCCAGAATAATTCAACCCTTTGAAAAGGCTTTGAAAACCTTTGAAAACCCTTTGAAAAACATTAATTTCCAATTAATGTAATTGGAAATTGACATTTTGAAGATTAGGATATTGTTGAAGGATATTTCAAGACTTACTATTTCCCTTTCCTGACGTTTCATTGTCAGTTTCCACTGTTCATACCATATTAAAATCTGTAAAAGGAGTTTTTTCTGTTCCATAGCTCATTTCATTGGTCGTTTTTGTAAATAGTTTTCCACATCTTAAATAAACTTGTCACCAATCACCGTAAAATGATCAACAACAAAAAAAAAGATTAACTGGACACATTGGTTGTGGAAGAATACAAATTGTTAAAAGTAGACGCAAAATAAAAGATGAATGCTTTTTAAAAATAATAATAACTTAAAGCTCCTCCAACCCAGTTACTAAATTCCTGATACTCCTAATTTGAACAGTATTTTACGTCTTTGTGAAGGTAAATCTTATTTATAAGGTGAAGGAAATTACTGAACCAGTCTGAGGCATTTTTTATTTTATTTCCGCTAAACAATGCAGATACACTATACTGCCACATGATGTCGCCAACAGTCCGTACAGAAACTATCCTTCCTCAGAAAAGCCAGTAAATACATTTTTCATCCACAAATTTTTTCAAACCTTGTCTGTGCCTTTTACATTTAACTCCTCGTTTCGAGCTTTCATAATAATGAATTCATTTGAACAAATATTCAAATAGCAAAATACATAATCAAATAAATGAATTGCGGGGGGGGGGGGGGGTGTTAAGTATAGGGTTGAACAGATAAATACCAAAATGATCACAAAAAAATGTATATCAAAAATAAAGAATAAATAAAAATATAAAACCCTAAAAGGTTTTCGAGCTTGGTTGATTTTTCTTCTTAAGGGGCATTTGGACCTGGAGGAGACAGACGTGTGTTTGTTATCAGGGAGGGGGGGGAATTGTGTGTGTGTGTGTGTGTGTGTGTGTGTGTGTGTGTGTGTGTGTGTGTGTGTGTGTGTGTGTGTGTGTGTGTGTGTGCTCAACTGGCTCCTGCAGGTCCTTATGTCTTATAGCCACTGGACGGACAATGTATGGATTCTATGGATGATGGGAGCACAGTAGGAGAGCACAACATCAAGTAAGCGCATACCCTGTCACGCAAAGGCACCCTGAAAGTAAAGGAGAAGCTTTCTGTCACACGACTGATAATGCAGGTTACAGTTCAGTGTGAGCAGCAGTCACTGAGTTGGCCACAGCATCAAGACCTGCTCACACTGTACCAGGCAGCACTCACACTCTAGTCTGTAAAAGAGGAGTGATTTTTAACATCTATTCTCAACATCGCGCCGCATCAATCAGATTCCTTTGCAGTCCTGCTGTTTTCTGACTCAATATGATGTTTGCAGGAACTGATTTGATAGCTTAAACGACCTTTATTATTATTATTATTATTATTATTATTATTATTATTATTATTATTATTGCTAGTAGTAGTAGTAGTAATGGCCAAACAGTATTGTAGTAGTTCACTCTGTTGTCTCACAACATAAATATTCCCGGTAGTTTTGGGACCTTTCTTTGTGGAGTTTGCATATTCTTTCCGTGGGTGTTTGAACGTTGCCTGGGAGCTTTTTTATGAATTAGTTTGATCCTTCAGCTTATTCATGTGTGCAGAATTATTCGGCAAGTTGTATTTTTGATGATTAATTGTATTTCCTAGCAACTACAAGCAGTCTCTGTAACTCCAAAATGTTAATAAAGCTCAAACCTAACTACTTAAAAAAAAAAGAAATCAATTTTGTTTTTCTAAAGAGAATATGTCAGCGTAATCAATTATCTGGCAAATATTGAGGGCACAGAATTATTAAATGAAAAACTAACATTTTCCCATTGAACTTGTTCATTTTTGACTGTTAAATAACTGAAAGTGTCAAAATAAACATTTCTAACATTCCAACACACACACACACACACACACACAAAAACAATCACTGACTACTATGGTCCATGTCTTTTCAATAACCGTCACAAGCCTTCCACCCATGGACTTTGTTAATTTCTTTATCTGTTCAGCAGTCAACTTTTTGTGCAGCAACAAGCAAAACCTCCAGACACTGTTGAGAGAGTTGGACTGTTTTTCTTTATGGTAAATCTCCCGTTTTAGAAGTTCTCAATAGGATTTACTGTAAATCAGGTGCGGAAGGGCGCTATGTTATCTTTCTGTCATATTTAAGGTATGTACTGGCTTTCCATAATTTGATGCATGTGATGCGGCATCGTCCTGCATATAAATAATGGTCTTCTCGAAAGATTCTGGCTTTGTTTTTCTCTACCACTTCTTGAAGAAACCATCCTCTTAAAACTAGCAGTAGTTAGTAGTTTGAAATGAGAAAATATGCATAAAAAAGAATGGTCAGAATACTCATTGCGTAATAACTCTACACACAGTGAACTGATTTGGTCACAGGGTCATGGGGTGCTACGGGCAGTCCTTACTGACTATGGGCGAAGGAATCTGTCTTAAAACAGTGTTCAAGAACATGTGCATGTGTATATTGCAACATGTTTAAGTCGCTGCTGTCGTTCCTCCTCCTCATACAGGGGACTTCTGCGTCCTCCAGTATCAGTGATGGGGACAAAATCCACTGCACTCTTACTGTGTAAACACAGGTTCCAAAGTTCATCTGACGATAGAGGCCTCAGCAGCCTGTAAAAAATGCAAATTAAGTGAACAATCTTTCAAATGTACAGGCCTTGTGGTAGAACTTTTTTTTTTATTTGTCTTTTCATGGCCTCTTGTGTCGAGAACCTGAGGAACACGCACCTAAATTATAACATTTACTCAACAGAGGCTGCTTATGTCCTATAACTTCAATGAGCTTTTGAGTGCAGATGGAAAACATAAGCCTCCGTGAGGAGCGGGTTATGTTGTTTCCAAACTCAGTTTAATTTAAAATGCAGTATATCTCAGGCTGGTGAAGAGCTTTAAGGTCACTTTGTGTCATTGCAGCTCATCACACGGCGTGAAGCTGTACGACACCAACAGCATTATGTCAAGGCCTTCGTCACCACCTGACTTGAAGCATCATGTGCCGCATTCAATTCAAACAAAAAGAGGAAGTAGTGAGTGTGATGGAGAAAGAGTCCCGTGGCTGGTCTCTTTTAGGATTTTTTTTCTTTTTCTTTTCCAAACAAAGATGTATGACTACTTAACTCTTCCCGAAAGTTGCTGATGCCAGCACTTTTACTCTTGGCATAAATGGAGAGAGAGTTGTGGGCTGATTACACAATCAGAAAACATGTGATCCAGTCGATTTATATAGATTTTTTTTTTCCCTTTCAGGAAATCAAACAGCAAGAATGATGAAACTCTTGCAACATTTAAAGGATGTGGGGTGGAAAATGTCTACTAACGTGTTGTTAATACCAGCAGTTCCACCAAATATTGGGCTCTCAAAGATACGTTTACACTTTATGGGGTGGTTTAATCACAGACATCGCTATGTTATATTTACACTTACTGCGGTGAATAACATCCTGCATTGATATTACTGCCACCTGCACAATAGCTGCTCCTTCTGTATTTTCTTTCTTATTGCGTTGCTGTAACAGCATCAAATTTCATGATGTCTGGCTAATTTAAAGCTTGAGGTGAGTATTTAAGTTTAATCCAGTGTAACAACACTACTCTCCGTCCATTGCAGGATTTATTAAATAGACATTTGTGCGAGACGGGGGAAAGTGTATTTTTGGAGTCTAGTGCCACAAAGATCAAATCAATCTTCTGTAGAAAGGTGAAATAATGCCAGTATTGTTGTTCCATCTATAATGACTCTGGATTGTGATCAGAAAGAAGTCATGGGTTGGTGTTTTCAGGTCATAGCTTCACATTCCTACACATATGTAGTGTGATGACGGTGTTAATAGTGGGTCAGTGGTTTCAGGAAGTGTTTGAGGCTTGCGTGCCTCTGCAGTCTGCTTGCGGGGTGTCTTGTGACGACGACGATGCTCGCAGATTTCCATAGGTCCACATCTCGTATGAGTTGGATTATTGTTAGCCCTCCTCCGGTGACTAACATCTCGGCCCTTGGCGACGTCCAACCTTCAACCTCCATCGTCTTGTGGACACTAGAAACTCACAAAGGCAACGTTTCAAGACATTACGAGGCTCCACGACAAAAGGCCTCTTTGGCTGGCATCAGCGCACAACATCAACATGGAGTAAAATCATGAGTTATTTCTGTTTTCCATCATGGGACAGATTCAGTTCACTGATAGTTAATCCCAGGCCTATAGTTCATATCATCCCATGACTTTAAAACTATGTTTCATTCTCGTGAGATGCGCGTAGCCATGAGGAAGTGGAGCATCCTTCTACGACACGTCAATGAACGATAACGTCAGATCAATGATGTTTTGTCATGTAGGACTCAAAATAAAAAGTTGTTTTCTTTCATTTCTCCATGATCTTTTGGCAAACCCTCCCATGCATCCACATCTGGAATATGTCTTTGTAGTTTCTGTGGCCTCAACTAAAGGAATGCTTGACTGTTTATTGTCTGCAGCCGGTAGTTCACCGTTGAGGAGGTTTTTCTCTCTGCTGCAGAGCAGCAGTGATTGAGAAAGGAAAACACTGAGGAGGGGAAAGAAGGAGGGCACAGAAGAGGAAGGAAGTGTTTGTCTATATAAAGCTGCAGCGCTGGAGCGCACAGGTTGTGGTTTGTGGGAGCAGTTTGGAGGGATCATCACAGGCTGGACTGTGAGTATGAGTTTGTAAGCGTGGAGTTTGTTTTTTTGTGAGAACGCAGGGAGGTTATTTTGATTTTATTTATTTATTTTTTTTTTCTGCGTTCTGTCCAACGTCCATGTCTTTTTGGAAGTGGAGTGACCTGTTGAACTAGATTTGATGAAGATGTTTTGAGCCCTCATTGAGTTGCAGCTGGTACCTCCCAACATCATGACTTCTCATTTCAGTCTGATGTGACATGAGTGATTAATTCTCTCAAAAGTGACTGAATTCATTTTACAAGCGCGGGTATCAGAGGTACCAAAGAGCCAATCGAATTTGTCATTCCTTTTGCTTTTTTTTCCTGGCAGGTACAGGCACACAGTGTGTGTGTGTGTGTGTGTGTGGGTTTGACTCTTTGTCTACAGAGTGTTTGTGAATTTTCTGTTTGCGTGTGAGTGTCCGTGCCCGCGACCATGTCGGTGAAGCGCTACCTCACCTTTGCCACGGGCCTGCTGGAGTGCCTGGGCTTTGCTGGAGCCGTCTTCGGGTGGGCGTCGCTTGTCTTTGTGCTCAAAGAGGACGGGTACTTCAGCTCACTGTGTGTCAACACCACCGGGGTCAACGCAACACACACCTTAGGTCAGTTTTATGACTCTAAGCTGCAGAAAGTCCATCACTGGTGTGTCCGTCACTCTTAGCCTGAAAACTACTGAACAAATGAAGATATTTAAATCTAAATAAAAGACATCTCGTACTTGTGGTAGACCTATTTCTCTACTCCGGCTCTGCTTTTTGGTGTTTGCAGACTGCAGCAGACAAGATGAGCAATTCTCGCTCATTTTCACCATCGCCTCATTTATGAATAACTTCATGACGATGCCCAACGGTTTCCTCTTCGACCGGTACGGCACTACAATGGCTCGTCTCTTTGGCATGTAAGTCCAACACCCCAATTCATTAAATTTATTTTTTTTAATTAAGTTTTAATCCCTGTCAAAACTTTATGACGATCAGCACATCAAATGTGTGGAGGATTTCAAATCCAACACTTTTTTACATTTGACCATTTTTTTTTCTGCAAACTTATGAAAATCTTCGGGAAGCTTAAATTTACTTATCATACTGGAATTTGAATGATTATTGATATAATAATTTACTCAAAGAATCAATCATTACCGTACATCACACTTTTTTTCTTTAGCAAAACAAACAGATTTCAAACAGGTGTTGTTTGAAAAACTGTTGTGTACGGTAAGTGTTTCCATACTGTTAAATTATATTGAGAAAAAAAATGGTATTGACACAATTTCTGCGTGTCATAATAAAAAAAGGACATACTAAATTAAGAGCATCAGGAAGTTGTTTATCGATTATTAAACCATAATAAAAGGTACAACATGAACTTTACCTAATGATTGTGATCAATACGCACCATAACGGGAGACATGGATCCTCCATCCTTCAGCCTTGATCTAAATCTAAATATGTTATTTCTTTCATGTGTAATGCAGGGAGAAAGATTAGTTTAACCACTTTGGGGCCTCTGAGCTAATATTTGTTATATCTGTGGCTCTATGATTTTCATCTCCAAAGAAATGTGTTTATTTACAGTAACAGCTGTGATGTTGGGGTGGGGTGTTAACCTGCAGAGGTCAGACATATTTGGGAGGTTTTCGGCTTAGTAAGCCATAAATGAGGATGTCCATATATGCGTTCTCTTCTTTTCTCTGGTAATATGTGCAGCACCATGAAATCTATATGAGATAATACACTATTTTTTAACTTGAGGTGCAAAACGATGCATTTTCATGAATCATAACAAGTGTTATATTTCAACATAATGCATTTTTACTGTGTTCCAACCGTATGTCATAAAATCTTTCTCACTTATACAACCTTTCTCACAAACTCAAGTTTATCTCATGAATATAACAAGGAGACTGAATAATTTACCCCAAAATTTTACAATCCAGCAGGACAGAGGTTTTCTTAGAGGAATAGTTTTGTTTTGTTTTCTGAGGGGATGTCAGCTACTAATCAAAACATTTCATTCAGTTATAATTGAAAAAGCTTAATCCACTGGAACATTTGGTCATCAGGTCAATACAGGTCATTTCCAGCAGGGAAATATGCCATACTACCATCTACACCCTCTTTGAAGGTACAACAATAACAGTAATTTTACCTCACACAGCAGGGCACTGACTGGTCAACGACCACTCCCTGTCTTTAAACATAGTTCAGATCCAACTAATGTATTACATCAACAAAAGCCACAAACATAATTAGCAGCAGATGCAGCTCCCACAGTCCGACAGGTAAAAGACTTATTTTGTGAACTATTTCAATGCAGCTCCAAGTTGGAAAACATGATATATGACACGATTAATATATTCCTTGAACATTGCATATGATTAAACTGCTATATTTTTGTATGTTTAGGTTTGTTATTGATCATGTCCACAACATTATTTAATTAATTTCAGAAGATCTCATGCAACATTGACAGAATCATGTAACAGAAATAGAATTAAGTGCATCAGTTTTATCTGTGTCACATACTGCATAGCCATTGCAGGTAACACGATAACATTCATAAAGCATGTTTATGTTGGCTTTAGTGTCCGAGATATGACTGAGTTTTGATGCTTTTTGAGCATGTGATCCATCCAGTTTATCCATGTTTTTACAAAATAAATGAGATATCTCGTTCTCCCAAGGAAGCTACAACACTGTTGTATGTGTATAGTCAAATGCAGCCAAATGATGCAGCAAACAAACAAGAGGGGGGATTAAAGTAACCTACCTACTTTATCTGTGACGTGTCCCCACAGCTGCTTAATTTGTTGAAACATTTTTAAACTTTGCCAGACTGGCAGTAAAAGGTGCTGCATTAAAGGTGACAATAAACGCAACTACATGTGCAACATCGTTTTGAAACTCAATAACGCTGAATCCATTATAAACTGAGATAGTCTCATTTTCAAAACCCACTCTAAAAAGTGTGAATTGCCACTTTAAGTAAGGCATTACTTTTACCTCGGAGGGAACAGATGTGGGAACAAGCATCTACATACCAATCTGGAAATGTTTTCTAAAAATAATTGTGGAACAAAAGTTTGATCAAATTTTGAACTGTGGGGTAAGTTCCCACTGGAGAGAGAAATGTGAATACATATCTAGGTCAGGATCATTACTCACTAGCGGGTGGAGGAATGTCAGTAAAAAAAAAAAAAGAAGTTTGAGCTTTTTCTTCTACAGATGTTCAGACTTCATGACTAAGCCATCCTCCCTCTCTCCTCAGAGTTAATATATTATAACACCACATACACACTCTACCTGTCTAGTTTGTCTAAATCCACAATAACAAACTGGCACTAAGGACATCCATATGTTTCCAATAAAAAAGGGTGGATGGAAAATAAAGAGCCAAGGAATATGAATAGTTGGCAAGTGAAGTTCGAGATGCTTAAGAAAAGCCAAGAGAGGAAATTAAAGTCGGCCAGAAGTTCTCCAAACAAAACGAGACACCAATCTGGAGATTAGCAAGTCTTTAATGTGATTCCACTCTATTAAGACTCACATTTTTCTTCTAATTATTTAAATATACAGAGAGAGAGAGATGTCTACATAACTTGATTATTCAATTTGATTTGATACAGTTTCAAATTCAAGAAAATTAGATTTTTCAGCTGTGATGAGTTTTCTGTTGTTTTGTGCCCCTTTCAACACTTTTCTTCCCGACCAACAGATTTCTTTACACAATGGGTACCTTGATGGTGGCCTTCTCAAGTTCAGGTGAATAAACAATTAATCCCTTCAAATCTTTTTAGACTTTTGCTGTCTCTAAGTTTTACAAGATGAACGTGTTCCCCCCTCAGCTATTCCAAACCTGCTCTTCCCAGCCCTTTGCTCCTTGGCTATGGGGGGCATTTTCCTCCTCATCACCAACATGCAGGTAATAACTCATATACTCCTCAAAATAGGAGCATACAGCTGGTATAAGAACCAGAAGCAATCTTATTAAACACCGATTAGAGTTGAAATACATCATATAAACATTTATGTTTCATACAAAAACAGTAAAAATACATTTTAATGCCTGTTTGTTTTAACTAATTGAAATGTTTTATTTTCTTTTTCCCTGAAGGTTGGGAATTTATTTGGCTCACGTCGATCCACCATCATCACCCTTTATAACGGCGCCTTTGATTCTTCCTCAGCCCTCTTCCTCATCATCAAGGTGACTCTCGCACACACATATTTGCACGTTTATAAAACTGACAGGATCTATTGATCGCATGTCGTCTATTAATGATTGCCCCACTCCCCGTGCAGCTGGTACACGAGTCTGGTGTCTCTCTTCGCGCCGCCTTCCTCTTTCTGTCTGCCTGCAGCGTCATTCATGTGCTCAGGACCTTCTTCTTGCTGCCAAGGAAATTCATACCTTACCCACTGCCTGATCGCTACACCTACGGGTAAGGATCACCAACAGACAATGAACACGCAACTGTTGAAAACTTTAAGGTATTATTTCATTCTGACAGGCAATTCATATTCGCCTTAAAAATCACCAGTTTACTTATATTAACATCATTTTACACTCAAGAACTGTGTGGCAAAAAAAATTGAAAAACAAACAAACAAACCAATATCCCTACAGGCACAGGGAGAAAATGTAAATTCAACACAGAAAGGATTAATTCCTGCACAGGTTCAGGCCAATAACCTTCCGGTTGCTGAGCAACAATTAATACTAAGAAAGTGGCTTTATAAATACTAATGGAAATAAGAATAATTTGATGGAACTGTTTAATCCTCAATAGAAATTAACTATTTAAACATACAGACATGAGAATTAATGTCCTTCAAACATGAATCCATCTGTCATCTAATCCCTCGTGTCCTGAGACGACTATGTTCTTAACTAAGTTGAATAATATCTCCATAAAGTCTCCCTTCATATCCTGTTCTGATTATTGAGCTTGGATTTCAAAAAGCTAATTTATAAAGTAGATACGTACAAACCCAGAAAGTAATTCCCTGGGTCTTGGCGGTGTCTGCCTGACCTCACTGTGATCTTTAACCGTCAGAATAAACTGCAGTAAATCAGAGGCTCTGAGCTCGGGGGTGTCAGCGAACGATAACGCACAGCCGGCAATCGAGGAAACACCCCTCAACAAGGACGCAGAAGTGAAACAAGGTTTGTGCTTTCATACATGCAATATGAGAGTTTAGGGGGGGGGGTTAGTTTCACACATTTTTTTTTTTGTCATTGTATAATATTTACTCTCCTGGCTTTTTTTCTTGTCCCTGTCTTCGTCTCCCCCAGAGAAAAGTTTCCGCGAGTGTTTGCTCTCCAGGTTCTTTGCGTTTCACCTGCTTTGGTTGTCGGTGATGCAGCTCAGGCATTACCTGTTCATCGGCACCCTCAACCCCATGCTGCTGAGGCTGACCGGCGGCGAGGCCTCACTGGGTAAACAGGCAGAGAGCATGCTTTGCAAACACTTCTCTTGTCAGGGGAAACTTTAACCATCCTCCCCATTAGCAAGGCCAGCTCAACAAACACTCACCGCGTTTATTCCTGCACCTCCCCTGTCTTCTTAAGTAAAACGAGCATTTAACATCAACCAGCTGCTTGTAAAAGCAGCAAATAGTAAAATAAGATAATCTAAAACAAAAGGCTTTGTTTCTCTATTAACTCTGTTTGACCACTTTGTGGTTGCAGTGAGTCAGTACATCAATGCCTTTGCCGTCACCCAGCTGTGTGGAGTGCTGTGCGCTCCCTGGAACGGCCTCATCATGGACCGACTCAAGGGCAAACCTCGAGCTGCAGGTAACATGAATCACATTCGTAAATCTCAATGAGGTCACGGCAATGGCGTTTGAAGTCAAAGAAAAGCAATTGTAACCCTTCATTTAAGTTTTTAGCTATTGATTTTCTTTTCGCTTGTTTCTGGAGGAACGAGATAGTTGTTTTGATTTTCTGCACGGCTTCATATGTGTGTGTGTGTGTGTTTGCAGGAGAAACAGAACAGGAGGCGGACTTGCGGGCCTCGGTGCTTTCCCTCTTCCTGACGGCGCTGCAGTGTGTCCTGTTCTCCCTTTGTGCCTCCACCCCCTACCTGCCCCTGCAGTACCTCACCTTCATCCTGCAGGTGCTCAACCGCTCCTTCCTCTACGGCGGGAATGCGGCCTTCATCAGTTTGGCGTGAGTATCAAACTTAAGAGAATGCAACTTGATCACTATTTTGTGATATTCTGATCGAATTCTTTCTGATTGAACCGTTTTATTGTCCGGTTTACATGAACACTGCGATCAGATTGACGTGCAGGTTTATATGCATCAAGAATATCTTCCACATCAACCAGTTGACCTTTTCCCACAATGTTTGACCTGTGCACGTGATCCCACGTCCAACTTTACCGTGAAACTGTACCAGAACTGAAGA
Organism: Blennius ocellaris; assembly: GCF_963422515.1. Taxonomy (NCBI): domain Eukaryota; kingdom Metazoa; phylum Chordata; class Actinopteri; order Blenniiformes; family Blenniidae; genus Blennius; species Blennius ocellaris. The sequence goes on along the minus strand of NC_137658.1, from coordinate 8,078,795 downwards.
TGGATTCGTTGGCAAGACTAATCAAGCTTGTAATAATTGTAATCAGCACTTTTACAATACAGATTACTTTAGGTCCATGTAAACACGGCTTGAACTACAGTGCCAACTACAGAGGTTTGATATTTCGGGACAGGTTTCATAAAGATATGAACTCATATTGGGTTTTAAGTTTGGTCATGCGAATGCGCATCAGTCAGAATACACCATGACATCACAGCTGCCTTGTAAACTAGTAGGAGCCAATTAAAATAGAAACTAATTCTTGAACTAAATGCATTCCTAAGAGGTATTTCAAATGAATGCATTGTGTTTTTATTATAATGGCCCTAACTTCCTCATCACTTCATCTCTTTTGCTGTATCCAGGTTCCCTTCCTGCCACTTTGGGAAGCTCTATGGTATGGTCATGGGGCTGTCAGCAGTGTTTTCCTTACTGCAGTATCCCTGCTTCGCTCTGGTGAAAGACGGGTTGAACGGAGATCCTTTATATGTGAGTACACGTCACCCGCTGCTCACGCCGTGGTCCTCCATGTCACGCCCTCACTCCGATTCCTCGTCGTCCTCCTTGTGTCTGCAGGTGAACGTCGGCCTGACGCTGCTCAGTCTGCTGGCCTTCATCCATCCCGTCTCTGTCTACCTGCACTGTCGCCGGACTTCCAGAAACAAAGCCGTCACTGCTTCCACATGAAGTCTGTAACGTGAAAAGGATGAACTTGTGCACTGAATTCACCATCAGTCACACCGTCACCTCTTTAGGTTATGCTCCCGGGCGCAAGGTTAAAGTTCTTTCTTAGCTACTGCTAATCCAATCCAGATTTGTGCAATGGAAAGGAAGTCACACATGGTTAAAGAGAATCGTCAGCCTGAAATCTTCCCTGCAGCTGACCGCCACTCTGGCTCATCATCAGCTCTCAGCTCCTCTTCCTCCGTTAAAGAAATGCCCCTGTGCCTGAGATCCAGTGACTCATCACCCACTTGGAGGATATTCCTCCTCCTCAGCTTGAAAATCTAGTCTGGCAGGATTCAGCTCAACCCGAGAGCATATAATACTCTTGCTTATCTCTGTGTCCGTCCTGCCACTTCCCTCAGCAGCGGAATCATCCGTAAATGTGTCATTTCCTCATTTACATGTTCAAGTCATCCCGGAGCCAACACATGACGTGTTTTGCTCTTGGGCGTTTCTCGTTCACCGCACAGTCCCCTTTAGGTCATTTTGATGATGGTTCTCTGTTTTTGGTGCACGTGTTGAACTTTTGAGATCCCAATGGAGTTGTCATGAGAGTCTTCTCTTGAACGCCTTCGTCTCGGTGAGCTCTTCAGGTTTTTCTTCATCACACAAAAGATTTTGTGATAATAACAAACACTTCACACTTTCAGTGTGAAAATGTGCTTTAAATCATGTTCATGTTGCCAAATCAACTACCTCTACCTTTTTCCAATTCATTTTTTTTTTAATTATTATTTATGATGATATCTTTTATTTCCATAGTTACATCAGCATTCTTTATAACAGCACAAGTGTCAACTCTCAGCTTCAAATAAACATGTGTTGCTTTAGACCCAAGAAACATTTTGTCTTGAAAGAGGAATTGAGATTTATTTCAACAAATGCTGGTTGGATAAAAAAAAAAAGAGGAAATCAAATGAAAAATCCATAGTAGTCGAGAGTAAAACAATATTAGTTTTGCTGAAGCATAAACTTTGCAACAAAATATTTCAAGTATAATTAAGACAGTTAAATGTATTGCTGTAATGCAGAATATATCAAATGCAGCGCTATTTGAAAAAAGCCATTTATTGCTCATGATTCTGTGTAATCTTTTACGATGAATAATTCAGCAGATGACCTGCACACACAAAAAGGAGGGCAAATTGCTAAAACGTAAGATCTGGACGGAATTATCCCTGGTCTGACGTTGCAAACTGAGGTCACACAGTATAAACATACTACCTGCTAAACTGAATAATAATATGAATTTAAAACTATCTATGTATACATCATTATGATGTGTTCACTGTATGATCTTTTTTTACTTGTGTCATCTGCTTTAATTGTAAGCTGCATTAACGATGATGTATGATATGTACCCTGCAGTCTATTGATGAACATATCCATCCAATGTTGCTCTTTGTATGACGTGTAATCGTGATTACATTTAAACTTCTGGCATCATTTTGGGATGTATTCTTACCAACTTCTCAGTGGAGCCTTTCTGTCAGTCCTGATATATGTGTGTCACTGTTCAATAGGAGTGAAGCAGAGGAAACACGCCTCTGCCCTCTGCTGGATCTGAACATGACCGGTCAGATACCAACTTTTACATCCAACGCAGTCTCAAGTGCCCTTTCGAGTCATGAGGGTGTTTAAATGTACTGTAACATAACTATAATGCGATAAATCATGAAGGGAATTCATTTTTTATATTTGAGAACAGTTGGTTTGTGTTACTGAGCACTGAAAAATAAATGAATGCTTGTTTATGTGCAGTTAATCCACAGTGCTCAACCAAATGTAATTTTGCTTTTGATATTAACGACACCAGTTTGTTTGTTTTTTTTTTTAAAGGGAAGAGATGATGCTGCACTTCTGTGGGAACGTCAAACTATCTTTTGTTAGTTTTCACCCTACTGTGATGCAGTGAAATTCAGATTTCTGTTTGCCGGTGGTACAGAAAGTGAAACAATAGATACATGATGTGTGCTCAGATAGTGTGTATTTTATATACATGCCGTTAACTGTAATGAAAATGCCAATAAAGTGCCATTTAAAAAACTTAGCTACAACCGTGTTTTTCAACGAGTCCTCGGAATCCCCTGAACGTTGAATTAATTTATCAAGAGGTATGAAGTGTAGTGTACAAAAATTGTTTAGCATTTTAACCAGCCATTATATCACCAGCAGAAGGTAAAGGAGGAGGACTTTGCTTGTGAATTAATACCATCCTCCCAAATAATGTCCAAATAATGATAAAGGTTATGTGGAACTTGCACATTGTTGTCTCACAGGAAGAAAACCCAGGTTTGATTCCAGACTAACTTTTATTCATGTCAAGAGGTTTGGAAGTTGTGATCAGTTTTGTTCATCAACAACATTCTCATCAGTAGCTTCTCTTTATGATTCTTTAATTCAGCAGCAAATGCGAACAGATGTGTGTGGGTGTGTGTGGTTGTCCAAAAGAAACAAACCAATTTATCGAGTATCACTTACGGTTCAGCAACACTGTACATGAGAGTATTTACTGAATGTGCCACAATGCAAGGTGTGCTTTGCGGTACCGCAGCATTTCTCTTGCAAAGGTGCAAGTTGAACTGAAATATGCACAAACTTCAAGTTTTAAATCGTAAAAGATAAGTTACACTTTGATATAACAGTGTACATAGTTTGATTACTCATGAATGCACTCGTGGCGCATTCATGAGCAACGAGCAGGTTTTAAAGGTGTCACTTCACCATTTCAGGTTCGCGATGTCTGCTTTAACTCAACATGGCAGCGACAAAGTTTTTGTGAAATTGAAGACATACTTGTCCCGCCCACAAATAACATTTTGATCGTAAATTTTGCTTTTACTCATCGGCAAAAATCCACCCGCCAATTCAGTGAATCAGATTTGCCATTTGAAACTGCAAAGCGTTATGGCAGCAGTTATAAGGTATGCAAATATTTTAACAACAGGAAACAGCAAAGGAGCAGAGAGATGTGCATAAATGCACCTCCTGCACTTCATTTTAATCCCTCTTGGTTGATATATGTGATGACTGGCTTGTTTGCTTCTGGACCTGAACAGCAGCAATGGAGCATCTGTGTTGAGAAAAGTGACCATGTTTCAAGATTGTTATTATCATTTTAAAACTAGCAACCACAAGCAAATCTAACCTCACCAGCTGGTGGTAAATAAAGTTCAAGTCTGCAGAACTTCAGAGCAGCCTTGGTTTACAGTCCAACTTCTTCATTCACACTGCTATTGGTGATACTGGACAGCATCTGCCATGTTATTCCTGAAAGTGATGGAGAGACATTACATGAGGGAGAAGAGAGTGAGGAAGAAGAAGAAGAAGAAAAAAAAAACTCTGACACCTGAATTAACAGGGACACACCCCCACAACAACTGCTCTGCCCTAACTCTCACACGCTCTCAGCCCAGAAATAACTTCAACTACAAGTCTATCGCATCAAGAAGGTGTGGTTGTGGCTGTGCGAGTGCATATGCATGCATGTACATGAGTATACGTCCGTCCGAGTGACGAACATGTGCATTGTCTGAGTCATCGATGATCACAGTGTCAGTATCTCACAAGTTTCAAAACACACAGTCTCGCATAAGTGTCTGACAGAAATAGTGGCGATGTCCAAAGGAGGGTTAGATAAAAATAAGCAGTCTTGTTAATGAGGTGAATTGCTATATCCTTGTGTGTTACAGTGGACTCCGTGGATGAGCGTTTGACATGCTGGCTTACTCAAACCGTCAACTGTTCCCTTCCACGAGTGCAACGACAGGAGGAAAGCAATGATTATCCAACTGCTGCAAGCGGCTAATACAAAATCAAGCGACGCAACATTTTCAGTGATATGATATATCAGAATAACTTAATATTTTCACCAGTTAATTTATTGTTGAAGTTAGATTCATATGTGTCATTCTACTGAGTTTATGCACCCACATTACACTTTTGTGACCTTTCAGGGCCCTGAACAGGCGGGGATGTAAATCAGTTGTAAACATGATTTGCTCCGACCGAAGCATCTCTTCTGACACTTAAAAGTAAATATCAAATGATTCATTATCTTTGCAAACAAAGTCTTGTGAGACCGTAGCTGTCGCACATGACTCCCACATTTTGTCTGATTCATATGATTCCATCGGCTTCATCCTGCCTTGAATATCTTAGTGTTAAAAAAATATAGACTGTATATATAAATATATAGTGCATTGTAAAACCTAAGAACTTAGTTCAGCTCGCGTAATTCAAAATTTTGAAAATGTGTGTGTGTCTGTCTGTGTGTGTGTGTGTGTGTGTGTGTGTGTGTGTGTGTGTGTGTGTGTGTGTGTGTGTGTGTGTGTGTGTGTGTGTGTGTGTGTGTGTGTGTGTGTGTGTGTGTGTGTGTGTGTGTGTGTGTGTGTGTGTGTGTGTGTGATCCAGTGAACATGCGGTGTTTACACCAGTTCAAATCAGTCAGTGTTCCCGTGAATCACTTTGAAACAGCAGGCAAATGTGAAGATAACTGGGAGGGAATCAGGCAGGGGTACTGTGTACATACGTTGCCAGCCAGATGAATTTGTCTGCATTTCTTTTCTTCAGGAAGTCCACAGGTCTTGATCATGGTGCACAGCCATAGGATGATGTGGACGAAACGTTTCTGGACCTCAACACCACAACTAAAAGAGAATGCTTGCACTTACCCTAACCTTTGGACCTTATGTTTAAAATCACTTTCTTTCTGCCACTCATAACGAGACCCTGTGACCAGGATCCCACATTATCAGTGAATCCTGCACCACAGCCCCTCAAAGCCTCTAAAAACATGAACACTAATTAGTGAGCTGGCTGTCTCCCACAGATACCCAATGGTGCTGTGAATACATACATGTGCAGGCACACACACACACACCCGACCTTATCGGCTCCACGGCCTCCTGCAGAGGCCTGCTTGGTGAGCTGTCTGCCTCCCCCATGCAGTCAAACCACGCCGCAGCCAAGAAACAGTGTGATTCCACAGGAGCAATTTATTCCCCACACTTTGCCCACAGCTTGGCTTTACAGATGACCTTCCAAGGAGCAGGTTTTGGGTGGTTATGTGATCACTGGGGAACAGACGATGTGCATCACGGTGGACTTGCCATGAACGAAGCAGTCAGTCATCAGTCAACACGACCCACCCCGGCACTGACACCATTCATCGCACATGCTCAAGACCTCTGTGTTCGTCCATCTGCTGATCCAGGGTCGTAGGGTGCCAGGAGCCAATCCCTGCATACCCAGTCTATCACGTAACAAACACTAACAACCACACTCCCTCACACCTGGGTGCAATATAATCTCACATGCATGTTCTTTGGCCGTGGGAGGAAAGCCAAACACACACAGGGAGAACATGCAAACTCCACACAGAAAGGCCGCAGGACAGTCATCAATTCACGCAGTAGATTTTGGAGTTTGACTCTGAATGAGACAATTAAGCAAAAAAAAAAAAATGCTGCCCCATTTGTTTACGCACATAGTTGTAGTCACAAAATCAAAAGGTATAAAAGTGGTGAGCGCCACTCTATAGGCCTCAAAAGTTAAATGTCTTGCGACCAAACAAGAAAATGGTCTTAACTCTGTCCAGTCTGCATTAAACGAGGTTGTTGTCGGACCAACCAATGCGGTCCAGATTTAGCCAAAATATAATCCAACTGTGGTCGTTGAAATTGGGGTGTTATTGTCCAATAATAGTCCAAAAACACCCCAATTTAAAAGAGACTATATTTCTAATAAAGCAAAATTGAGGATATGACAGACCAACCAGATTCAATGAAAAAAGAATGTTTAATGTTTGGTGGGTTGGCGCTATTGCCTCACATCCAGAATAAGTCCAGTTCAAGATTGAGCTCAAGCATTTGTGTTTGCAGTTTGTATATTCTTCCCTGCCTTTCATGGATGGATGGATGGATGTGACAGACAGTCTTTCACTGTCATAATCAATGATTTGTTATTAACACCTTCATTCCACATAACAAACCACTTAATAATCCAGCCAGTTGAGACACAATGTCGGATAGTATTTCTTCAAACAATGTGACTTTTATTCCAAACACATTTTTTTCGGTGACAAGTGATACTTGAAGAACAATGTGTGTGGTCCCGCACAGAAGTGTAATCTCTGCCTCACACAATTGCAATGGCCCCATATGCTGTGTGAGTTAGATCATTTCGCTCCACCGCTGGGTTTTCCTCTCATCTTCATCTGTTCTGTATTGTAGGCGACTCTCGGCTTCCTTCCAAACGAACCCACACATGGAGCACTGTACTACAGGCTATTCTGTCTTTAATGCCAAATGAGTTTCTCCCTCCTCGTGTCCTCCTCCAACTCCCCCTGGAAGCGCATGTGCCACGGCGGAACCGCACACTTCTAATAAGGAGTAGTCATCTAATGAATATGATATGGGGCGTTGTCAACACTATTCCTCCCACCTTGTGCTTTGTCTTAGATGATGAATAGAGAAAATTCGAATAAATTAATGAGATATCTTAAAATTTTACAATAGACTTTCTTTTTTCTTTTTTCTTTTTTTTTTATGGTGTGTTTATTTGCCATCATTAATGTTCCTAATGATTAAAATCGAAATTATTTTCTTTGACAAATTGACAGTAGGGTGTTATTACAATGCCAATAAAACACGCCCCGTCAGTGCCTTTCTTGTCCCTTCCTCCTCCTCCCGGGCTGACGCACAGAGGATGCTCCGCTGCCCACGGGCGTGGGCGAGCTCCGGCCGCGGGTATAAACACCTTCCCGGGAATCCTTCACGTCACTGCTCGAAGCCGCAGCGACTCGGACACCAGAGCTGAAGCCCAGCAGAGATAGCAGCAAGCAGGCACCTCCACGCCGCGCAGGCTAACTCGCTTTCGGCTTTGGTTCGAGATGTTGACTCGCAGCACCATGAGGGTCTCTGGCGCCCACAAGTTTAAGAGTAAGTTGCACATCTTTTTGTATTTAAAAAAAAAAATGTGTGCATAAGAAATATTGAGTTTGCAATTTGATTCAAGTAGTCTTGCATGTCTTAAAAAGTTTTGTCGATGTGTTTTTATTTTTTCTGCGATGGTCACATAACAAATTTGCAATTATATGAATAATTTGTTATTCTGGCTTTTTGTTTACTTGTGCATGTATTGTATGAGACTTTAATTTGTCCTGGTTTTTGTGACTTAAAATTGTTCCGTACCGATTTGAATTGTCTGCTATGCATAGGATTTACAATGCCTGCTGCAAGTAGATTGTTTTTGTTTCGACTTTTTTGTTTTATAAGTGCAAATATTCAACAAGTTAAATTCAACCTTAAGCATCACTTGATAGGTGTTGATGGTTTCAGTTTTTCGAGACCTGCTGATAAAATTCTGCTCAAACCTCCTTTACGCACGGAAAGACAGAAGCGCGTCTTTTACGCGTAAACTTTTGTCACCGTCTCACGTCACCATTTCAACCATATAATACTCAGTGAAGCTTGTTAGTGATCTCAAGAGGCTCGTATCAAGCTGAGTCCAGCTCACCTAATAGTCCAGCTTGTTAAAAGGTCAAGGGGTGAGACGCTGGAAAAAATTGCGCACGTTGCGTGAATGGGAACTTCGTAAAATATTAACGCATGTACGTTTCCTGCGGTGGACACTTTTGTCCAAGGATATCCGAGCTGTGCCAAGAAGCTGTGAAATTATTTACAATAACTGAAACTGATCTGGGTCTGGTTACCGGCTTTACGCGTGCCTTCCGCACGATGAAGGTCTTGGGGGGAACATCCTCGAGGCACATGCAGTCTGAGAACAAGGTTAATGCAATGCAGGGAACCACGACTACATGCAGGTTTTAGTCTTTTTAAAATCTGAATTGCCTGCTTATGGTTATTTCATTTGATCCCCCCAAAATATTGACATTCAAAGTTATGTAACTGTGTAAGAAAAGACACTGATGCCACCCATGTAAAATGATCAGGTGGCTATGAATAGGTGAATGATTTTTGTAATGTAATCTGGTGAATTATAAATGAAGCTGGGAGTTCTGGAAGCCATCAACAAGTCATGGGTGAGAGGACAGCAGTGCTAAAAAAGAATCACTGACAACAGCTACAGGATTGACTGACAAGTAGAAAAGACCAGCAGGCTTCCACAGCTGAAATCCACCTCTTTCTTTGTCTGCTCCTCATTTTCACAAACAATATGCAGGACCTGCAGCAATTACCCTCTGCTCCTAATCAGACTCTAAATTGTGTGCCCATTTTCTAAGGACACGTATAATACTTTTCTTTCTTTTTCTCTTTCTCCTTCTTATTGCAGGCGGACTGACTTTGTGGCTGGTTCTGTGGCTGGTGGTGGTGAAGCCGGGCGGGGTGACAGCATGCCCCAAGCTGTGCGTGTGTTACCCCACGCCCATGACAGTCAGCTGCCAGTCCCAGAACCTCACCATAGTGCCGGCCGGCGTGCCCTATGACTCTCAACGTGTTTTCCTGCAGAACAACCGCATCACTGAGCTTCGCGCAGACTCCTTTGGCTTTGAGACTCAGGTGAGAAAAGTGGGAGTGGATTGCATTCCTATCCTGTATTACTCTGTGTTTGTCTTTATTCTTGACCCACTGAATCCTTTTTGCAGGTGCTTTGGCTTTATGGCAATAACATCACATGGATAGAAGCCGGAGCTTTCAGTAACCTCAGGGTACTGGAGGAGCTTGATCTGGGCGACAACCCCTCGCTGCGGCACCTGGAAGGTGGAGCTTTCAGGGGACTGGAGAAGTTGCAGAGCCTGCACATGCACCGCTGCAGGCTGGCCACTCTCCCCCATGATATCTTCCACAAGCTGTACAGCCTACAGTTTCTCTACCTGCAGGTAGGCACAAGACACACACAGTCTGCCTACAACACACACAAGACATGCACAGGACACGCACAGATTGATGGATGGTCATAGTCATAATGCCTGCAGGAGCACACATTGTTTTTGCAGGGCTAATTGTTTTTTTTTATCATTAGTCAGTTTCAAATGCCCACATGGAGGCAGCACACCCACACATGGATGCCTTCATACAGCATGTGCAGTGTGAAGGATGATCACAAGTCCAGAGAGATGCGCAGTCAGTACATTGCAAAACGAAACTAAACAAGTATTGAAACAAATCACAAATCATTTAGAAGCAAAGCAGTTTACTTAGCTGCACAATTTTCAGATATTAATAATCTTAACACAAACGGTTGCATTTATGCCAATAAGCAAGTCTCAATCGACTACAAAACACACAGTGATCAGCTAAGTTAATGCCAATCCTGACTATATAACACACAAAATGCACATGTGCCCACACAGTTCCTTTCAGTTCTAGCTCAGAGCCAAATTACATGTTAAAGCTCTCAATGAGATTATATAAAACCTTTACAATTCTTCACGATTATACTATACCCAATTCGATGAAACCTTTATGCTTTAATTTTACTAAAAGTGTTTGGAGGATAATCTTTTAAATGCTAAACATCATGTCAGCAGAGTAGTTGTGAACAGAGAAGGAGAGATAAACCATATCACAGCAGAATTTATATTTGTATTACACTGCATCAGTCTGTCTGTATTTTTTCTTTGGTTTTGTATTATGAAAAAAAACAAACCACTTAAAAACACTTCAGAAAATTAACTTGTAGAGATGTCGCATGCATTTTTGTTGCTGTTTTTTTGCCAAAGTTGTTCTTCTTGTATGCTGTCAGTTGTTGGCAGCAGTGTCTTTGAAAGCAACTCTGTTCCAATCAGAAATCAAATCCCTGCCAAGATGCCTTTGCCTGAAATGAAAGAAAACACATCCCACATTCAATGAGCCTCCGAACAATTCAGGTCACTTATAACTTCACTGCATCGAAACAGGAAACGTCCCAAATATACATAAATGGTACACAACCAACTGATGGTAGGAAAAAGCTCATCTAAGCTTTCTGCATGTAATTAGGAGCATAATGTTCTTGAGGTCCTAGTTTTTAACATTTACACCTGTGGCCAACATTTTCACTTTCCCTTAATGCTTCTTCACAGCACTTAATTCTATTGTGTTCTTATTTTGCTGCAGGAAAATCAACTCCACTTTCTGCAGGATGACCTGTTCTCAGACCTGGTCAACCTCACCCACCTGTTTTTGCATGGAAACCGAATCCGTGCCCTTTCTGAGAATGTGTTCAGAGGTCTGGTCAACTTGGACCGCCTCCTTCTCCATGACAACCGCATCCGGCAGGTAAACCGCCGGGCCTTCCGTGACCTGGGTCGACTCACCATGCTCTACCTGTTCAATAACACCCTGGCTGAGCTCCCAGGCCAGGCCATGAGAGACGCCCAGGGCATTCAGTTCCTGCGCCTCAACGCAAACCCCTGGTCCTGTGGCTGCGAGGCCCGTCCCCTCTGGGAGTGGTTCCGCGAGGCCCGCATCTCCTCCTCCGAGCTCATGTGCACCTCCCCTTCCCAACGTCGGGGCCAGGACCTTCGATTCTTGCGCGAGATGGACTTCGCTCTATGCCCTATGCCCGACCCTGGCTCATTGGCTGGATCCACCACGACCACCTTCAGCACCAAGACCCGCTGGTGGTTCTCCAAACACAAGCCTGCATCTTCCTCCAAAGCTTCCTACCAGAAGAGTTCGGAAACAGTGAAGGCCTTCCCTTTCGCTGGTGTCAAGCCCCAGTACCTCCCCAAATCCCCCATCGAAACCATCCCCGCCAAGTATGAGTTGTCAGCAGATGAGGCCGCGCTCCCGAAGGTGGACCAGGAAGAATACTGGGCCAACTATGGGAACGAAGACTCCTCTATCCGCTGCTATGATTTGGATTGTGTTTCAAACTACGACAACCCAGCTTTCCCCTCGTCCTCCTCTTTTACCATCACTCCATCAGCTCTCCATCTCCTTTCCCTCTCCATTGTCATATTTTCCCTGCACTTTCTGTTTAGCTGAACTCCTTTCTCCTCCTCAGTCCTATTTCTCCTCTGAGTTTCTCCCCCCCTACTCTTTCCAACTCTGAACAAATCTTGGATGATGAGTCTTTTCAGTGGCTTCCTGGACATGCAGGAGTGCAACACTGAGGCAAAAGCGCTGTTCTAAAGAGCGGCGATCAGTAGATGAGTTGAGTTAGAGCAGAATAAGGTCTTTAAAAAGCAGATATGACATTAGGGAAAACTGCTCCGGCAGTGAGTAACAAACAGAAAGCGACCAGTGAGGATCTGTTTCTGTGGCGTCAAGGCTGTAAACAACGCAGGCGTTGTGAGTCATTTTCTCCACTATCTTTTAAAAAATATATATATTATCTCGTACTCATCATCAAGGATATGCTAAAATCCTGCCTCATTATTTTCTTCTTATATAATGAATAGAAAAGATGGTAATGGTAGGTAGAAGCGATTAAAAAACACATACAAAGAGAGATATTGGAGGAAAAATACAATAAGTTTTTGATGGTCAACTTGAAGAAAATATAGAAGAAGCATCATTAAATCTGCAGGTAGGAGTGAATCTGTGCTCCGCTTCAGATGAAAGATCCAGTGATGTCGGGAAACTGCCGCCTGTACATACCACATACCATCATTGTACATACACCCACTGCATCTAGTTCTTTTAACTAGTTGGATTTGTACTTTATTTTTTAGCACAATTTAGTAAAAAAAACTGACTTTTGTCGTAGGATAGATACTTAAAAAGTGAAGGCAAAAAGATTACATGTGGAAACTCCTTTCCCTCCCAACTTGTGTTTACCATTCTGTTCCATTCTCCTTTCTTTCTTTTTTTTATGATCACTCAGTCTGAAGAAGAAATTCAAATATAATTTCATTTTATTAATGAACTTAGATTTCTACCTAGAAATGAGAAAGTTTATCCTCCAGACAATCATATTTTGTGTGTCTCTGTTTTTGCCGTGTGTGTGAAACGAGTGTTGTGAACTAAACCACCAAAGTGCCCGTATGTGTACGGCTCTGAATCTGACAGAGTTAATCAGCCTGTTAGTGTGGATGTCCAGACTGACACAGAACAGGCTATAAAGTGACACGAGGCACGAGTCCTACATACTGGCTTGAGTTGTTTTAAGCCGTCGGGTCGCGGTTCCGTTGACTCCAGTTTCAAAACACTTAGGCCTGCATTTGCTCTACAGTCTCTGTGTGTGTGTGTGTGTGTGTGTGTGTGTGTGTGTGTGTGTGTGTGTGTGTGTGTGTGTGTGTGTGTGTGTGTGTGTGTGTGTGTGTGTCAGTGTGTGTACGTGCGTGCATGTGTGTTTATTACTTTCAAATGTGGATGGAAGATCCAAAATGTCCCGTATGCAAAAACAAACAAACTCAAATCTTTCAAATACCCTAAATCATCTTCTTTAATTACTCTTCATCCACATCAGTATGATTTCATATGTCCATTGATTTGTTTGGATAACACTGTTACGTGACCTAATTATACGGTTAGACAGACACCGACAAACATACTGTCAAATAGAAGTTCTAACTTTTTACCTCCAGTTTGACTGGAATGAGAAATGATGTCACTTTTATAATCAACTGCACCAACTAATCAGTGATCCAAATTATTCCTGAAGGATGTTCCCTGACTGTACCGTATGTAATCTCTGAACCCAACCCGCGCCTTGATTTGAGTTTCTGAAAAGAACATGAAAGATACTGTGATGTTGTTATATACTGTATTTTTCAATGGGAAGAGTTGTGAGAAGGTTGTTTTGTTTTTTAATAAAAAAAATAAAGAAACAATAAGACACAAATGACTCTGTTGTTGTTTATGATAATAGTTACCCTCTAAACAAAAGTGAGAAACTCCAGTTTGATGACGGTTAATGAGTCGACACATAAAGAGTCAATAACTGAATAATATTAGTATTTGGTGAATTAAATGATTTTAGACTTTCACTGCAACTTCAGTTGTATACAGACCAATGACCCTGGCTGAATAGCAGCTGGGGCTGTAGGGACATACTGTACATACAATGACAGGAGGGAGGTGGGATTTGTTAGACATCTGAGAAAGTTATGTACAGTGAGCATGTGTGTGAGTACTAAAGGTCACCAGCCTCAAATATGTTCACCCCTCATCCTCGTCACTTTTCTTCTCGTGCACAGACGGCAGCTATATTGAGCCACATTATACAGTGAAAATGTCTGATTAAGCCGTGTGTGTGTGTGTGTGTGTGTGTGTGTGTGTGTGTGTGTGTGTGTGTGTGTGTGTGTGTGTGTGTGTGTGTGTGTGTGTGTGTGTGTGTGTGTGTGTGTGCGTGTGTGTGTGTTCATGGGGGCCTGGTAGGAGGGAGGGGTATGATTCAGAGACAAGACAGAATAGGGAACACACCAGGATGAAAATGTGACGAAATGTCCTGGCATCACAACACCCCCTCAACAGATTAGCTCGATAATAATGATTATGATGCACGCATTCATGCATGTGCTTGCATGTGTAAGGACTCGTTTACATAAACCATTAACATACAAAGACACATTCAGATTTCTGAAGTTCAAGGAAGCTATGTGGAGTGGCATGCAAATCAAATCAGTATGTAGATATTGTTTTCTTTTTTCCTTTTTGTTTTCCAAAGTGAAAAATATCTGCCACTCCCTGCCATTTAAATTATTACGTTTGGTTAGTTTAGCTCAAAGGTGAGAATCAAGACAAAACAGGGAGGCTGGTTTTGTTGTTGTTTTGTAGCAAGCAACCAGTAGAAATCACACCAATTATTATGTGTTTACTGGCCGGGTTGTTTATCAGTATAAACAGTTGGACAGGAAAATACTGAATTTGCTGCCTTACAAGTTACAATCTTCAACCACCAAACATGTTTTTGCAACCCCGTCTCACAGCAGTTCATCAACTGGTCACAAAAGTTATTGATTCGTGTTCAGGAACACGTTTCGCACCTCCTGATGGTTTTTCCTCGCAATCCTCTGTTGTCAGATCACTTCCGGTTATTGTTTTGAATTTATATTATTTGCTTTCACAATACGTGGGAAGAAATTCAATTGTGAGCTTGTCCTCTTAGCTTCCTCTGCTAGAGACAACCACCTGCGGAAATGCACATTAAAAACTTTCGTCGTGACCAACATAATTACTCTTTCCATACTGCCTCGTTTCCCCGTTCGCAGCACAACTGTAGGCGTTTGCCTTATATGGACCAAAGCAACTGCCTGGGTGGTCATGGGACATGCCTTGTGTGTATTTTTCCGGTGCAGGAACTCAACGACGCCATTAGTTAGGAGACGTTCTCTGAAGTCGCCAGACTTTGATGATGTGCGCCCACTCTTCTTCCCCAATTGTCTCTCCTATTTTTCGAACATGTGCTTTTTTTCCCCTCTCTTTTGTGTTTGTGAGCCTTTTATGTTGCTGTCACTCACAGCCTTTGTCTGAGGCCCCGTCACTCGAGCACTCCTCACTCCCCGTCCCTTTCCCACATGGCAATGCTCGTCTTGGCCGAGTCTATGCGGTGGCTTGTATGAGTTGGCGTGTTGGCTTGCGTCTTGATGGCGTGTTTGCTGACGTTCACCTTCACACGTGTTGTTTGTGGAAGATGAACTGTGACTCACACCCTGACGTCAGGAAGCTCAAAGAAAACGATGAAATCAATTAATGTCAGTGCCCGAGCACTTTCTCTGAGAAATAATAGAATAGAATAGAATAGAATAGAATAGAATAGAATTCATAATTGATGAACTTCATTTGCAGCTCTGTTGACTCTCATTGTCCAGCATGTGACAACCTGAGACTGCAGGGCAGTGAACCTGTGCACCGGAAAGGTCACAGTGGAAGAGTGAGCTGGAGCAGAGAGCTGAGGAGACCCTTACACTGTCTAAATTAAACATTTTGAATGGAAACGCTGTCTATTCTCTTGTAAGCAGAGACTTCCCTATGAGTTCAGCCACTCAGCATCCCATGATCCCGTTGTCACTGGATGAAAGGGCCAAAATGTCATCCTTTGGAAAGCCTCCGGGGTGAATATTTGATTCACAAAACAAGCATTTTGAGGAAAACAAGAATATATTATTATGATTTAAAAAAAGATGTTTCAATTAAAAAATAAACTATTAATTAAACACATTGTTTTTGCTTAATTTTTCATGTGTGCAAATTTTGGATGCGGAAACACCACAAGGACCCAGTGTGCGGAAATTACTTATATGGATAAATTAATTACCTCCCTTCTGCTGCCGCTCCTCTGCATAAATGAGTGTGTGTGCGCAGATATGTTCATGTGTAGATCCTCAAGTATTTGTAGAACAAGCGTGGAGGCAGCCGAATTTGGACGTCCGTTCATGACTCACTTGCAAGTCAAAGTCAAAAAGATCAGAACAGGGTGAAGGCAGGTCACATCTGTCCAGTGATCTGTCCCCTCCTCTGAAGGTTTACAAACCCAGCTGAATATACACTGGCAAAACGCTACAGAGAGAGATTGGGAGAGAAAGTGTGACGGGTACGACAAATATAACCACATCAAACTTGACAATGCTGCCAACAAACTCAAAGTCTTGAGTTTGCCGTTAACAAATAAAGAAAAGAGTAGTGATTAGATGAATGGTTGTGAGCCAGTCACTCCGCCTCGCCATGGGAGGGTTTATATTTTCTGGCACACACGCAACTCGTGATGTCCTCAAGTCAATTACTGTGAGTGTCCAAACGTATGAATGCCACACTCACTGTGACAGATGCCAGGATTGTCATTCCGTTAGCACCATATTTGCCCTCGACTTTGATACACTCACACACATCCGTCTGTGTCTTTACTAAGTTTTAGTTCCATTTTTTCATGTGTATTTTGGATGCAGTCTTTCAATCAATCCTCGCAAATCCTCAATTGGAGATTATACAAGCCATTAGAAAATGTGGAAGCACCTCTCTTGGGGCCTACATTCATCTGTCCCTCTGTTTACAGAGGACAACACACAGATCTTTATTTGGAACAGCCAGAAGGGAAGATTAATCTACAAGTGTACCCAGGCTTTAGCATGATGGAATGACGCACATAGAGACCAAGAAAGTCTGCTGTAGTCCCACACTGTCAATGTAGATGGGTTTTTGTTTACAGCCTGCTTCAATGAGTAAAGTACATGATGTGGTTCAAGGGAAGAAATGTATTGCTACTGTTGGGAAGTGAACTCAAAAATTATATCAAGTTGTAGTGTAAAAGTGTAAAGCACTTTGAGGACTGCTTATGCAGAGGAAAAGCGCTGTTTAAGTGAAATCCATTAATTGAAATCCATTTAGTATGAATAGTACGTATCTGTCTCTTTTTGTTTTCTGAACAATAACTCAGCCAGTGAATGTTTCATTAGCTAATTGTTTGTTGTTGTTTTTTTACCAACAGCAGCTTGGCTGACTTTAAGGATGCCTTGGTGGCAAACAAACTCTCTAAATCAGTCCTATCTGTGGGAGCAGAAACATTTGCTGACTACCTTAATATGGCTATCTGTGAATTATACCTGCAGTAAAAGCAGCTAAAGAAAGACGGTTGGTCGTCTGTAGGAACTTCAAAGCTGGTTCCAGTCTTCCCTTACATTTATTCAGTGCAAAAAAATGTGTCCATCAGTTATTGCAGCAATTCAATCATCAAGAAAAAAAAAAGTATTGACTGAATAAAAATAGGATTGTCTGTAGCATTTTTAGAAAAAAAAGGAGGTTTTTAAAATTTGGATAGAAAAGTTGTCACACATTTATGAAGCTGTAGCTTTTTTTAAGGTTAAAAAAACCACGTGCTGACTCGTACAAGTTGATGTTAATTAATCTCGTAAATAGTGGATAATATTTTTGCATTAACTTTATAGAAGTTCATTGAAAATAAAGACAAGGCCTAGAATATTGGTAATATTTGATGATATTGAGAAGAACCAGAAGGACACTGAATTCAAATGTTTTCATTTGAATTGGTCCGGGTTTTTTTTTTTTAGGGTAGGAAGCCCACTTATTTATGGTATCGCCCACAACAGTCGAACCCCCCCGCACATGCATACAAGATGGTACAGTCCACTTTACGCGCTAAAGACCAACAATAGTAATGGCGTCCAGGTCAGGTGAGTGCGTGATGACTGTAAACACTACAATACAGAGACATGCTGAGTTTGAGTCCTTGCAGAGGACAGAGTATAACAGCAAGTCTGTTGTCCAGGTAGAAGAGGGACAAAGCGCAAAGTGGAGGTCCAGGCCGAGGAGGAGCCGTGTGTGGAGAAGAAGGACCGAAGCGTGGAGGAGGAGGAGGAGGAGGAGGAGGAGCAGGATGAAGAGCAAAGAGGGCCAAAAGTCATCATTGAACACTGGTAAGTAAACGACAGGTTTTCAAAGTATGAGTCTTTACTCACATGATGCTAAAAGGACGTTTCTGCTCCCACCAACTTAGTTTATTTGCTTTATTTCGCTCAAATCCTGGATTTCACTGGGATCACGAGAACGTTGATTAACACCAAACAATCAACACGTGAGAGCAGAAGTGGTAATTGTTTGTATTTAGACTGTAAACAATACGAGGTTTGTGTGACGGCACCTTTTTATTTGAAGATCAGCAAAAATAGAATATTTCCTCAAAATACTATATTATCTGAACTATATTTTAGGTAACTTTATTTTTTTTCTTGTCCCAAGCCAAGTTATAAACTAAAGACAAGTATGAAAGGCCAACGTTCATACATGTATTAATACTGACTCTCGTATGATTTCAGGAGTTAAAAAAAAAAAAAAAATCTTGCATAATGTTGTTTAATTTTAACAACAAATAGACGTGTTTAATTTGTTGTCACAAAATACATACATTTGTGTTCCCTGGTCAGACCTGCTTTTTGAAAGCAAATGTCTTAAAAAAAAAAAAAAAACGTGACAAATGTCAGGACTTAATGACAGATTTGTTATTCTGGCATCTATTTTGCAAAGTCACATTTTCTGCATTGGCACTATTCTGTGTGAAAATTATTTTGTTTATAGAATTTCCTCTTCATTATTTCTCACTTTAGTTATCAACTGATTTTGCACATTACCCTTAAATGCAATAAAGGAAAGTTACAGTCCGAGCATCAGTATTTGAATTGATTTCATGCAGTCAATCTCTGATATGATGTTTAAAATGCTGAACAAGCTGGTCTGTTCTCTTTTACAGTAAAAGCTGACGAGTGTATGGGCGTAATGCCCAGGAGGTGAAGTCTGCCCTCTTGGCTGCCAGCCCTGAACTGAATGTGGTCCTCAACCCTGAAAAACCGCGAAGGAATAGCTTTGAGATAACGCTGTTTGATGGAAGCAAAGGTAGAGTGCTTCATGGCAAATTCAGAGCATCTCTGCCTTCTCCTATTTTTAAAAACACGACCATTGCAAGGAGTGTGGACTCTTAAAGTCTTTGAACGCTGAACAATAATTACACCATCAGTCATGCGCGCATAAACATTCATGTTGTGCTTGCAAACCTTACACTGAATTACATATGAGTTATACTTTGAAATAACTTTCAAGTTGAAAAATTGTCATGGGCCACAGGTCGGAAGACTAAAAATATTTTCAGAACGCTGTAAATCCTTATTGTTGCTTCAACTGAAGGCATTAGCATCTTGCGCATTGTTTATATATCCGCAACGGCACTATTTGTTCTCAAGAGATTACACAACAATTGTTGCCTAGTGTTTTTCAGTACCAATGTCAGTATCTTCAATTTGTCCTGGGCGGTTTCATATGAGGGATGACTATTAGGTTACTTTTGACACCTAACTGAATTTAATGTGTTTCTATTTAATGATATGTCTGCTATGCCTCACCTCTACAGAAACATCTCTGTGGACTGGAATAAAGAAGGGTCCACCCCGAAAGCTCAAGTTTCCTCTACCTGATGTGGTTGTTGCTGCCCTGCAAAAAGCTCTGAAGACTGAATAGATGCCCAGTGAAGGTCTGTCTAAACAACTCCCAATACTGATATGCAGAAAGACACGTATATTAATGTTCCACGACATCCAGAAACTGCTTTAGGAATGCACAAGACTTAATATGAACAGTGTGGTGTTTCTTGGTTGTCTCCTGTCATGTGCAGCAGTGCATTCAGGAGACGTGACTGGTGGAAGCAAAATGATGAGGAGTGACCAAAGAGAGAGTCTCAGTCTCTCCCCTGATGAGCCAAGCTCCAGCTGCCATTGTCTTCTGGATACACAGCGCCATCTAGTGGAGCATCTTTGAGCTTGAACAGTTCCCAAAATGCCCAGTGATGCTTTTTCCTCTTTTTCAAGTTGTCATTTTCGAAGGTTCATTGTGTTTTTACATATATTTTGTTAAATAAAGTTTCTCATATTGTGTGAGTATTTTATCTGTATATAGCAATATTCAGTCTATCACAAGGAAAATGGAGATGGACAATTACTCACACTCGCACTCTGGACAAGCGAGTGTCACCAGTTGGCGAGAGTGCTGGCCGCTGTGTGGCACCTGGTTTCTCCCCATAGTCCAAAACGTGCAATTGAGGATTATTAGTCATTCTAAATTGGTCATATACTTGCTTTGTTGGCCTTGATAATGTATCTGTGTTGATGTGTGTTTATTAGGGTCTGAGCGTAGCTGTGTGTGACCCTATTGGAATGCACGAGATTTTTTTGTTGTTTTTGGGTTTGTTTGTTTTTTTTAAACTATTTTGGTACTGTGTAAGCAGCAGCTTCACATCACTTGTACGTGTGGGATCAGCTTTTTTTCTGTTTGTGACAATTCTTGCACAAATATGATGTAGCACCTGCTGATACAGAAGTGACCGGGTTAATATGTTTTGACTCTAGAACTCTAAAGTTAGATAATTTTCACCCAGGCACTTACTGGCATTTTATTCTGTGAAGGCTGATTCTGAGAATCACTTGCATTTTCTTAATCGCTTTGGCTCCTGCAGTCTAACCAATTTGAAGATAAGATAATCCTTTATTGATCTCACAGATAGAGAAATTTGCAGTGTTACAGCAGCAGCAAATTAGGACAGGAGAATATATTCTCACGGTGCACAATACAATTTTGACCCGTTCAACGCTACTTGCAGCTTAAATATTTTTTTCTTCTAATTTTGCCCGACATGTTGCTTTACAATTTATCCATTACATGTTTGTGGCCAGTGGTATTTATAGTACTTAACATAAACCTTCACTATTTAAAAGTTCTTTGACACTCTTAAAATGTTCAGTTATCAACTGAATAAAATGTTTTTAAAATACAGTAATTTTGGTTGCTACGTGTTGGGGACGAGTGACGCGACGTCATCAATCCGCGACTTGGCACGGAAGCAGTTCGTCATGAGCACAAGTGAGGGTTTTACTTTTATTCGATATTAATGTTCGAAATTAGCCTGTAAGTACTGTACAGTCAAACTAGAAAGTATGGATGTATCTTGTAACATTACAAAAGAGTTGCTGATGTTGGAGACGGTTTTAGTCGTTCGTTTATCCACGAGGTATCACTAGTTTAGCATCGCTATGCTAACTGGTTTGTAGCGCACAAGTGTGCACCTGATATGTTTACAGGGGATGTATAATTTGTCTCTCCTTTCTTTATGCGCAGACTTATTTACAACAACATGTCAATATTGCATAACGGGCGTTTAGACGAACTCTGTCGATGCGTGTCAGCATCGTCAACACTTGCAGTACTGTGTTTGGTGTGACTGTAAATTTGTTCTCGGTACAATTGTGACCGCACGTAACGCACATTTCTCTCGTCAGTCATGGCAACAGAGGTTGTGGAAAAGGTTGGCGAGGATGCTCCTCCACCTGGGAAGCTCAGTACCAGGTTTGACCTGGAGAAGGAGACTGAGCTACGGTTCGAGGTGGAGGCAGGGGAAGCGGCCGAGCAAGTTGAACTCGAGCTTCTCACAGGAATGGCTGAGGTGTTTGGCTCAGAACTGAACCGAAACAAGAAGTACACGTTCGGGCCAGGCTCAAAGATTGCAGTTTTTACCTGGCAGGGTTGCACCGTGAATCTTTATGGGAAGCCAGAGGTAGGTACACAGATAGGGAGGAGTGTGTGCACATTGGACTCCCAAGTCTCTCTTATGAAAAGTGTTCCAAATTCCAAAATCACATTTCACACTGTTCAGCTTTGTGTTGTTCCTCGCATATAAACAGCTTAATAATTAACTGTGATTATTGCATATTTTCAGGTTGCTTATGTGTCAAAAGACACTCCGATGCTGCTTTATCTGAACACACATGCTGCCCTGGAACAGATGAGAAAACAAGCAGAACGGGACAATGAGAGGGGGCCGAGGGTATGTTTTAATAAGGAAATCTTCATTATACGACCCTCAGACCACAGTGAAATGTTTTGTAATGGCACTAAACTGAATGGTCCTCAGGTGATGGTGGTCGGACCGACAGATGTTGGGAAGTCAACAGTGTGTCGTTTGCTCCTCAGCTACGCTGTGAGAGTTGGAAGGAGACCAACACTTGTGGAACTCGATGTTGGGCAAAGTGGGGTAAGAAGAACTGGCTGACATGATTGTAAACTTTAAAGAGTGACGTATAATAAGCATCGTATTCAATATTGATGTTAAATCCTCTTGGGCTGCATCAGGTGTCTGTACCTGGGACCGTGTCTGCACTGTGTATTGAGCGTCCAGCAGATGTAGAGGAGGGCTTCTCCGTTCAGGCTCCCTTGGTCTATCACTTTGGCTCTACTACCCCAGGCACCAATATCAAACTTTACAACAAGGTAAGACAAAATATTCTGGCTATCTGGACATTTTCCATTCCAACCATCAAATCTTAAACCACAACTTAAGTAATTGTTTTCAACGATTTATTTTCTCACTCTGCTCTCAAGCTGACATCGTGCCTGGCCGAGGTGTTTTCCCAACGCTGTGAAGTGAACAGAAAGGCCAGTGTGGGAGGCTGCATCATCAACACCTGTGGCTGGGTGAAAGGCTCCGGTTACCAGGCTCTCGTCCACTGTGCTTCCACCTTCCAGGTGGATGTGGTGCTCGTGTTGGACCACGAGAGACTCTATAATGAACTAAAACGAGACCTTCCTCACTTTGTCCGGGTCGTGCTTCTACCGAAGTCCGGTGGCGTGGTGGAGCGCTCCAAGGATTGCCGGCGAGAGGCTCGGGAGGAGAAGCTCCGCGAGTACTTCTATGGCTTCCGTGGCTTGTCCTTCTACCCTTTTTCTTTTGAAGTGCGTTTCTCAGACGTCCGCATCTACAAGATCGGGGCGCCTTCAATCCCTGACTCTTGCTTACCCCTGGGAATGTCCCAAGATGACACACAGCTCAAGCTGGTGCCGGTAACACCGGGACGAGACCTGACATATCATGTTCTTAGTGTGAGCAGTGCCGAGGATGGAGAGGAAGGTGCGAGAAAAGGAATAGTGGAGACCCCAGTCTGTGGCTTTATTGTGGTAACTTATGTAGACACTCAGACACAGATCTTGAAAGTCTTGTCCCCAGCACCACGACCACTGCCGAGACATACTCTGCTCATAATGGACATCCGCTTCATGGATATGAAATGAAGCAATGCCTCGGGGAAGTGGAAGTTTTGTAAACAAGAGTACTGTTGGATGTTTTTTGTGTTTTTCCCCCCCAGTGAATATAGTATCAACATGTTGAAATTGATAGCAGATAATAATTGAAGTGGATAGCATACACCATACACTATTGCATTTTGAGGCAAGGGATGTTTTATATGTTGAAAATAATTATTTTTTTGGGAAGAACTTTCATGAACGCTGTAAATTGTTTTTTGTAATAAAATATTTTAAAGTGAACGTTTGTCTGTGGGCTTTATACTAGCTATACTATAAATCTTTAAAAAAAATAGTTTGTTTTTATCTGTTATTCAATGGACTCTTAATAAAAAAGAATGGGATCAGATCTTAATTATAACCTATTTTAACTGGGCTTCTACTCCTAAGAAAATAAAACAAATTCAGTAAACTTTATGTGTCTCAAAGGTATTTGAAACATTTCGCATTTGCATTATGGCCATCCTGCAGAGTTCATTCTCATTCTGTTTTGTAAGACAAAGGGCACTGACCTGTAGGCCAAATCCTAACCAGTATGGCAAGAACTGTTTTTGAGCACTACAACGGGAGCTCATCAGATATTTGTGCTGTAAACACCCGGCACCTCATACTGGAGTACACTGAGTGTTCTTTTCACCCACATACTCTTTAACATTTCATGTTTAGTGTTGAAAAAGTCTGCTTTCTTGACTCCTATTTTCTGTTCTCGGAAATTGATCCTTTGCTTTAATCTGCAGGATCTGGCTGTGTTGTAGGTGGCTCTACTGTAAGGGCTTTCAAGTGACTGTCTGTGATCTGCATTCCAAACGAGAGAGAAATAGTGAGCATACTTGAGGCAGTTAAAATAAGAACATCCTGATACATTTCTAATTTGAGAGACCTTTTTTGTCATACCTGCATTCCATATACAATAAACAAAATAATCCTTAAAAATTGTATTTTCTCAGCCAGCTTTGGATGTGTTTTGAGTTTACCTGGCAGGAAGGTTTTGTTTTTAAGTTGGCCTCGAACACTTGAGATAATTTTCCTCAATCAAAGCACTCTTACAAATTTGAAAATAGATGAGGAAAATTTTGCATCTGGCTAATTTTTGTGCCATAGGATAAAATAGGTGTTTTACACATGTAAGGAATATTACATCCCATTTGATATTTTTACATTTATCATGTATCACATTTAATTCCCTGGATCAACATTTTACTTTCGTTTTCTTGTGTTTTTTTTAATAAACGATACATTTCGTTATAGTCGTAGAATGTGTTTTATAATTCTATTTTGTATTTTATTTGGCTACATTTCTATTTCAGCATTTCCATTATATCCTTCAATTCAAGTGATCAGTTGCTGTTTTGTTTAATTAAACCCAGTGCATCAAATATTGCTTCCATTTTATTGCGCTTTTTTATCCTTTTGTTTTAATATTTTGTTTCCATTTATTCGTGATTTACCGCACATCACCTATATGATGGATTCATTTATAGTTAATAAATCTGGTGTTTCGCTCATTAAATTTCACGACTCAAGTGTGACGTAAAAAAGCTACTCCCACAGACCACGCCCCCTTCTGCCTCTGATTGGCTGCTCGTCCCACCTGAGGGACGACGGACTAGTTCCGGGATTCCGATGTCGGCCTAGGGAGAGAGCTAAGTAGTTTGCTAGCGGCTAACTCAAGGAGGACCGAAACTACCCACGTCCCATAGATACGACAGCCCACATGTTTAACATCAGGTGCGTGTTTCTCTTGCTTTTGGCGTTGGCTGTTGAAATGAAAGCAGCTTCAGACGTCGTGTCGGTCATCAATGGGAGCTAGTCCGCCAGGTAACTAACGTTAGCTAACTCTTTGTAGCTGTGGTAAAGGACCGAGCGGTGTCGCAAAAAAAAAGAGATAGAAAGAAAAAAAAAAAAAACTTTCGAGGCTGGTGTAAAAAGCTCATCGACCGACGACCAAGTGATTTAACTCTGTTCTTGGAAATGCGGCGAAGCAAAAACACTCCGCTATGTGCTCGTTTGAAGCAGTGTTGGGTTTTTTTTTGTTGTTGGTGAGGTTCGTGCCGCTGGGAGAAGATTATCGCAGTTGTCTTGACTGAGCCCTCTGCGCTGGCCTGCTGTGCACCGCTCGGTCTGTTTTATCACTCCACAAAATGAAGTGACAGTAAATCCAGTGGTTGGGATTCACGCGAGACATCAGCAAGGGACCGTAGGTGTGCCACTGTACCCTCGGTAAATGGGTTAAACCGTCTCGGTTGGCCACTTAACGATGCCGTACAGATTGTTGCGGTGACATGACAGCCAGGGCTGGACACAGATTTTAGGATTAACATGCATTATAGTCGGGGGTGGGGTGGGGTTGGGGGGGGGGGGGGGGGGGGGGGATTTGTTGGGGGGCAGATGAGATGATTAACAACAGGCACACTGACATTCTGTCTCGACTGTAGCTCTGTATTTGTTAGTACGGATGATTGCTGAGGAGAGGGGTGTGTCCAAACTATCAGATTACAGAACCGTTTTCAGTGTGTTCACGGGCTCGTTTTTCACCCAAAAGATGAGGGAAGTGACCATGGTACTTAGAACAGTAATAACGCACGTAAAGCCAATATCTCAAGTCGATTCACAACTCCTCACAATATGCACAACTTTGAAATTTAGAATAGTAACGGTACTTTTAGGCAATAAGTGATCTATAGGTATCACCCGCCATCAGAGATGCCAGAATTTTCAGGTCAACATTATCAAGAAAATAACAGGACGACTTCTTACAGAAGCATAGTGCCATGCATTGCTGCAGGGGACATGCAAATTCAGCACAGAAAGACCCAGCTCATAGTCAAACCTTTGCTAAAGGAAATTATCACCCATTACACCACCTTGCGGTCCTTTAAAAATGCACTTGGATGATAATACTGACTGGAGGATCTGGAGATGATCCAGAAGGTTGTTTTCCTGTAGCGTTCTGGTTTTGGTTGAACTGCCAGCAGGTTTCTACCTGAGGATCTTAAATAGCACACAGGTTGGGACAGGGACTGCAATTTTGCTATGTAATCAAGTGACAGGCCTCGTCGCGCTTTAACAGTGACAGGTACAATCTTATCATCAAACTTGGGCAGCCAGGTGTCGAGACATTACAATTTGACCCATGCATTCTCTTAATGTGAGCCAAATTGTTTGGACTCGTCACAGGTTGTGGTCTCGTCATTTTGAATTTCCTGTAATGGGAAGGGTTTTGTTTTTGTGACCACCTGAGGACATTGAGATGACAAATGTCTGTTTAACAACAGCAAGTTGTTGAACAACTCTTTTATGACTAATGGCGAAACATCTATGCTCACATGTGTTAACGCAATCTTTTTAGCACACCAAGAACTTTGTTAGTCACCGATTGTTGTGCAATCTTTGTGAAACTATTCACTTCTCTCTCACAACCTAGAAGATCTAAGACTTTTTCCTGTGTACACAAAAGGCCTGCTTCTATGAATTATTGTCCACAAATCTGTTTAAATCTGTGTTCGTGAGCACTTAAATAATAGATACTCCATCCACCTCACAGATGTGGCACATTAAGATGCTGATGAGACGGCATGGTTATTGCACAGCTGTGCAAATTTTAATGCCATCAGAAATTTTGTTTAGCATCAGTGTTATGGAGGAAATCACAAAGTTGAAAATAAGAAATCAGACATTTCTTTTTTTCTTTCTTTAAAAAAAAAGACTTTTACAATTAAGTCCTTATTTCTGTTGCAATCACTTTCATTATTGTATGTGTCAGTTGTGTGATCTCTTCTTCTTCTTCTTCTTCTTTTTTAAACAGGGGAATTTTGCAGTGTACACAGCAAACCAGCGGGTGACAGAAGACGGGAAGCCAAAGATTTCAAAAAGGATCTGAATTTTTCGGACCATGTAGCACCCGTGGCGTAAAAGACATTCTTCAATAAATGCAACATGGCAAAGGAGGTCTTTTCTGCAGAGAATTTGGAGGAGGGAGAGGTTGCGACACCCACACCAGGACCAGTGCGGTGACACCTCTGTGACATATGCAGGACTTCTTTATGGAAGGAGCTGATTCTCTCCTCGTTTTAACAGAGAGACTAAAGATCAGGAACTCTTAACATCCAGTGGACTGCCTGGCCATTTTACATGTATTGGCAAGGCTGGACATCTATTTTTCTTTGAAACGGCTTTTTATGAGAAATTCCAGCTGGACTTTTTTTTTTATGTTGAGCAGCTTCCCGCACCTGGTTTAAAAGTGAATTTGTTTGTTTTCCCCTGCCGACGCTTGAAATGCTGCAACGGTCCCTTCTGCCGCCATCCTCGGTTGCTTCCTCCCACCCAGTGCCTAAATAAGCCCTCTCGGGACGACCACAGAAGTCATCAGCAGCTGCTGCGCTCAATCCTCTGCCTCTTCTCCGTGTGCTTCTGCTCTTGGCCTCTTGGTTTCCCACCAGTTACCTCTGATTTGTCGGTTCCTTTATATATTCACTTTTCTCTGAGAGAGATAATCAGAGTTGAAGCATAGTGACAAACATCAACACAAAGTTTCAGGAGCATTAAAAAGAATTAAAAAAAAAAAAAATCCATCGTTAGATGCACTGTAGTCATTCAGGTGTGCCAGAGCCAGTTAGAAGCTACAGATTACATTTATTTATATCTTTGCACCAAATCCACTTACATTCAAGCCATAACTAAATATATATATATATATATATATCTACACATATTTTTGTATCACATTGCTCTTGTATAAGCTTTATTGAAAATTATGCATAGATATTAATGATTTGGAAACACGTCGACATTGAGTTACGTATGGCAATATAGAAATCTAATTTGTTTTCTTGTGAACAGATTTGTGCTGGAAGACAATTGGTGTCTAAACATAGTGTCCCTCATGTTTTTATCTCCTGGCTGCTTTGCATAGTATTTATTTTTTTTTCCCCTCCTCAGTCTGTCGTCATGGCCCCTCCTCTCAGGCGAACCGTTTTGCATTTCTGACCATAACATTTGGCCCCTTCACCCCTGCAGACTGTAGTTGTCTTTCGATCGCGCCGAATCCCTCTCCTCTCTCCGTCTCTGATGCCGGGCTTCAGCGGTGGCGGGGTCGGGGGAGGAGTTGGTGGCCCCGCTTCTGCTCCTCCCCGTCCGTTTCGCCCCAGCCGATACGTCCCGGTGTCCGCAGCCACCACCTTTCTTGTCGGATCAACAACCCTCTTCTTCTGCTTCACGTGAGTGTTTCAACGCAACTTTGGCGGCTGTGTGAGGAAAAACAAATTTCATTCTCGCAAATATTTTGACCATAGTGAGAAATATCACTTTTCATTACATGGAAATAACTGGGATCTCTATTGTGGTCTACTAAAGTAATGTGCATGGGTTTAATATTGTTCGACCTAAAATTAAATAAAACAGTAACTAGTAAGTGATACTTCTGTCAAATGTGCGTAAAATGACCTTCCTTCTCTCATCACCTGTGAAACCAATAATTTATTTTTGTAAATTAGCTCATGGGCCACCACAAATTAAAAGAGCGGCCACATATGGCCCACAGGCTGCCAATTATTTGTTTTTGCACTATGTAATTCACGCAAAGCACACTACGTCATCTCCATTTGTAGAGAAATTGTTGACATGCATGTCTAGAGAGTTGTTCTGATAATATGTATGTTTGCAAGAGATGTGTACACATCATGCAGTTTATTTTCCCCTCAGACTCTTTTTATTCAGGTGACTTTTATTGTTGGAAGTTTCACACTATCACACCTAAAAGCTAATTTTCATAGCCTCACTTTGGTTATCTCGTTATAAAAATCGCTTTTCAAGAAGGTCTTAACAGTTGCAGTGTTACTTGATTTTTCTGTGCCAAGCCAACATTTGGGGCATTTTATGATGGTTTTTTTTTCTTTCATTATTATCTAGATGTCCATGGCTGTCAGAAAGTTTCTCCTCGGTCATTCCCATCTACATTGCCGTGATCTTCCTCTTCACCCTCGCCAACTTCTGCATGGCCACTTTCATGGACCCGGGAGTCTTTCCCAGAGGTAAAAACACAACCAACCGTGTGGACGGGGCAGTTTTTGTCCAATAAAGTTCCAACGACGCTCGTGCACTGCTCTTAAGTAGATGAAATACACTGAACACAATTGGCGGCTGTGACCACGAGCCCGTGGGAACCCCGCCGAAGCGACAGCCTGGCGCGATCGGTGATTGCCTGCGTCTTTGCGTGTCGTTTTCAGCGGAGGAGGACGAGGATAAAGAGGACGATTTCCGGGCCCCTCTCTACAAAACGGTGGAGATCAAAGGCATCCAGGTGCGCATGAAGTGGTGCTCCACCTGCCGCTTCTACCGCCCGCCCCGCTGCTCGCACTGCTCGGTGTGCGACAACTGTGTGGAGGTACACACATGTACACAATGCTGTATTGTATCAATGAATTAATTGTTTCACAATATCAAACTGAAAGATTTGAACTTATAAACAACTATGGGGGCGGGACTCAGTCTTGTTTGCATTTCTGCCTTTGTTTAGAAGTGTTTTTTTACTTTTACTTTTGAAAGTAAATGTCTTTAAACCTGTAATGACTGGGTGAGCTTTGGCTCAGGCGAGACCGGGATCTTTTCCAATCCCAGAGTTGACGATGTGATATCTTGTCTCGCCCTGTCCTGATGATAACGTGTCTGTTGGCAAGTCACTGAGTCCCACATTGCTCCCAATGGTGAGTGTGTGTGAAGGGAAAGTGGTGGAAAACGCGCTGTTTGAGTGAAGTCATTTATCTTGACTATAGTGAACTGCTTGTCTATTTGGAATACTGTATTTACACAACCTACACATGTGTAATGGATTTGTACATCATAAAAAACAAATCTGTATTTCATAGCAAGCTTCTGGGACAACCCAGAGCCGTCTTGTTCTGAGCTTCTGGAAAGTGGAATTCTGGATTGCGACTGTGACGGAGTGATTCAGACAAGCAGCAACTGGAGTGATATCTTTAAATGTGTTTTCCCTTTTGTTCTCTCGTAGGATTTTGACCATCATTGTCCGTGGGTGAACAACTGCATTGGCCGGAGGAATTACCGCTATTTCTTCCTCTTCTTGCTATCACTCACCACCCACATCATAGATGTGTTCGGCTTTGGCTTGGTCTATGTCCTGCACCACCGCCAGCAGCTGGACACGCCACATGCGGCTGTTACGTATCCTTTTCTTGGCAGGCTGAAACCTATAAAAGTTCCGAACACATAAAATTTGACTTTGTATTTCCATTACACTTGCATTGTTCTATTGACTTGTGTATCGTTTCACTCTGGTTGAGTGTTTTTGTGATCTCCTTGACCCTGCGTTCCCAGTATGGCCGTGATGTGTGTGGCCGGTTTGTTTTTTGTCCCAGTCGCCGGCCTGACTGGGTTCCACATGGTGTTGGTGGCCCGCGGACGGACCACAAACGAGCAGGTACGTACAGGAGCTCTCTGCCTGCGTCATTGCATTAATTTTTGACACCTTTTTGCTCTGCCGCATTGTTTATGTTGGTACCCATGTGGGTTGAGAACTGCGCACAAGTAAGGACGATGGATTTTCTCACTCCCACTCCCATCTGGCTGTAGGTGACCGGGAAGTTTCGGGGAGGTGTTAACCCTTTCACCAATGGCTGTATGAGGAATATTTCACATGTGCTCTGCAGCTCACAGGCCCCCAGGTCAGTCTTGTGCTTCTTCTCCTTCTGTCTTTCAACACACAAGAGCATACATCCATATAACTCAGAGTTAAAGAAGTCTATGAGCAGGAGTCAACTTCTATTTTTCTAGTCTTGTCTAGCTCGACTGAAATTTTTTTGGGGGGAAAGCCAGGGAGAAAAAAAAATCGTTTTGGCTCATTAGGATGTGGCCTTCGTCTCTTTCCACTGCTTCTTTCCCTCTTCACCTATCCACATAGTGTTCTCTTTGTTCAAATAATGCAATATGAGGTCTGGCCTTGCTCGGCCTTATGTTTTTAAGCTTGGGTCAACAGGATCTAAGTATATGCCTATGTTGTAGATACATGGGCCGGTGGCGAAGCAAACAGACGGTGGACGTACAGCCGCCGTTCCTCAGACCGTCTCTCACCGAGGCTCAGCTGGAGGCCAAGGTCTTGGACAATGGCATTCAGAACGACCGACACAGCACCAGGGTACGTAACGTGAAATCCAGCAAAAAACATGTATTATACATGTGTTGCATATCACTCTTCAGACGTTATTTATTGTGATATTCAGAAGGGTCGGCTTCCTGCTGCCTGTTTAATTTTAGAATAGTCATTTTAGAGAGACGTTATTGAAAAAAGATTTTTATTTTGAAGGATTTTCATGACTATCCTGCTCACAGGTTACTGAATAACAAGACCAGTCTGTGAATGTTGTAAGTCTCAGATCATCTTTTCAATCTTAGATACCAGCTTTATCAGACCACGTCAGTCAGGTCCCAGCAGTCTTGGCAGACACTGGGCATAAGGGAGGGTTCATCTCAAACCGGTTCGACAATCAATAACATTTGAATTCTGGGAGAGCGCCAGAGCATACTGATATAACCAACACAGACACAAGAATATCATGTAAACTAACATTAAATCTTTACTACTCTGCAGTTGGTCATAAAAAGTATGTTTTTTTGGCTCTGTAAAATTGTACAATTTCAGTTCATGTTTGGTTATTGGACAATGTGAAGTTAAGGAAAAAAAATATTCTGCTATGTAACTACTGGCCCAAACTGAAGCACGAGGTCAAATTCAGCTAATCCCCACAATCAAATGAGTTCAATATGTTCTCGTTCTTGTCATATATCAAAATGTCTCAGCTTGGTGTTTGCAGGTATTGATCTCATGGAAATAGTCTTAAATCCTTCTTCAATTACAATACCACGTAATAAAACGGGAGATTTCGTCATTTGTGCTTTTACAGCTTCCAAGTGATGATCTCAATATTTGAATGTTCATTTTTAGACACTGGACAGACTCATCCTGTTCACGAATATCTGTTTATACTGAACCAGACAACCTTGTCCGTTAGTCTGAATTCATTTATGTTCTTCTATGTCTGCTTTTGTTTCTGTCCTTTCCAGTCCAAGAGCAGTCTGGATCCGATGGAGAGTCAGTCGGCTGATGCAGAGGCTCCGCCTCCTCCGAAGCCGGAGCTTCGTTACCCTGGTCTGCCCCGAGCTGACACAGAGGGTGAGAAATACACACACACACACACACACACGCACACACAAATACCAAAATGAACCAAGACAGCTGCAGGCGTCTCCCTCGATGTGTGAACTTCTGGGTGCTGAGCATAAAGTGTTGTCTGTCTTCTGTTCCAATGCGCATCCCTCGTTTTAAATGTCGCCCTTGGTTTCTTCTCACTCAGAGAGCAGCTTGTTAACCGAAGCTCCACCTACACCGTCGATGTTCAAGTACCGACCAGCCTACAACAGTCCCGGAAGGAACCATGCCGGCCACCCACATCCGAACAAGGTACGTCATGTATGCAGACACTCCACTGGATCTTCGGTGTCATTAACATTTTATATATTGGGGAACAATCAGCTACTGTGGTGGTCATGAGTGTTCCTGATTTGTCTTTTTTTCTTTTTTCTTTTATAAAACAGAAACGGATGTAGTTAATTGCTATATAGAGAATAACTAATTCCTGTAGTTTAAAAAAAAAAAACACTAACAGTGGGATTAGTGGCTCATAGGCCCGCCCCTCCCCCCCATCTAATTTTCTCTGTGGTTAATACATGCCCCTCTTTTTTTTGTTTTTACTCTAAATTGATCATTCAGTGGCCATCGGTTGATCAGTAAGTTTCAGTGTGTGTGTTTCTCTTTGGCTGTCTCTGTGTGTCGAGTGATATATCCCCCCCTCCCTCCCTCCCTCCCCGAGATTGCATTGACTGGAATGTGTAGTTTCATGTACCGTATGTATTTGTTCCTCCATTTACGTGTTGACACAGAGTCCTTGACATGCAGTATCAGTGCTTGTTCAGACAGAACTGTATATAAAGATGGATGACTTGTCGCAACCTTTTCGCACAGTTTTTTGAAAGTGAAGTCAAGACATACCAGTCGACCAACGAGATGACAACTTTATCCCAAGATACTTTTTTCACTCATGGCTGCAAATAATCTTGGCATTTCGTCTGATTTTAGTGACAAAAACACAATACAATTGATCTAAAAAAAACACTTGCGGAGGCAATTTAAAATGGCCTAAAATGGCCAAACTATATATTGAGAGAAATGATCTGATTTGACATTGAATCATGGAGGTGTAACAACAGCCAACCGCTGAGGGTGATCAAGATGTTTTAGCTTCACTTTTGAGCCGCTGTCATGTCCTCCATCTCATTATACAGTCGATGGTTCAAACCAGTCAATGTTTCCAAACCAGTAGTGTGATGATGGAGTAGAGCACCGGTCAAGCATCCAGTTCTCCTCACCACTCTTCTATACAAGTCTGTGCAAAACATTTATTTTGTTTATTATCCCAGAGGTAAAGATAGTAATTTTTTTTTTTACTACCCCCTGCCTTCCTCCTGCTTCACTCCTCTCTTCATCTTCATCATTTTTCCTCACCCTCTCCCCTTCTCCACCACTGTCCTCCTCTCTCCTTCAGATGATTCGTGGAGAGAGCCTGGACTCTCCGTCTCCATCCATCCTCCAGTCCAGCCGCCAGCCCAGCTACCGCTCGGAGCCGAGCAGCCTGGATGGGGCCACAGTGGTGGGGGGAGGTGTAGGGGTGCGCAGGGTGGGAGGGGAAAGGGGCGAGGGCCCCGGGGGCCCTGGGGGGGTGGTGTCGGGGGGCATGTCGGGTTACTCCCTGACTGGGCGCTCCTACACTTCCTACCCGTCCTCTCTGGTTCTGTCCACCGGCGGCTCGCACTCCTCCAGCCTGCGCTCGGCGCACGCTGCCCACAACCCGCTGGCCACGCTCCAGTCGGAGGGCACCACAGACACCAGCTACAAAAGCCTGGCCAATCAGACGCCTCGGAACGGCAGCCTGTCCTACGACAGCCTGCTGACGCCGTCCGAGAGCCCCGAGTTCGAGTCGGCCGCCCACGAGCTGTCGCCGCAAAAACCCCGAGCGCCGTTCCCTCCCGCCATCGTGGCGGGCCAGCCCGGGGCGGGGTCCCCCGGTAGCCCGCTGCAGGGCTACACGTCGCCCTTCCTCTCAGCTCAGCTCGCCCAGCAGAGGGAAGGGCAGCTGCTCCAGGGCTCCGCCACTTTCTCCTCCCCGCACAGGGCATACCTGCGTGCCGTCAGCCCGCCACCCCCTTCCTCTTTCGGGCCTCCCGAGACCCACCACCTGCTCCAGCACAACCAGGACTTCTCCCGGGCCCCTCGCAACCCTTCCTCCTCGTCCTCTTCCCCCGGGGCTCGCTCCTTGGAGCCCCCCGTCTCCCCGCCGCCTCGCGGCCTGTCCCTCGGCAAGTCCCTCTCTTACACTGGGGAGGCGGGGTCTCAGCACAAGCCTCGGCTCGCAGGTGGAGGCGCTGTGCTGGGAGGGGGAGGAGGAGGGCAACAGGCACAGTGAGTAGTGATCCTTCCACAAATCCGTCAGCCTGATACTCTTCTTCCTCCTTCTCCTTTACCTCCTCTTCTTCCTCCCCCGGTTTGTGTCAGCTCTCCCGTTCTTCCCTGATCTGTGTGAGTCTTCCTTTTCCTCCTTCATGGTTTACATTCAGTCTGCTTGTTTAATGTGCAGTAGTTTGGTGTGTGTGTGTGTGTGGACATGTTGTGGGTTCACTTTTTTGCAGTGTGTGTGTGTGTGTGTGTGTGTGTGTGTGTGTGTGTGTGTGTGTGTGTGTGTGTGTGTGTGTGTGTGTGTGTGTGTGTGTGTGTGTGTGTGTGTGTGTGTGTGTGTGTGTGTGTGTGTGTGTGTGTGTGTGTGTGTGTGTGTGTGTGTGTGTGTGTGTGTGTGTGTGTGTGTGTGTGTGTGTCCGTGTCCGTGTCCGTGTCCGTTAGTGTTAACAGCATGCCAGTATGTGTTCAGCTCTGTCACAGCATGCTCACTCATGCTGCTGTTTTTCTTCTGTCCTGTAGCCTTTTTTTTTTCTTTTTTTTTGTCTTTGTCTCTCCTTACACACGTAGGCTGTTTTCACACTTGTGAGGTTGTCTTTTCTGGACCAAACTGGGAGGGGGGGGGGGGGGGGGATTTAATTTCACACATGAGCACTCTGGCATTTTTATCATCAGACCAAAAAGTGGAAACTGGCAGAGATGTTCTACCTTTACCAGCAATAGTGCAAGCCGGGTTAAATGCAGTTGTAGAATTTTACCTGCTGAGACGTCGTGTTATCTTATTAAGTTTGGTACATCAATATGGCGGCTCTGATTTCGTTCAGTGTGTCCACCTGCTTTTGTTCCATGCTGCTTTCTGACTTTAGTTGAGCTCCACTTGTCTTTTTTTTTTGAGGCAGAGTCACAGTTGAAACAAAGTCTCCGTTTACATTTTTTCTGTGCTCCACAGCTCAGGTTGCACAATTTATGCTTTCAAATCTCCCCGGCAACAATCGCACTGTAGTGTGTCCATATTGGAAAGAGACTTCCGTGGTGTGAACACATCCTCGCCTACCAAATGCCTTACAAGACCACCGATAGGAAAAAAAAACCCAAAATGTTGTCTGTGCTTGCTTGATGTTTTTGTAGAACCACTCACCTCCACCTCCCTCTCTGCTCTCTCCTCACTCCCCTCTCCCCCCACCAATCCTCCCCCTGCTCCCTTTTCCGGGCGGCTGTCCACTCAGATCAACTTCTCGCCCAGTCTTGGCTAATCACACCACATCCAAACCGGGGGGCGGAGTGAAGAAGGTGACCGGCGTCGGAGGGACCACGTACGAGATATCAGTTTGAGTGACTTAAAAGTTTCCCACGAGGTCGTTCCA
Organism: Blennius ocellaris; assembly: GCF_963422515.1. Classification (NCBI taxonomy): domain Eukaryota; kingdom Metazoa; phylum Chordata; class Actinopteri; order Blenniiformes; family Blenniidae; genus Blennius; species Blennius ocellaris. The sequence continues at coordinate 8,042,724 of NC_137658.1, read as the reverse complement.
CAAAGAGGGGAAGAAGAAAAAAACCCAAAACATTTCGCTGGACAAACTTCCACTTGTCCCTTTTGCCTGAGCTGGATATTATTCATGACCGTTTCCCGCTGCGGTGGATTCGAGGAGCTCGCCGGTCTGGTACTCCATTTTGTTATCTTTGTTAATGCCACTGACCAGTCTTCTCTGCCAGCCTTTCAGATTTCAACGAAGAGTAACTGGGGGGGGGGGGGACACTGCTTCATTTTTCGCAGGATCAATCGTCTCCCATTTGTGAGCCATAGACTGATGTGACGGTATCGTCACGGCTGGGTACAGATATGTCTATAGAATACACACCGCTTATTCAAGGATTTGCTCTTTACTTTGGTACATTAGCACACGGCGTATTGACAACGGTGTCCGACACTCGAGGAATGGATGGCCTTTATCCCGCGGATGTATAAACTTCAGAGGGAGGATCGAGGACTGCTGACCAATAATGAACGTCTCAACGGACCACGGAGCCTGTTTTATCGACGAGTCCGACCTTATAAACACAGTATCATTTTAGTTTTATAAATCTTTTTTTAAAATATTGTTTTTTATAAATGTATAAAAAAAAAAAAAAAAAATCGCACAGATTATTATTATTATTATTATTATGTGGTCAAATTGTAAGGTATGGCAGATGACTATGATGGGTTTTGGCAGATGTACTGTATGTAATTATTCATGAAAGCGATTTTCAAATCAGTTGCCTGTTTATAATTGATGGCTGCATCAGCCAATCTTGAGCTCTCGCTGGAGTTTATCGTCCAAAGATGACGATCGTTTTGGTAGACATCTGAAGTGGCAAATAGTTTAGCTTCCTCTGTTTTGTTGGTTTTCTTTTTTCTTTTTCTTTTCTTTCTTGAAAGCCACAAAGAAATTGTCATGATTGCAGCACAAGCATCTTTGTGGAATGTACGCTTGTAATGTTGATGTTAGAGACATTATGCAAAATCTGTTTGTAGCTTTAAGATCATTTTATGTACTTTGGTGGTTTGCTCCTATTTTTTTTGTATTTTTTTTTTTGTCAGCGTAGTTTCTGTCAGTCCTTTAAGACACTAGTAGAACCACACCTTTAATGGATGGCCAGCCAAATAGGTGCAGTGAGGGAAGGGCTTATTTATTTCACCAGACAACATAATCCTGTAGTTCTGAACACGATTTCAAACCAGTTTCTGAAAGAGAAAGATGAGATGTCACTGGAATATTTTTTGAGGAAACAAAAGAGGGTTGTACATGAAATAGTCTGACTACATTCAGAGAAGACTGGTTTGAGACTGTCGATTGGTTTTTGCCTTGAGATCATTCAGTAAAACAAGTTTTTGAATTTTTTTTTATTGACAAACTTTTTTTTTAACAATTATCCTGAAATAAGGCAGATTAGATTTGTTTTTATTGCTCATTTCGTTAAATTTCAGTAAAGGTACAATTAATGTTTTTTTTTCTTTTACCCCATGGCATGTTGTGAAAGGAATAATTGGAGGGAAAGACACTGGTTCGTCGGTTTCTCTTTGGACTGGGCATTACATAGGATTTATTTATTTAATTGTTTTGATATTAAGCCCCACAGCAGGAAGTCCGAACTGTCTGGTGGCGGCACATTCTTTTTCAGGGTGCAATTACTCGTTCCAAGCACACAAATATCATCCGTCAACCCAAACAGCTGTTAGAAGCTTTCGACCCTGCTGGGCTGCGTATTCAGTGTGCATGTGATATTTTTATTTTATTTCACCCCCCCCCCCGTTTATCATGCTGAATGCTTCACTGGCGTGCGTTCTCGTGAGATTATTGTTAACCAGGCGAGTGTGTATGCGTGTGTGGGCAGCATCAAGGAAGAATAATCATCAGTTGCACAAGAAGCAACCATCGTACAGAGATACAGAAAACCTGTGTTATTTTTCCTTTCTGCTCTGGCCAGGAGATGGCCATTGAACAATCTGAATTTTACTGAGAAAAGAGAATATACTTGTTTGTGAGATAAAAAAAAAAAAAAAGAAAAAAGATATTGCTATTGTGGGCTGTGATGAATGAAATGAGTTTCACAAATATCTGTAACAAGTACATTGAAAACCTTTCCAAAATGGCCTTATAAAGAGTTTTTAAAAGATGTCTTCTCAGAATAAAAAAAGGTCAAACTTAAATTAAAAGTTTCCAGAATCTTTTCAGTCTCATTACCACTTTTAATTTGCTTATGAAATACAACACAATAGTAAACACAGCAGGTGTAAAATATAGTTCACATGTGGTGATGAGATCTTGCAAGGGAAACAAAACAAACTCGATTTACAAAAAAAAAGATGTTATTAAATAACTTTTAAGGCTTCATGCAAAACGTCCTTGAACTCACTGGCCAGTGACACGGTGGCGTCTGTAGTTATGGAGGCCAGGTTCGGCAGAGGTTCAATGACTCTTGCAATAATGTAAGGCACGAAATGAGAGACTCGATTCTGCTCTCCCTCCTCACTGGTCCTTCTTGCTCTCTGAGGTTTGGTCTGCGCTGTCCTCCTCGTCGCTGCCCTCTACTGGTGAGCCGTTCTGCTGCTCTTCTTTCAAGCCCCGACTTTTACTCAGCTTCTTTGACTTCTGGAAGAGCTCGTTGAGGTTAAACTCTCGAATGATGTTTTCCTGCAGGTGAAATACAGTTGGCACCATTGTTGACGTGCACAAACGGGGAAACGGCTTTTACGTGTTCGCTACAGTTCGATATAACTCGCCTCATTGAAGGTCCAAGACACGGCTCTTCCCTTGTTGTCCACCATTGGACGTCTCATGACTTCACGCCCTCCTTGAAAGAGCAGCAGTGAAGGCAGCTGCTTGGCCAGCGGAGACGTGCTCACCCTGTACCTGTTCAGACAGAGTTCAGGGAAAAGTTAAGGCCTCTGAAAGTAATGGTGGAATAATACATAAGCAGTTAAGCTGTGAAATTAAAAGGCAGAATGTAAAAGATGACCGACTTCTGGGAAACTTCTCCATAGCGTCCAATGTCCACCTTCCCAAACCGGAGTCCAGTACAGTTGTACCTACAGGATGTAAATGAATGTGACATTTAGGCTGAAAGGCAAAAGTTTTAATTGTTACTCAGCCATAATTAAATAAATTAAAGCCTTTTGGATTTCAGCTATAATTTACTTAGTCTGCAACTATAACTACTGTTCTATTAATGATCAACAGTAACATACAGTTGGGAGTCTGCTTCATAGGTGAGAGAACATGGGGAATTAGGAATGAGAGGATTTGCTCACTTGAGAGAGAGGTCGGCGAAGATCGGGGCGAACGACTGGCAGTCAGAGGACCAATTTGCGTAAAACTCGACGATCCAAGTGACACGACTGTCCCTCTGCAGCTCGTCCTGGCGGTTCAACAACACACGATTACGTCAACTTTTCACCTTCAGGACGGGGGCATCATTGTTTGACAAAGTGTGTTTATCTATTTCTAATATTAGGCCAGAATCTCCTGCTATATCTGCTTATATTCATATTCGATGGACAGTCCATCACTGAATCGACTGTTTCTTCTTCAGGTTAATCAGAGAATATATACAACAGCCAAAGAGGAGGGATACTTAATCTCTCTATTCACCATCCACATATTAATCCATTCTCAAAAAAGACTCACATCGATGGTCTTGTCACTGAAGTATTTAATGTACTCTGGGCCCATGTACAGCGGAGGCTTACAGGTCATGACGAAAGCTGGAGACAAAACAAATGAACAGATAAGTACACCTCGACAATAAAAAGATTGTTTACTAAAAATCAAAATGTACAATGAGGGATAAATATTTGTTATTCAACTTGGAGGTTAGTTTTGTTTACGTGAGCTGTATTACAAAACTAATCCACAATATATTTACTTGTGGGGAAAAAAAAAAAAAAAAGGGCTATTGTCACATTCAACCACAGCTTAATGAGTCATCATTTGAGTTTATTCAGTCACGGTATAAATGCTCAGATTATTTTAGGAATAAATCCAAACTTTTTCCATAAAAATACAATTCTGACCTATTCAATTAATAATGTATATATCTAATATAAATAAGCTTTTTATGAGTGCAGCATCTCAACACGGATCACTCCTGATTACTAAATAAGATGCTTTAGTTTCATGAAAAAAAGTATTTGGCTACTATCAGTGTTCCTGAAGCTAAACAATAAAAGGAAGCATCAAGTATTTATGAACTACAGTTGTCATACATATCACAATCACAGATACAGTGAGTGGCCTGTTTTACAGCTTTTCATTTGTTCTTGTCGTATTTTTGTACTACTTTTTTTTTCTCAGTTTAACTGAAAATAAACCTTTGTTCTACTCCGCACTCATCCTGTGTAATAGTACTGTGTTTCCCCAATCAATTTCTTTCTTTATTAAGTATTGGCTGTGATGGAACCACTGACTGGTACCAGTACTGATAACTACTTTTTCATACCCATTTAGCAAATTGTAACTTTCAATTTGATTTATATTTTGCCTATTAGATTGTTTTCAATTTGATGGGGCCTGTTTACATCACCTCGTAGCGGTGAGCGGGTTGTAACGGGTGCTTTGAGTCCACTGACCTACACACAATGCGGCGTACAGGATGCCAAGTCGAATGTCCAGCCTGAAGAAGAGGATGACGTTGGCCACCTTACTGAACAAGAACACATTTCCCATGTGCTGCTCCAGTGTGACTGAGAAAGGACAGGGGGAAGAAGAGACGAGGAGAAATAAAACACAACAGAAGGAGTGAAGACCTTCACACTGCTGATCAAGGTCAGATAAATGTGGGCCAAACTTAAGATTTACACAACAAAGCTGACGGTTCCACGAAGGGCTTCCGTCGCTCGAGGCCGTTACGTTTTGAACCCTGCGAGTTAATGTTTACCAGTCGGGTGCCATTAAGACAACAGTGAACTGTGTGAGGTTTAGGTTAAAGATAAGGAAACTTCTAAGGAGTGGTATTCAAAAAGTAGATGTAGTTAGAGGCGTGTGTGTGTGTGTGTGTGTGTGTGTGTGTGTGTGTGTGTGTGTGTGTGTGTGTGTGTGTGTGTGTGTGTGTGTCTGGGGGGGGGGGGGGTACAGGGTCCTGTTTCTTTCTATATCAGCCCATGCAGCATTGCTGCATACATGCATGTCTATATGCATTTTTTTTTCATTCATGTTGACAGTGTAAACCAAAGTTAGTTTACACATAAACACGTGTGTGTGTGTGTGTGTGTGTGTGTGTGTGTGTGTGTGTGTGTGTGTGTGTGTGTGTGTGTGTGTGTGTGTGTGTGTGTATGTGGGAGGGGGAGTTACTTACTGGCTCTTCTGTTCTTCATCATTACTATCGCGCTGAGAAACATGAGGATCTCCAGCTCTCTCTGCAAAAACAAATGAAAATAAAGTGACTAAAAGTCCCAGCAGCCTTCCTCCCGTGCGACAGCAGCTGGCCTGCAGACTGTCCCTCCATATTTAGCAGCGCAACCCAATCCTCCTCCGCCACCTCGTCCACGCTCACTCACTCACCCAGTCAAAGTCGCAGGAGTTCCCGTCGTCCCTCTGGGTCGCCAGGTGCTCGCACAGCCCCGGAGCCTTTCTGACCACCGCGAAGGCGACAGTCATTAAGAAAGACGCGACATAATACGGCTTGAGCAGCCATTTGTAGATCTGTGGTAGATGGTACAAGAACGTGCAGAGCCCAGTGATTAGAGCCATGCTTGAAGGAGACCACAGCGCGAGACGCGCGAGGCTGAGAGCAAAGTGACAGTTGAAGCGACCGGAGTGCAATGCGCATGCGTTGGAGAGAAGCGCTTTTCCTATTTGTGGACGCAACAGCTCGCCGTAGATTTGGCGGGTAATGTAAAACGTAAACACAGAAGTCGGAGTGGTAAGAATGGAGGAAAGTAAAGAAGCAGCACAGAATGAGACCGTAGACAACGTTAGTTCGAAGGAGTCCACCGAAAACCGGCCGACCGACGCTGCAGGAGAAGTTTCTTCACAGATGTCCGCCGGAGTTAAACCGTCCGAGGAGACCGAGCCTCGCTTCGTCAGGCTGAAGTTGTTCGATAAAGTGATTCAGAAAAGCATGGACAAGTTCATCGAGCATGTCAGGTAATACGTTTGTGCATGAAGTTGGTTTAGTTTTGAGTCACAAATCAGGGTTAACAAAGTAACATGACGATCAGTAATTCGTCGTACCAAAATTCAGAACTTTTTAGAAAAGTCAGTCATTTGCCTTTTTGTTTGGTGTTCTTTCACTCAGCTTCAACAGATTTGCCAACATGTTTCATCCACTGTATAAGAAGAACCCCCAGAGGATGGAGAGCATTCACAAGCAGTTCATAGAAGAGTTACAAAAGAACATTCAGGTTCGTATCTCATTGCACCAATGCCATATATGAAAGAACATCAAGTGGAAAACCTGTCTCTTATTTGTATTCACATCCAGAGTCAAGAAACAGCCGTGCCATTAGTTCATTCTGTTTGAAATTTTAAAAAGTGGATATTATATACATTAAAAAAAAGTTTGTTTATTTTAGCACAAAAAATGAATTGGTGTGAATAGTCATTTTCTGCACACATGAGGACTGCTTTCGATGTATTTTCTTTGGATTTTAATAAATGTTTGTCTTTCTGCATACATAAAGGAGGACATCAGCAAACTGATGGAAGAAGGAAGATTGGAGCTCAAACTGAATGAGCTGGACAAATTGGAGGATGCTGCCAAAAGCGATCCAAACCCTGCATGGTTAGTAAACTGCATTATAACTCTCATATGTCCACTGGAATGTGACACGCTCCTGTCTGTAATATTCCATTTTTATATGCATCTGTGTCTGTCAGTCATCTTTTCTCATTTTTGCCGCTCAATCAGGGACATGGTTACATGAAGAATCTACTTATTTAATTTAGAATTGCATTCACGCTTTGCATCTCAGAATAACAACAGAGATTCTGTTAACATGTATTGATTACAACAGGTTGTATTTGTTTGATCTTCCAAAATTATAGACAATTTCATGCCACAAAAAAACCCCAAACATTTTCAAGTGTGAATTCAAAGGTTATTATAGCAATAATGTACCAGCCCAGACCACTCAAGATGAAACTGGACTGTATGTGGCTCCTTAAGTAAAGTTTGATTTAGTATTTTGTATTATTTGGTGTTTGATTTGTTCAACATTAGCTGGTCCCACAATTTATCCCACCTCAAAATGTAGTATTTTGCAGTTTAGAATGCACCATTCAAGAACCTTTTTTTTTTTTTTCTAAAATCTTCCCAGGGGAGAATATCTAATTATTTTATTTTTTTAATTGTATAGTAATAACAAAGCAAACATGTATTCGGGTGCCGTGAAAATAAACCAGGTGTGGAACCTTGATTGTCATAATTGCTAGTTAGTATGTCGATGGCAGCTTATTATCTCATTCAATACTATACATCCAATGTTTCTGGCTTTAGGATTTGTATAATAAGCATGTTGCCTCTCTTTGCAGCACCATAAATAATCATCATACCTGAAACTGAAAGTCTTTTAATCCAATAACCTCTTGACTGTTTTCCTAGGCGGCCAAGTGGAATTCCTGAAAAAGACTTTTGCAGCTTTCTCATGCCGTATTATAAAAAGCAAGAGGCCTACATGCTGCTGGAGCTGAAGAAGATCAAGGCTGAGAATGCTGCGCTTGCACAGAAAGTTCAGGCTGGTCGAGACAGTATTGCTCAGACTGAACATCGCATCTCTGCTGCTGTTGATGAGTTGAAGGTAAGAGGGAAACGATTAATACGGCAGTGATATTGATCGTCTTTAATTAAACACACTAAAAAAAAGGGAGTACACATTTCTTTTCCAATTGTCGAATTAAAACCCCATTTATTTTCCCAAATAGTTAGTAGTTTCACTTGTGTCTCATTTTCCTTTCACTTTCAGGTGTCTGTTACAGAGTTTGAAAGGCTGGCATCCTCTCTCCGACCAGCTGATGTGTTTGATGTTTGACCCACAAATGATTCATGTGTAAACTATCTTAACTGTATATATTAAATTTGTTTGCTGTAATTTGTTTGGAAATAAACAAGAAATTTTGTCAAAATAAACAGATCTGACACTTTTGGGGGGGGGGGGGGAATTTGACATGGCTCCACACAGAATGAAATGGCAAGCATAGCAAGTTAAATAAGAAATGTAGAAGCTGAATACGAATGCCACAAGTCATTTACAAAATAAATTATGTGCTATTACTCCTGTAATCTTCAACTGATCTGCGCAAATATCAAAACGTGCGGCTCACTCGTGAGATGTGTGCTATGTCCTGTGTTTTTTAAAATCTTTACAGGCGAGAGACGACTCATGGATGTCAAAGCGTTGATCTTAACACATTGATCTATTAGTACTACTGTACTTCCTGTCGCCGTGCTCTCGCAGTTCAGTGCGCGCGGATCGTTGGTATTACGGTCGTGTGCGAGCTGTTTGTTGGTATTACGGTACTGTGGCCCTGAAAATGACGCCACAAAGAAGTGAGGAAAGGAGTTGATCTCTGAGGATTCCGTGAATCGTTTTCTTTTCCCAAGCAGAACAAATCGACATTTTATTTGACTTTAAATATATTATGAGTGGTAGATATGACGGAAATGTATTCAACTCTGTTCGGGCAAAACGACGCTCAGGGACCGCCCGGCTCCTCGTCTCTGGGTTTCGGACCGGGGAAACCTCCGCCGCCTATGCCGCAGAATCAAGTCTCCATGGCGGGTCAGATGCCAGCGCAGCTCGGGGATGAAGGGCCTGCTCTGCGGAAACCGGGAGCCATGAATGAGCCTTTCTACTTACTGCGAGAGCTTCCCGGTACAGTCGGGTTTTTGAGTCTGCTGCGTGTTTTGTGTGTTGATTTTACGATGATTTTGGGGGAAAATAATGCTTATCTGCCCGTGAAGGTTGCTAAGCACTTTGTAAACAATGCTAGCTACCACGGCTAGCTACACAGGTGTTGGATAAATGTAGGTACCATGTAATCCTAAAGCTTTTTTTTCCTCGTGTGAAGAGTTGTATTTATTCTAGTTATACCTTAAAAACACCCCTTGGCTAATTTTACGCTTCAGTTTCTGTTGGGTGGTTATGTAACCCCCCCCCCCAATTGAACATTAGTCGAACAATCATGACAGTCGAATTTATTTGTTGTTCCCATAGATTTTCTGAGCTCATTTACATGTAGTGAATATATATTGCATGGCTTATGTTTTTTTTTTGGATGAATGTGACACGAGTCTGTGTGTTTAGTTGGAAACGAGTTAACGGGGAACACCAACCTCATCACGCACTACAACCTGGAGCACGCCTACAACAAATTCTGTGGGAAGAAGGTGAAGGAGAAGCTCAGCAACTTTCTGCCAGAGTTACCAGGTGAGCGTCAGATCTGCACGTTAATGACGAAGGAGGCACTTGTGCGACTAATGTAATCATACGCATGTAAGAGAATCATCACAATTTTGGTCTTGAGTAACGTCAGGGCAGGAGAGCTCATCATGATTTGTTATTGTTGAGCCTTCACAGTCTGGCCTTTCAACTAATAATCTGGAAACTATTCCTTTTTCATGTCTGTCTTTCTTTTAATGGCACGTGGACCAACGTCCCGTGATTCATTATTAAGTTTAAATTACTTATATTTGATTAATACTCCTTGCTTTGATACTCGCAGTAAAGAGATATACTCAACTATACTCGATATACTCGCGTCTAAACTGTGTATGTGCACTCTTATTGCTAATTATTGATATACATGTATTCGAGAGATGCCAGAATCTAGTATTCATGAGACACTAAACACAACACAGCACCCAGCAACAACACATCCTGGAGATTGAGATTATTTCTTCAACATCTATGATGAGCTTTTATAATTCATCACATTGGGCATTTCAATGGGCTTGTATGGATATTCATAACTGAGGGACGCTTCAGCCTCCAGTGTCCGACTATGTGATTAAATATCTGTAAGAACCATTGCATCTCCATGAGTAAATTGATCAACTCCACCACATACATTTCATTTAACAGAGAGAAATTGAGTGAGGAGATTAAAGATCTGACAAACAACTAATAGAACTAGTGTCTTGACTTCTGTCACCCTGTTTTATTCCAACGTTGCTTGGTGCTCTTCCTGGTGCAGGGATGATTGACTGTCCGGGCACTCAGGATGGCAGCTCGCTTCGCTCTCTCATCGATAAGCCTCCAGTTTGTGGGAACTCTTTCAGCCCGCTGACCGGCGCTCTGCTCACAGGCTTCAGACTACACACAGGACCGGTACTGGCAACACAACACACCAAGACTCCACATAGTTTCTGAAGGCACACTTTGCCAACGTGCAGACACAAATATAATGGTTAACTATCCGGTTTTACTCTTTACTCATATGCATCCTGCTGTTTTTTCCACAGCTTCCAGAACAGTACAGACTCATGCACATACAGCCTCCAAAGAAGAAGAGCAAACACAAGCACAAGCACCATCGACCACAGGACCCGTTACCACAAGGTACGACTTTAGGCATCCTCCAACAGTAAGGCAAGAAATCATGACGTTGTTTTAGAGTGACTGACCTGCTTCTTTGTGACGCACAGAAACTCCATCAGACTCTGATCCCAAGAAGAAGAAAAAGAAGAGGGATGACGATCCCGATCGCAAGAAAAAGAAGAAAGACAAGAAAAAGAAAAAGGTAAAAGCATTCGATACGACCACAGTAAAGCTTGCAAACCACTAATTCTCACCTTTCTTGTTCGGTAGATGGTCTATCTCTGGGGTAAATCGTCCAGTTTTAATCATGTTTCCAAACATTTGAGACTAATAATTATAGACAATTGTCAGACTAACATAACTAACTGAGACGTATAGATTTCTAATTCAATATATGAAACAATAATACAACAATAATGCTATAACCTGATGGATTATCCACAGTTTTATCCTGTTTGTGTAATTTTCTCTGATCTTGTCTTTCATTCAAAATAAATCCAAGCTGTAAGGTGAAAAAAACCTCTTGGCCGACCTCAGTGACGGCGCTTCACTTGGGGAAGGCGTATAAAATACATGTTATTCAGTTCTTTATTTGACCGCCTGTCTCTCTGCCTGCAGAACCGACACAGCCCCGACCACCCCGGCCTCGCTGGCTCACAACCCAACAGCAACAGCCTCAGATAGACAGGAGCCCACTGTGTGCATGCCCATGTCTGAATGTGCAACTTTTTGTAAGAGGATGTGTGTGTATTTTACAGATAATTGTATTATTAAGAGTATGTTTCATGAGAGAAACCATTTGAAGAATGCCGTGTGTGTCTGCGAGAGTGAGCAGTGACACAGTTGATGTGTTTCTTGATCGTGAAGCAAAATGTTACAGAGCAGTGTAAAAGGTGTGTGTGTGTGTTGTGATATCTTTTGACCATAATGCCAAAATAAAAATAAACTTTGATTATCTTTGTTTTCCTCTCATTGTTCTTTTTAAGATTTTTATTTTATTGTAGATCATTTATTGCAGATCTGTCAAATATGTAACTCATTTAGCAGATAACACTAGAGAGCTGAGATCAGTGAGTCACTGCTGCTGATTTGATCTTTAATTTTCCATCAGACTTGAAAACAAGTCTTTTTTTTCATAGTTTTGAAGACGTCATCGTCAAGAATTTGTCAAAGTGTCTCTTATCGGTAAAAACAGCAAAATGTTTTCTTTTAAAAATTAACTTGACAAAAAAACATGGAGACATTAGAAACAGCAACTCTGTTGGAAGAAACATTTCTTTATTCCTTCCTTTGGGGCAGATGTTTGACAATGACAAGACAAAAAGTGACAAAATACTTCTTGCATTCAACTGTTTTATTTCTTCATCAAACGCTCAAGCTGGTTACAATGATTGACAGCAGCAATAAAGTGAACAATTAACAACAACTGTTGGACCGAAGAGATAACGAGAGAAAAAAACACTTTAAATGATGTGGTCTTAACATACAGATAAATAACTTTCTTGTGGAGACTGGTAGAGGTGTTGATTAAATATCATACAATATTTTTTTTTGTTTCTCAAGGAAATAACTACTTGGAATCAGAGGTACAAAGGAGCTTGCATTAAGTTGGTTATCAGCTATAACAGATGTTTGAGCAAAATGCACTCATTTAAGCAACCGAGCAAAAGCAACACCTGTGACAGTCGTCAAGAAAACAAACTTGTTTACAGAGTAACGCATAGTTTGACGAGACACTGTTGTTATTTTGATCCGATGTGCTCACCTGAGGAATAGTGTCACAGAGATTCTTTTACAGTCCCTACAGATGGCTTTGGTATAGAGAAAAAGATTGCGTTGGTCATGCATTTTTCTATTGCAAGAGAAACCGCCTACTTACAAATGGCAGAAAGTTTTAAATTTTAAAGCGCCGAAAGAGTCAAACCGATGTAATGCAATGAATTGTGGGTTATTTTTGGAAAGAAAGTGTACATTGTGTAACGTTTGCCTCTAAAATGTGAAATCAAATTAAAAAACAAAAAAAACAAAACACTAGTATCTACTCCGATATCAGTTCATACACTGTACACATCTTAATATCGGGAAGCAAGCAGAAAACATAACAAAATACCAGCCACGCCTCAATTCTATTTACAAAAAAAAAAAAAAATGTGCGAGTTGTCTGTCTGTTCCTAACTCAATACATGACCAAAAAAAAAAAAAAAAAAGCAAAAGCAGAATACAAAATAAATCACCTGGACTTTATTAATAATGAGCCCTCTACAAAAAGCAGTTTCTGATAGTGAAACAGACACTTCCCTTTATAATACTACTGCAGCTAGAGTATAAAAAAAAAATACAC